>NC_090751.1:73277317-73284817 GCF_036898095.1 Palaemon carinicauda
TCTATTTTCTATATTCGGTATACAAGCGTAGTTTAGAATCAGTAGGCCTTGGAATAAGGCTACTGCCTCGGGAAAGTTTTATTTTAATTTTATTACTTTTTTCTGTCTAATTTTTCTTAGCCGGATTATTCAAAGCCGTCTCCTTTTGGTGTGTATGATCTCTTAATTTTTCTATGAGGATTATACTGTAACGAGAAACAAAGGGTATGCATAGTGAGTGGTGTGTGATAGAAGGGTTGGGGATGGCTAGGTGTCCCGTCTCCATATCAATCGACCTACTCGTGCCGACTTCTTCCCCCACTGACCAGTCCTGTACTTGAGACGGTCTTGGACAGAACCCTTAATGACTGTTTTGATTGTGCCGTCTTCATGGAGACACACGCTGTTTGACATTTATGCCCCAAGGTCAGCTTAACACCTGAGATAGGATGTGGCAGATCTGTAATAAAAAGTTTCTATCACGTTTAAGAAGAAATGTGTCATTTTATTGTTATTAAGAGTAAGGAAATTGCGAGGGCATTTAATAATCGGCAAATATAAATTGATTATATTCACATTGTTTAACTTATGTTGCCTCCATACACCAAACAACGTGATGGTAATATTTGATATGGCATTGCCACTCCCCGGCAAAACCCTGCCTTATTCCCCTTACAGGAACCAATAGAGAATGTAACCTTTTCTCATGAACCTTCACTTTCTAACCTTTTGATTTGTTTCAACTGCACTTCATTGCATATGGTATTGGTCTTAGAGCAAAATATCTAGGAACACTGTCTGGTTTCAAAACTAAAATGGCTTTTGTGATCTTTACTGTACTGTGGATAATATCCTATCAGAGTTTCAGGACATATTTGAAGACACTTCAAATATGAAACTCTGATAGGATATTATCCACAGACACTTTATTCGTGTGTTCATCTTGTGCACCTGTAACCTTCAAAATATCTAATCTAATTTTAAAAACTGTAACCAATCCAAACCTAGCAAAGTTTGACCTTCACCATTAAGTATGGTTAATGACATTCTATCTAACTTCTGTTCTTCATACGTACTTCTGCGTTCGAAACAGGTATTGCCTGAATAACCTTTCATACCTATATTTGTACCTTCTAATAACAAATTAGGAATGGTTTTAGCTGTTTTCCCCGACATAATTGATACATCAGCTGTTGTGTCAAGTTGCATCATAATTGGTTTACCATTTATGATCACTTTTACCAATATATGTTTTGGTGTAACCTCGTTGACAGAAGTAATGCGAAAAGCAAAATCAGATTTTGACCCATCCTGATTATCATGAACATTTTCTGCATTATTCTCCTGATCTATAGTATTAACTGCAGCATTTATTTTCTTTGCGTACTGTTTAGAAAATCTGCAAACATTTGTAAAAATGGCCCATCTTTCTACAATTCTGGCATGTCTGTCCCGTAGCAGGGCATTTCCTTGCTTTATATGCATGGTGATCAGTTTTACCACACCTACAGCATTTGATTTTTCCTGTTGTTTCTTGGTATATGTTTGATTCTGATATCTATAAACATTAGAGTTAGGCAATTTACTACGACTAGGGTTTGACATATTATTTCTCCGATTCTCATCGTCTTTCAACTTCGAGCCTATCTTGCTAATTTTAGAATTTTTCATTCTCTTGCTTGTAGAACTACCTATTATGTTAGTTTACCTATTTAATCTTTCTAAACCTCTGCCTTTTATCAATACCTTCGCTTGTGTTAAATCTTTATCTAGCAGTAATTTTCTTTATTAGCTCTTGTGATGTGCTATGGGCAATAACTTGATCTATGGTTGCATTTGCTAGCTCAAGAAATTCACATGAAACAGCTAAATTGTTAAGTCTAGTCACAAATGCATCAAAGCTTTCATTTTCTTTCTGATATGCCTGTGTTGTGAATTGATACCTTTCTAAAAATTTATTGACCTGAGGGGAAAAATATGTGGTAAAAGCCTTAATTGCAGCTTCACTTTTGTCATCTGTAGGCTGCAGTGTCTTAAACACTTCCCAAACCTTTCGACTGGTTGTGTGAAATAATAACGCCTTCTTCTGTCCATCTTTCATACTACCTACTGCTTCTAAATATATCTTAAATTCCTCACACCACTATTGCCATCGTGTTGCACCAGAATAGGGTTCAGAAACCTTGCTGAAGTGTTCGGGATGTCCAATGTCCCGAGGCATTTTGAATTCTTACCTGGATTAGGTTAGGCTAATGAAATCTACAAAACTAAATTGTAACTTCCTGAACAAAGTTGATTCTAACTTAGTTCTTATCTTGTTAATTGAACTCTTTGTTTTCATGCAATAAAGTTTAGTAGTTCTTGCAAAACTAACTCTGGCTCTAGGTAACATTTACCATAACACCTCTTGTCTACAGGTAACAAAATTTCAATCCTACCTTACTTAGTATTAAGATACATAAAATACAAATGCTTAACGTTGGCTTCGTTCTTGAAATCGAACTTGATCATAGTTTGATTTCCTCTACTGTAGTTGGCTCTTCATCTGCTGCTGCTTCTTCTGCATCTTGTGCGCTAGTTCTTTTAGTCCTTCATCGTCATTGTGTAGTGTTGACTACATATTCATTACATTGTGGTATCTGCTCACTCACCAGGAATAATATCAGTAAATTAGTCTTGTATTTGACAATCTCATCCCCATCACCATTGTGTAGTGTTGACTACATATTCACTACATTGTGGTATCTGCTCACTCACCTGGAATAATATCAGTAAATTAGTGCTGTATTTGACAATCCCAGCATCTTTGCTGAATCTTCTTTATGGAATTGAATTATACGTATTTATTGTTAAAATACATTTATTCTTATAACTACATTACTGCTGCAGCTCTCAATAGCGTATGTCTTGAGAGTGAGAGCCTTGTAAACAAAACTCTTGCATAAAGAATATGAAAATGACAAATGTACATCAATCTTAAAAGACTAGATACTACTGTAATACAAAAGTAAGAAGAATCACATCCTATCTCTAGAGGCAATTAATAAATGATTAAATCCTTCATAAAATACGCTACTACACTTATGATTAACATTCCAACATGTGCTATCAATGCAATACTATGCAGCATTACTTTCAATACATCATCATCATCATCATCATCTCGTACGCCCATTGACACAAAGGGCCTCGATTAGATTTCGCCAGTCATCTCTATCTTGAGCTTTTAATTCAATACTTCTCCATTCACCATCTCCTACTTCGTGCTTCATAGTCCTCATCCATGTAGACCTGGGTCTTCTAGCTCTTCTAGTGCCTTCTGGAGCCCAGCTGAACATTTGGTGAGCTAATCTCTCTTGGGGAGTGCACATAGCGCATATGATATTGTCCCAGACAGACAAAATTTAATTTCAAATTCAAGCTCAGGAAATGGGATAAGTCAGAGGTGAATCTGATCTTTCAAACTTATATGTATTTCAATGAAAATTTTACAACTTCAATCTTGAGCACTTCAAAAATTTACTAAGTTCAAAAATTCTGGATAGCATTTTTAAAACATTATTTATATGTTAAATGGTTTCGCAAACATTTACAAGTGCTCTCACAACCAATGAATCTACATCATAATTTCTGGGCAAGACTACAGCAAGGAGACAAGTTTTTAAAAGTTACTTTACATGACACTAAAAAAGTATAAGTTCAAATCAATGGGTGCCCTTAGCACAACGGAGAGTGGCGTGAGCCTTCTATCATGGATCTCCTCGAACGAATTCTAGGTGTGGCAAACTCTCAAGACATGGTCCTTTGGCGTCCTAGGGTAGGTGCCATCTTTCCTAGGGGAGTCGAGGTAGGAGTCCGTTCTGTTACCAAGCGGATCTTACTGGTCTCCTGGCTGTAGCTTTCCCACACAATCTGTAAGAACAAAGAGGAGACAGCAAAAAGTCCTCATCAACAGAAATGAGAGGGCAACAGAACTCTGTCGCCGATGGAAGCTGAGGTAGCATGTATTCCCAAGCGAAGCCAGCAGGCAGAGGTCGTTCATATGACCCCAAAAGGGGGTTTCAAATATTTGTTACGTGGGACAATATTACAGTACAAATACATAACAAAAATGTTATGAGAAATAAAACTGACGAGGTATTGAAATCTCAAATGAATATAATACGGATCACAAATGTGATTCCCACAGCTGATATGTCTTGGAGCTGGAACATGTAAATTTATATATTTTTTTCTTAAATCATAATCTTACAGAACAAAGGATTTATCTGTAAACAGCTCAGACATCTTCTTCCTGTGGGAAAACAAAGCACATTGCAAGCTACAAGTGGTTAATAGGTCACATCCTAATTCTAAAATTAATTGTTACCGAATGATAATGTCCCTTCATAAATTCAAATTAGCTTTACAAATTATTACTATTGTCATAGTATATGAGGTTTAGAATAAATCATTCATGAGAATTTAGACAAATGCCAAACAGCTGTTAACTAGGTTAGTTTAAGTCGCAGGAAGTAGGGCGTCGATTGCCGACCTGTGACCTCATCTCCACGATTCCTGGGTAGCGTGGGAATAAGTTTAAACTGATTTCCTCTCATTGTTCGATATTTGCTGACCCAAGCACACGTGTTCTGAATCTGTTTCCATGTTAACAGGTATTCCAGGAGAGGGAACGTAAAGGAGACGAGAACCGGCTGGATGCGGTTGCATTACCTGCCCCCGCTACCCAGAGGCAAGACGAGCCCTCATAACCTCCAGCAATGTGTGCAACATAAGAACAGCTGGGAAGCCAAGAGTAGTTAGTTGATTCAGAGTTCAGGTCAAGCTCAAGTCGCGAGTGAGCAACCCTTTGTAGGACCATCCACCATGGTAGGCTTATCTCAGCCATGGCTTGCGTTGATACGCAACAAGACGCCCAATTTTATAAGCCTTTATAAAGTAGTTTAGCCGTTTCCCCTCTGAGTTCGTTCTCCCTAAGTGTGTGTGTGTAATTTACTAGTGGTTCATTGTTATCTACAAATTATGAGCATTTTACTGTGAACTGTTCCAGTAATTTAAAAGTTAGTAAGTGAATTAGAGAGATTTTAAGTTCTATTTTCATTCATTCACTTTAAAGAAGATTTCTGCTCATGTTCCTTTGAAAATTAACTTAGACAATAAATCCTCTTTATGATGTAGAAGTCATCTAATTCCCCGCCTCCCATCATTTATCATCTAATTGCAATAACCTAGTGACACTATCATTTACGTTCCATAATTGATGCTGATAAAGTTATAAATTAAAGGCAAACTTGATTTATAAAGGATAATTTTACAACAATATTAGGTACAAATTATAAACCTTTAAAACAGGTTTTTACCAATTCTGAATAATTTAAACCTTATTTTTGGATTACTCAACAAAACATGTTGAAACAAATAAACAATCTACTAAACACATAGACTCCTTTAAGGAAGGACTGGAACGTCGGGACCTCGGGGTTTTTAACTTGAGTCTGAGAGACTTCATGCCTGATTTTTTTAAAAATTGACATATGTTATGTATTTTCAAATTTTAAGATCATTTTGCTCCCACAACTTTTCCTGTTTTTATCTCGTTTTCTATGCAAATCCCATTTTCTGTTCAAATCTCACTGACTAATGTGTTTTGTTTTTGTTTTTGTTATAGAAACGGTCCAGCTGGTGATCTCACAATATGCCACGTCACTGTACCTGCTTTGGTTGTAAAGGGAACTATGATGGGACACCTTATGTAAAAGTCATATCCTTCCCAAAAGATCCTGAGGAGAGGGAGAGATGGATATTGGCAATGCCGAATGAGAAAGAAAGCTTGAGACGCTTGAAGGAGATATATATCTGTGAGACACATTTCAATTGTGAATGGGTGTCAGTTAAGGGTGGCAAGCGACCCAAACAACCTCCATCAATATTTCCTGGAATACCAAAATCAGCTTTGAAGCAGGTTACCTCAGCCCCACGCCCAACATCATCTTCTACATCACAACCAAGAGCTAAAAAGGTGCATGCAGCTGCTGAGGCTGCAGACAAAATCCGAGATTTCGACCAATTTCGCGCCAAAATTAGCTCCTATTTTCCTTGTTTTAACGTCATAAAAGACCAGAAAGATCTCTACCTATCAAGAACTGACGCTACTGGACAAACTGTCAAGCAGTTCTTTCATCTACGACAAGTCAACTCACCTTTTGGATTCCTATTCTTGAATAGAGTTGAGAAAGATGGCATTGAGGTGCCTAAACGACTTTTTCCTTTGCAAAAGAACAGCTTGCTCTCAAAATGGTCCCAGATTAGATCCATAACTGAACAGGTAAACACCTATGAGTACACAAGCCAGGAAAGTAGATGCACCTTTAGCTACTAATAATGCAACATGTACGACTTTAGCCAACATTCTATTGAAAGCTCAGGTTCTCAATGTAAGTGACAAAGAAAAGGCTGTGAGATGCCTCAGGAGGCAAGAAAAGCTCTCCATCTAGCGATGTTCATCTAATCAAATGTTAATGTCTTTGAGTTTTGTTGTGATGAGAAATACCGTTCTTTATTTCTTATTTTAGTGTTTCATTATTTTAGGGCTTGTTTGGAATGTTTGAGTAATACAATATTTGACAATATATATTAAATTTGGACAGAACTACAGACTTGCCTCTTATTATAATCAGCCATCCCTCACCATCTATGAGTTACACACAAAAACGAGTAAAAATGACCAAAATTCACTATTTTGACCTTGAAATATGACCTTTTGACCTTGAAGATGATGAAGATGACCCCAGGTGGTGTTGAAAATGTCACTATTGAACTCACCATCCTTAAAAACCCCCATGTTGACTCAGAGAACGTGTTTCTAGCCCTTCTTAGAAGTCATTTTAGTCCAGGACTCAAGTTAATCCTTCAGACTCAAGTTAAGAACCCCGATCAGGGGACGTTCCAGTCCTTTCTTGAAGGACGATATATGACAATATATATTAAATTCGGACAGCTCTGCAGACTTGCCTCATATTATAATCAGCTATCTCTCACCATTTATGAGTTACACACAAATAACGAGCAAAAATTACCAAAATTCACAAATTTGACCTTGATAAATGACCTTTAGACCTTGAAGATGACCCCAGGTGGTGTTGAAAATGTTACTATTGAACTCACCATCCTCAAAAACCCCCATTTTGATCCAGAGAACGTGTTTCTAGCCCTTCTAGAAGTCATTTTAGTCCAGACTCAAGTTAATCTTTCAGACTCAAGTTAAAAACCCCGAGCAGAGGACGTTCCAGTCCTTCCTTAAAGGAGTCTATGACTAAACATAAAAACATGAATAGTTTCATAGATCAAACAAAAATGAACTTCGTGGTTTCTCAAATCACCACAGTAGGATAAGTAAATGAATATCTCGGCAACTGCAGCTAGTTACCTTGAATATATTGAAAATATTAGACACGAACGGAACTTACTGAAAAGAACAGGAATCTATTTGTGTTCTTTTTCAGTGCAATTTCAGAATTGGCT
>NC_090751.1:73289817-73357317 GCF_036898095.1 Palaemon carinicauda
AAATTTCAGGGCTGGTGAATTACATAAGTCCCAAAACTCACCTAATTATGTTACATACGTCTGTTACTCTTAAAAAAATATATCTGAGCAATAAATATGAACAGTGAATATCCAAAGGTCTCTTACGCTACTGTCAGAACAAAGCTGGGTGGTTATTTAATATGAACTATTGAAAAACAATCTCTTAGTTTGGTTCTTAGTCAGGGACTACGAGCAAGCACCATAGGAAATATTGGTGATCGAAATAATATACACTTTACAAAAATAGATATATTCTATAAAAAGTTACAGCAATAATACAAAAAGAATTAACACCAAAATTAAATCATTGGAAATATCAAATCTGAACAAAACCTTAGACTAAGACGAGAAAATTTTACTCTGTGAAAAAAATTATACAATCACTTGTTTCACTGGAAATTAATTTATAAAAATATTTAATTTTGTTAATCAATGAAAATAGTTAACACTTTAACACTAATGGTTAACCACTACAAGAAATTTACATAAATGTAACTGTTACACTTACGTCTTGGATCACATGAGGTAACCGAACAGTTAAGCAAAATCAATTCACTGCACTGTTTAACCTAAATCTCACAGGGACAGTTACAAAGATCTATAACAAAAGTACTTACATTAACACAATGCACTTTAGATAACATTCAATGGATTCATCAACGTTTGAACACACTATACACGATATGTGTTGAATAGAAAACGTTATTCACGTTTGAGATTAAAACACTATTCGTACTTGAGAGGAGAGAGGGCTGGTGAACTTTGACTCTTTCAAAGGGACGGGCTGGATCTCTTCTGCTGCTTATGCATTCCTGGGACTATATATACAGAATTAATACTTCTAGATAATTCTAATAGATCATTCTAGTGGCATGGGGGTCAAGGCCTAGCGGCATAAGGTTACCAACGTAGAAAATAGAATAAAGGTATACTAGCCTTGCTTGCATTGCTACCCTCTCTCAGCTAACTCTGCCCACCTACCTCTCGACAATAAAAAAAAAAATATAGTAATTCTTCTTCAAGAAGTTCCATACACTTTCTAACCACATGGAAACATAAAAATTGTGTAAGCCCTCACGTTCATACCTCGTATGGGTCATACAGCATACCTAAACGTGATTACATATGACTTCGCAACAAAATACGTGAAAGAAAGGTTAATTATTAAAAATAACGTAAATTTACATATACTGAATTGTTTGAAAAAATACGAAATTCTTATGTAATTTAAATGCATTACTTGAACCTACATGAGTGAAACTCACCATAAGAGCTGGTTATACATCTTTTAGATACACAAATGAAATACATGAATAAAATATTTACTCTTAAACAAAACCAGCTTTGCGAGAATATATATATCTATATATATTTAAATATATATATATATATATATATATATATATATATATATATATATATATATATATACATATACATATATATATATATATATATATATATATATATATATATGTATATATATATATATATATATATATATATATATATATATATATATGTATATAAGTATTCACATACTGAAGTTTAACATTATTGATTTATTGATATTCAACTACTGTATACTTTTCTCTCAGACTCTATCGATATTATCAAGTAATATAGTCTCTTGTAGGTAGTTATATAGCAGGAAGAAGAATTGCCGAATTTTTTTATACCATTTCATATAAAGTGGTTACAAGTATGAATTTAAGTTGTTCCCACGTTTAAATCAGCTCTTTAAATCTTTTAACAATTCCAAGTAAATTATTAATTCGATGTTCAGCTTACACACACACACACACGCACACACACACACACACACACACACACACATATATATATATATATATATATATATATATATATATATATATATATATATATATATATATATATATATATATCTGAGTGCATTATTTTATAGAAATGGCGTCCTAATGAATATATTACATACATTGGTTTTTCTTTTATTTTAAGTGTTTCGTCAAAATCGTTTTTGATATCGAATTATTAACTCCACTGGGTTCCGCGTTTCTCTCTCCAAAGCCTATTCAATACGGGATTTTGTCCGAGCCAGGGTTCGAATCTATGCTTCAGGGTCGAATCAAGGCTATTAGTATACTAATGAAATTTCATGTAAAAGTAAGAGAAACTAAGCCTTTTGTCTGTAGTAGTGCATTGCATACGATTTCTCCGCTACTTTTTTTTTCTTGATATTTTTCTTTGTTTTGTTACTCAGATTCGGGATGTCCATATCTATATCTGTTTTTCTCGTCAGTAAAATTCCAGTTTGTATTTTAAAAGTATGCAATTAATAATGGTATATATAATGTATGAAAGTCAATTCATATAACCCCCCAAAAATGTAAAAATTATAATTGTGAGATCAATAGCTGTAAAAATTATATATCATTTTGTGGATTACATTGTGCAGTTAGATATAGTAAACAAAGGCAAAGATTTGTATCCTGCAAAGAAATAACTGGTTTAAATTTGTGTATTGCATCGGTGAAATAAGATGACTTGAAGAAAATAAAGTGCAAGCTGGTTTCTGTCAGGAATTGTAACTAGAATTAGGGACGATTAATCCTTTCAAATCATCGAAAATAAGATTCGAAATGTCAGAGGTTGAGGAAGACAAACCTCAAGATAAAAACCCATTGTCAGGTGCACTGCCCAAGGAAAACGGGATTTCTGTCCCGAAAGGAGAAATGTTTGAATTAAAGTAAAAGAAAGTCCATCCAGGACATCAACTCAAGTAGGTTGCGAGGAAGATCGTTGAAAAGAAAAGATCCTGCGAAAAAAGGCGTAACGGTTGAGTAAATCGTTTAACCTTCGTACAAAGGCGCCTTTTGTTACTTGATTGCTCGTGTAGCAAGAGAAATGTACGTTTATAGGGATCCGATTTCACAACATTTGAATTATATTTTTCAAATTAGAACGTAATAATTTAATCAAGGGAGTCTTAATATATAATATATGACACGATTATTAGACATGTTCATGAACTACTAGCACTGATATAGCCGCACTTTTGAGTCTTAAATGCCCGAAAAAAAATTAATCGAAACCACAACCTTTCTAACGACATAAAAATTGTTTGAAAAAGAATTGTAAGACAGTCTTCACGTTGATAACTTGTTCTAGATAAAGTTATTGAACTCAAAGAACAATTGATCAAAAAGTTTTATGCTAGTCCTGTTTTAAGGATTCTTCTGAATTGAAGACAATTTCTTCCTAACTACTTTCTAAAGTATCTCAAAAGTTGCTGAAAAGAGAATAATACAAGAAAAGTTTAAGAAATTAGATTTGAAAAAAGAGCGCAGTAAATACATTCAACATTAGCATTATCCTTAGATAAGATGTAGTGTAGATTATCATTAGTAGAAGAAAACTACTTACTTATTTACTTTGATGGCTGCTTTTCCGGTTCCATACAGCAGGGGAACCCCGCTCTCTACTGGACCTCAACTGTCGTTTTACCTTGTTCGTTCAGAGTATTGAACGTTTCATATCGCATATTGTTCATTTACTGTTTATTCGTCACTGTCAAAGGACTCATGAAATAAGAAAGTTTTCAGTTTCCTCTTGAAAGCCTTAATGTCTTCAATCATTCGAATGTTTCGTGGGAGCTTGTTATATAGTCTCGGGGCCGCATATTTAAAGGCTCTGGAGCCTTAAGTAGACATAAATCTAGGTTCCAGCAGTTTGAAGCCATCTGTAACTATTCTCGTGTCTACACGATTTGTTGGCTGCGCAATATGTAGCAATTCTCTTAAGTATTTTGGACGACCAGTTCTGATAACCTCGATTTATTTCCAGAAACTATTCTTTGCATTAGATTAAAAATGTTTTGATGTCTTATCATTGCAATCCTCCCTTTATTTCATTTTTAATGTGGTTTAAACTTGGGTTCAAGTGGTAGTCGGGACAATGAGACCCAGAAGAAATCTAATCCACATGCCAAACCCCATGATCTTCAGCCTAAATCTTGAGAAAGTGTTGAGTAATTTTCACAAACCTTCAGTCAGGCTCCTTAATTTTTTTTTTCTTTTTTAAATCCTTAATCGTAATCTCTCCTTGAGAACTCTGCCGGTAGAAGGTGAGAATGTTAAGTACTGTGCGATGACCGCACCCTATTTCATATAGTTAGGTGGGAGCAGATAAGTTCCAGTTAAGTGCCAGGTCAACCATGTTGATTTTTTTACCCTACTTGGCCAATGACTCAACAGCAGTAAAACTGTCTGTTTCCTTGATAATGCCGCTGAGAACTTTAGTATCCGTAAAGTGTACGAAATGTTTATCTGTGATACAATGCTGGTTATCGAGAAATCTGTCTCACCTCGTCCACCTGATGATACTTCAGTTCCTCGTCCATAGTAAGAGAAAAGTCCATTGATCTTTGGTGCCATTCTGAGTGAAATAGTGTTGTTTATGTTCTTTTTAGAGGCACAATGCTCTTTCATTATAGGCCATATATTTCCTAGCCGTTGTTGAAAGGAGAAATATCACTTTCTGAATACATTTTTTGCTATTGGTTAACTTAGTAATCATAACCCAAAGTTGAGCTGATAGACGAAGAAACGAAATGGGGAATGCAGAGGAATATAGAAAAGGTATACCGGAAATGGAAGAAATGGTTTGGGGAATGAAATGTTACCAGATTCTGATAGAGGCCTTCCTTGAAGTCTTCTTGGTATCAGGAAACGAACGCACTGCAGAATTAGGATTTCATTTACAATGCCCTTTTAACGATGAAATACTTAACAATTTTTTTTGTAATGCATGTTATGAAATCCAGTTCCTGGTTCCTAACTGCTTACTCCGTAAAATAGGTTTGCAGGAACTCTATTTCATTTTAGATAGGTGCAAAGCTTCCAAGTTAATACTTATTGTTGTAATTATTAATTAAGGTTATTTTACCTCTACCATAAATAAATTAATAATGAAATTCTTCCTGTTTACTTTTATCCCATTCTACTTTGAAATCAGTTGGGATAATACCTTGCTATCAACCGTTTTGGCAACTTATTGTGGTTTTCTTGGATTTTCTAACTTCTTTCATACGTATTGCCCTGCAACCTCATCCCTGCTTGAAATTGCAAAATACCTACGGTCATCTTTTTTTCTATTAACTGTCCTAATTTGGGGCATAAATATAAATGTTCTGTAGTATCTTTTTCATCCTTGCATAAGTCACACACATTATCTGTATATCTTTCCCTGAAATTTGCTTTTAACGTGAGCATATTTAATCTTGCCTTCATTACAAGGGTCCATTTCCCTGATAAAAGGCTGTGGGTCATTTCCTTTCATGAATCGTAATTTTTTCATAATTTTCTTTTTATCTTTAATAGTTTCCTTTATCTTTTCCATAACTCTTTTGTTGAATTCTTTTTTTCAAGGTCCATTTCCCCTAATTTCTTATTTCTTCAATTTCCATTCCATATTTACAATATGTTTCTTCAATACTGTTACTCCAGCACTTTCCATAATGGTTCTTCAACTGTTCCTCAATTATCTCTATTACTAGTCTCTTTCATCAGAGTTTATTTGTGATGTTATGGAAGAGCATTAATTTTTTTCATGTTCTATTCTGCAAGACACTAGCTATATTCCTGATTCTGCGAGGATGTCCTAATATGGAGCACTTGCAGTTTGTTCATGCATATTTCTTTTTATCCTGTATTGACGGTTTTCCAGATCTTTCATTTCTTTATCTCTTATTTCACTCCAGGTCTCCACATTAGCAAATATTTGGTACTACTAGATGAAAATGCAACAATATTTCTGTTTGTAAGAATGCAAATCTTGGAGTGTATATTTCTTAAAAAAAAAAAAAATAGATAAAAATATGAGTGGGTCAACATGCACAATTTAAAACACGTACTATTCTCTATAATTTCCTTCACAATCATATACCGTATATATATATATATATATATATATATATATATATATATATATATATATATATATATATATATATATATATATATATATATGTGTGTGTGTGTGTGTGTGTATATGTATATACACAGTGTGAATAGATAGATAGATAGATAGATAAGAGTGAAACTAAGATAATGTTCAATAAAAAGGCCAAGTGACGACAAAGAGGGGTTATGGACGAACCTCTAGAGATTGTTAATGAATAAAATGTAATGTATACTGTGATACTTTGTGTATTGAAAGTAATGTTGCATAGTATTGCATTGATGGAACATGTTTAAACGTTGATTATAAGTAGGGTTGCTAGAATTCAAGATAAGCTATCTGGGACACTCTTAAATCTCTTAAATCTCAGCCTATAATCCTTATATATATATATATATATATATATATATATATATATATATATATATATATATATATATATATATATATGTATATACTGTATATATATATACATATATATATATATATATATATATATATATATATATATATATGTGTGTGTGTTTATATATATATATATATATATATATATATAGGTATGTATATATACAGTACATATATATATATATATATATATATATATATATATATATATATATATATATATATACTGTATATATATATATATATATATATATATATATATATATATATATATATATATATATATATATATATATATATATATATATACAGTATATATATATATATATACATAATTATATATATATATATATATATATATATATATATATATATATATATACATAATTATATATATATATATATATATATATATATATATATATATATATATATATATATATATGTATATATATACATATACATTTATAATATATATACACACACCCAGATCAACATATAAAAATATAGAGACATATCGAAAAAGATCAAGCAAGTATTTTATTGCGATATGAAGAAAAAAAATCTAGGAAAATTTATATTTCAAGCAAATTACAATAAAGAAACCAAAGAACACGAGACCAACTTAGAAAGTAGAAGTAATCATTATTCATGAAATAAATCAACTTTTTATATGAAAAACTTGGAGGTATGTGACAATAAGGAGTTCATAAGCACAGAAATAAAACATGAACTTTTAATTGTATTTTTCAGATGATAGCTTTTTCGGAAGATCCTTATTTCCCATTACCTGTATGTAGAATTCTTTGCAATGTCACATCCAACTTATTCTTCTCGTCTCTCCATTGAGCAGTCATCATAGAAAAGAGACACCCCACATTTGCATTATGAGCAGGAATACTACATAGATATTCACACAAAATCAATATCTCAGAATACTGCTTTTGAAATCTAATTGCTGAAGGATAGAAAACCACTTTTCATGAAGCACCATGGACATCCATACATCACGTTTGTTCTGCATTTGTTGATCAAGGGTATTTTTAACAGTTGACCACTGGAAGAAAACCCCGTTATCGTCAATTTTTACGCATTAGTCTTTTAACACTAGACAAGAAGATTGTATCTGTTCCCATACAGGAAGTATATTGAATAATATCCATGAAAACACATCAAATCTTTATAAAAATTAAACCCATTTTTCAAGATAGTCATGGCAAGTGACGTAGTAGTTATCCACCTCGTGTAGGAGTTTCTTCATCTCTTGAGATGTCTCATCGTTATCATTAGGGCAACCCTTAACACTGAAAGGGATAAGCTTTTCATCCATTCTTGCCTTTATAACTGCTACGAGTTCTTTTAAGTGGCAGAGCACTTCAATAATTCTGTTTCTCTCTTGTCATCTTTATAAGCCTACTGCTAAAGACATACCCAAGACTGTGAACAAAATATAGATAGGCTTCGCTCAATGGATTGTCGAAAAAATTTGAATATTTGGGAGCTTTTCCTTCTGAAGCAAAGAGATATTTCAGCGCTTTAAATAACATTAGGATTCTCTCAACTGCTGCCATCAAAGAAAGACAACAAGTTTTAGAGGGAGAGAGAACTAATGCAAATTGAACACCAACAAACTCGCAGAATTCTTTCAGCTTCTCAGTAAATACTAAAGTATGAAAAAAAATTTAACAACGATTACTTCAACATCAAGAGATAGGACACTAGCTGCAGTATGAGCAGCATTGTGCAGAATATGGGCTGGACATCCTACACCCACCATCGATTCATTCATGCTTTCTTTGAAATTTGAAAAGGCGTTATTCATACCTTTACGAAAACGTCCACCAAAATTAGTACAGTATTAGTGTTTTCTCCACCAAAAGCTACACATATCTTCACATCCAGTCCCTGTTATGTATTTTGTACTGTAATACTATATGCTCTACGGGTATTAAGAGTAATGTTGTACAGTATTGCCTTGATAGAGCATGTTTTAACATAGTTCATAAGTGTAGTAGCGTATGTTATGAAGGATTTAGTCATTAATTAATTGTCCTAAAGTTAGGATGTGATTCTTCTTACTTTTGTATTGCAGTAGGATTTGATCTTTTTGAGAGCGATGTTCACTTATGTTTTTGTATGTATGCGTACGAGTTTTGTTTACATATTCTAACTCGAGAGTCGCAAGTTGTTTAGACAAGTCATAGTGAAGAGCTGTGATGTAGACTTAGCAAGATTAAACATTTAATAAGAGGTCTCTGATTATATCCCACCAAGACAATTCGGAGAAGATGCTGGGATAAAAGATTTATTCTCATCTAACTACTGTATTGTTATTCCAGGTATATATATTGGTGTGCTACTGTTATAAGCACACATTGAGTATGTGTTGTTTCAGATGTGTGTAACTGGATAACAGAATACATCTTATTAGCTTTAAAGTATTTATTCTATAAAAACAACAGAGTTAAACATCTCCATCACTGGAGGAAGCTGGGTTGGTCAGATGACCAATTCTGGTGAAGTATAGATATGAACAGACTAACTTATCGATATCACAGATATCGTATGCTTAGTTTATATAAGATTCGTCACAAACTCGGAAGACACCTGCATCCGGTGACGTCACAAACTTTCACACGCTGAGACAATGTGTTGACGTTTAAGAAAAATGTCACATTGTCGAGGTTTGCATTGTACATCCTGTTTATGATTTGAATGACTACAGCAAGTCCCACGGCTAGCACCTTCCTCCAACATGACATATTACGTCATGTGTTTTAAACATGTAATATTAACTATTCTAATTATTACATAAGCTCGGCCAGCTATCTCAATTTTTTCACAAAAATTTAACAACAAGCCAAAACATGGTTACTAGGTGTGACTGGACATATGTATTATTCTTTGTTTAACTTTAGCCATAATCAACCGAGGACGAATGTCCAAATAGGCACATTAAAAAATAATAACAACAATGCATATAAAAAAGATATTACCAAAGCAAAAAGAAAAATGCATGATAAAATAAAGATCATATATATGGTACATTGCTAGCAAATGGTTATATGGTACCAAAAAAAAAAAAAAACTTCTGACTTACATATGATTCGGTAACTTGTTAAAGAATAATTGTTACCTTTGTCAGAAACATATTAACATAATACTCAATTTTTTAGTGCACAAACACGAATTCCTGGTACGTACACGTACCACGGTTTCGTACATATATATATATATATATTTATATATAGGGCTGATATATTTTATTAGATGCCCATAGATTCTGTCATATATTTTTTTTTTTTTTTCTCTCTTTTCTTTTTAACATTCCGGCTTATACATTTTTATTAGATGCCGAGAGAAAAAATGATTTATATCTTTTTTTTTTAAATGTTGTTTTAAATGTATTTTTAACAATGCAAATGTAGAAAATTTCTTCAATTACATATTACTAGCGTACTAACAGCTTTTCTTACAAACACTTCCCGACAATTTACTCCTTTAGCGAATGAGGTGGCCACTCAAACGGCTTTGAATTGAATCAAGTATGGAGTATTGTCGGGACTAGGCGAATCGTTCCTTTGTAGCTGCATGCTGTGCCGTAACCTACGCCAAACAAGGATGTTCACGGCGATAAATATCACCACCGTAAACGCCAATCCTGCTAGTAGTATGTGGTGAAGGATTTCCTTATAAGTCGGTGACAGGTGGTCCCTTTCGGTAAGTTTCAACAACCGCTTTGCCACATGTCTGTTATACGGGAGAGGGAGTGCTGGCATTGTAGAGGTCCACGTGAAGTTCGCGAAGTAGGCTCGTTCTCTGATGAGTGTCCGTAGACCAGTCACCATGGAATTAGGGGAAGTCCCGATACAACCATCTGCTGCGACGAAGATGTGTGTGAAGGACGTGGATCCGTCAGGGCATGATACATTGAAGCCGTCCTTGTCGTAACGTATCCACGAGCCATTGTGCAGTCTGCAATTGAACTCATTATTGTCAAAGGGATAAAGCTTATCCAGACAATTTTCACTTGTATGGGAGAGAGCACCGTCTAGCACTATACCTAACTCGCATGAATCCATTAAGTTTTTATGGAATTCAAATGAGTCAGCTGTACATATTTTTCTATCCATTGCGTCTGAACAGTGAGTTAATTGATTTAAGTCTTTAATGACCGTATATGTTTCCTTGTCTGGGAAAATCAATAAGTGTCCTGTCAAACTGGATATTACTGGATTTGAGTGATTCGTCATGAAAGTCGGAAATGGTGATATCCTGTAAGATTGCCAGGCATCAGAAGAATCAAAGGGAATTGTAATCCTAATCTTGTTATTATCTACATTTACTGTAATTAGGCTGTAATAAAATTCTAACCTATGTTCGTCTAACAAAGGAACATAGCCTAGTTTATCCCTTCCGTTCTCCAGAATTAACTTTAAGTAACTTATAGGCAACAAATGGGGCGACAATACACCTTTAGTTGCTAACGTGATAGCTTCTACATAATCCTTAGATTTCTCAATGAAATGTGCAATTCTGTTATGTATGTGATCTATCTTTGAATCATAATACGTTAATGTTGCCAACAAATCCTGTACTTCCATAATCTGAACGATATTATTTGAATGTTCATTTATTAAATCCATAATTTTATTGATTGAAGCTAACTGATTCCTTAGTTCTGACATAATCAATTCATCTTCATGAGTCAAGAACCCAATTTTCTTATTTTGATTACTAATTTTAAGACGATTGGAAATTCCTAAACCTAAACTTGCAACAGACCCAAAGATGCTTAATGCAGCATAAATAAACGGATTTCGTCTTTCTTTATGTTCGTGTCCTACAGTCCACATCAAAAGGTCATAAGCCAAAGATCCTGTCTCGTCAGTCTTATTTTTCAAGTCATCAGATAGCATCTCTGCAACTTTTAATGTTGATCCAAGCAAACTCTCTGTAGTCAAATGAAAATGTCTTCTATGCAACTCATTCAATGAGGCAGAAAACCTTGAAATGGCGGTTCTTAAGCTAGTGACATCATTCTCTTGAAGAAAAATTGCTTGCATATTCAGTTCTACAATTACGTTGGTTGATGTAATAAAAATGTCTTCTTGTCTTTCAATTATAGTGCCATATTCAAAATTTATACTTTTAGTTTTAGAGCTCATCCCACACGAGAAAAATGTCTGAGCGAACAATATCACTCCCAACAACAAAAAATTCATCTTGGAAACCTGTAACGAGAAAAAATATATGTAATTACTCCTGTATTAAAAAGAAAACTTTTAATCACATAAAATAAAAAAAAATTTTCCCTCACTTCTTTTCCTCTCTTTTCTTTTTAATTTCTTATGTGAGCCAATGGTACTATTCTCTCATCCGTGGGTTGGGAAACGTTTTGAACTCTAAACCTATTGGCCGTTAATGTTTCCAAAATGTTAAATGGGCTTAGGTGTTAGTTTGTAATTGAGCCCTTTTCGTACATTGATTTGAATGTATATGTTATCACCCACGGTATATGTTTTAGTTGGTTTCGCTATTTTATCATGATTCCTTTTCATTATGATTTGTGATTCTTCTAAATTCTTTCGAAGGATATCATATTGACTTATACTTGCATTTATACATTCTTTTAAAGGATTTGATAGATTAGTTGTAGGCGTCAATACATGGAAAGGCGTTCTAACTGAGGTACCATACAATGCTTCATGCGGTGACATTTTAATTGATATATGATACGAATGATTCAGAGTACTCAGTGCCGCCGGTATTGCAATATCCCAGTTGGGGTCTGATCCCCCTAGTGTTACCCTCAATATATTCAATATCTTCCTATTTGCTCTTTCCACTAGCCCATTTGACTCTGGGTGATATATCATGGTATTTATTTTCTTTATGTTGAGGAATTCACACAATGAGGTAAGAAAGTGATTATTAAATTCTCCACCCGAGTCTGAGATTATCATGTGTGGAATTCCATGTTTACATATGTAACACTCGTAAAACTTCCTAGCGCATTCAATCGCAGTTTTAGTTTTTAAGCGCTATTAGTTCTGTATATCGAGTTAAAGCATCTATAATTACTAAGAGGTGCTTATTTCCTCTGTCTGACTCGTAAAATCCTGTTAACAAATCTAAAAGTATTCTTTCAAAGGGTTGATTGGGCACAGGATAAGCTCCTAGGCTGATAGGTGTTTTCGTATGCCCTTTGTTTTCCTGATATGTGCGACAATTAGCTATGTGTCTTTTTATATCTGTAAGCATTGTATGCCAATAAAACAATGATTTGGCTTTCTGTGACATTAATGAGAACCCCGGGTGTCCATGTAATGGATTTGAATGCAACCAATTCAGGACAGTGGAAATAAGTGAGATTGGTACTACTACCTGGTCGTTAGTTACATGTGGTGTATTGCGGGTTTTCCTTGTCACAGTCCTACACAGAATATTATCTTTGATTATATAATTCTGCTGCTTATACTTTATATATTCCTTTTCTTTATGATTGCCTTTCAAAGCATTTATAATTGTTTCTATTTTCTGATCTTTTCTTTGCTCAGTCTGTAACAATTCAGCGCTCCAGCCTAAATCTTCTTGTTCAGATATTGTTTTTACAATAGGCATGGATGTTGATATATCTATTAATTCATCTAAAGGCTCCGTACAAGATGACACGGGGTTGCGTGATAATGCATCCGCAATGATATTTGCTTTCCCAGGTAAATACCCGATTCTTGCACCAAAATCTTGAATGATCAAATGCCACCGAGTTCGTTTAGGGCTGTGGTTGAAGCCTTTAAAGAACTCGGTTAGTGGTTTATGGTCAGTAAGAACCTTAACGGGATAACCGTAAATTATGAACTTAAAATGCACTGGTGAATTAATAATAGCTAGCCCTTCCTTGTCTATTACTGCATACTTACTTTCGGAAGTTCTCAATTTTCGAGAATAGAAAGCTATCGGGAAAAATTGTTTATCATATTGCTGAAGCAATACCCCTCCTACTCCTAAGTCTGAGGCGTCTGTTGCAATGAAGAATTCCTTACCGAAGTCAGGAAATTTTAAGATAGGAGAACTACACAGTTCATCTTTCAAAGTATTAAACGCCTGTTGATGTTGCTCAGACCATATGAAATCTACGCCCTTCTTCGTAAGATCAGTTAAAGGAGCGGCTATTATTGAATAGTTGCGTATAAAATGCCTGTAATATCCACTACAACCCAGAAATTGCTGTATTCCCTTGACATTAGTAGGTATGGGAAAATTACGTATAGCCGACACCTTATCATGAACTACTTTAAGACCTTGGCTTGACACCATGAAACCCAAATATATTAATTCTGTTTTGAAAAATTCACACTTACTAATCTTTACCCTTAAGTTATGTTGTCTTAATCTCTGTAGTACTAGTTCTAACTTACGTAGATGTTCTTCTAAGGTGTTGGAAAAGATTACAAGATCATCCATATAGGCATGCAATATATCCCCTAACAAGTCTCCAAACACTATGTTAATCATTCTTGTAAATGTTATAGGAGCACAACGTAAACCAAAAGGCATCTATAAAAATTCATAATGTCCCCTGGCTGTGCTGAACGCTGTGTATGGGATACTATCTTCTTCTAATGATATCTGGTGAAAGCCTTTAAGTAAGTCCAAACTGGTAAAATATTTATTCTGACCTAACAAAGACAAAATATCGTCAGTACATGGCACTGGGAATCGATCAGGGATCGTTTCCTCGTTTAGACGACGAAAGTCGACGCAGATACGCCATGTTCGATCTTTTTTCGGTACAACTTTTAAAGGAAAATTATAAGGGCTGTTTGATTTTCTAATGACTCCTTCCTCTAACATTTTACCTACTTCATCATTTATTTCATTCTGGAATTTCATAGGGAGTCTGTACGAGGGTACATAGATAATTTTCTGCTTGTCCTTTAACCTTATTTGATGCTCAATCACATCTGTTTTTCCTAAGGATCCATCCGTAGTGGAAAAAAACATCATGATATTTAGTTAAAAGTTCAAAAATTTTCTGCTGAATTTCTTCGTCTTGAATGTCCTTATTGATTTTATCTTTAATACATCGCAAAAGGGATTCATCCGCAACTGATTGAGAGTGATTGATTTCAGCAACGGTAAGAATACGATGTTTATAAACTTCTACATCCAAGATATGTTGATTTTTGTGAATTACTAAAGTGTTATTTAAATGATTACAGACTTCAATATTACATTGTTGATGTGAGCCTACTGTATAAATAGCTTGTGTGACAGACAATCCGTTAGTTTTCAAAGTATCGGAAAGGATTAATATTTCAGATCCCGGTAATGTTTTCTTTATTTGCACTATTAAATTCGAAGGTAGGTTTGGTTCGATAGATTGCGTGCAAGATGATATGACGGGTGAACGAGAATTCTGCTGGGTCGCGTATATTATTTCTTTATTAGTGAGACAAGTTATTGGTTCTTCAACGTACGTTACGGTTACATTTGTCGTCTCCTTTTTATCCAAAACTGATTTTAAGGTATTAGAAGACTTATAGAATTTCCCTTTGATATACACGCCGTGCTTGGCAGGAGCTAAGATAATGTTTTGATTTCCCATAGATGGATATCCTATAATTACAGCTGGATACATATTAATGTTTTTTACAACAACAAATGTATCGGCAAACGTGCGATTACCGACTCTGAACTGAGCATGAGTTATGCCTATGACATTTAATTCATTATTTCCTATACCTGAAAGTCTAATTCCTGTTTTTTCAATCGGAAAGTTCGAAAACAACAAATGATGTGTCTTCAAATCCATGATATTACGTGGACTACCAGAGTCAAAAAATAACGTAAAGGATTTGTGTTCTAAATTTACAGCATATAAGGTTGGCCGTAACTCATTTTGGCTTATTATTGTATGAATTCGTTGCAAATCTACGGGAGCATGCACTGTTTTACTTAATTCGGCCGTGTGTTTCATAGGAAAATCTATTGTCTCACAATTATCTGATAAAACATTAAATTGATTATTCAATACTATTGATGTTGACATGAATGACCTTGACCCAACATCACTCTCTTCCCCTCTAGAGTTAACTATGTGGTATTTGCTTTGCTCTGCACATTCTGAAAATTAGTCTGACCTTGCGAGGTCTGGTTTGACGACCCAGGCTCAGCGATATTTGAAAAAGTGTTTGTTTGTTTTGGACTCTGAACTGCATTGACATTTGGTTGTTTCTTCTTATTGTTAAAATGAGGATTTTTCTTTTTATTTCCATATGGAACTGACTGTGGAATTGACTGTGTATTTCTGGGATATTGTTGTGTCTTACGCGAGTAACATTGACTATATGAATGCGTTGCAGTGTTGTGAATCGAGCAAAATTTCGTTCTGCAGTCTGCGCTTAAGTGACCTTGACGTTTGCAGTTATAACACGTCATTCCCGCTACTGGACTGCTAACTACGTTCACTGTTTGTGGTTTTGTTTCATTCTTTGCAAAAACTTGAGTTAACACGGGATCGAGATCTGGACACTTGGACATGTGTTTCTTTATCTGTTTATAGACATCCAATTCCGTACTTGCTGGCGTTAACTTCTTATCAAAACACCGCACTAAAGCTTCAGGCAACATAAGTGTCATGCAAGTCAAATACATTAATCGTAAAAAATCTTTCACGGAGATGTTATCGTTAGTAACCCAAGTGGAATGACCTAAAATGTCCTGATATTCGTTAAGCCTATCAGCTATGAGAGCTGCTCTCTCAATAACATTAAGCCGATTCATAGTGGCTTGATTAAGTGTATTTCGTAACGTTAATACTACATCCAAAGCTTCCTCACCCCCATAGATCGCGCGTAACCTAACTTTGAAATCATCCCAAGTAACTGCTTCTTGAAATGAAACACCTCTTAAATACGCACTCGCATCCCCCTTAGAAAAATCTATAAAACTTTTAGCTTCTTGTAATTGTACAAAAGGGTCTACAATTTGTTTGGCATTTAAATGGGCATCGACGGATGAAATCCATGACTCCACATTTTGTGGCAAGAACCCGTTGACTCGACCCTGAAAAGGAAGGATTGCTGACCTGGCATTTACAAGCATCACAATTGGAGGAGGATTAGTCTGACCTACACCACTAGGTCCAGGGGAAGGACTCACAGGAGGAGTCATGACTGCTGTATTTTTTTTCCTATCTCTTCGACCCCTTGCAATTCTATCAAAATATCTATATGAGTACAGACGCCCACTGCGTAAACGCATATGTATAACAAAATTCCCCAAACAATGTCACTAATCCCATAACATTCCCCGAGAATTTCTGAAAGAAAAAGGAATTAGCACAAAGAAAGAGAAATTCTAAATGAGAATTCGGAGTTTCCTTTAACAAAGATTAGCAATTCACTCACCCCAGTAATAATCGACTAACGACTCGTGATAACTACACTTCACTGCCCAAACTGGAATGAATTCAAAAATTTGTACTTAGCTTATATATGGGTCTGCGTGATGTCGACATGTCCTCTCTCTCTCTCTTGATGTTTTGTTAGCGATGTATCGTTCGAGTTTCTTGTTGAATGTAGTGCTTCCTGGGTATGTTTTGCAATTGTTGAATGCCAGTCCTTGGGTTTCCTAGGATGTTGATTGAAGATTCAATTGGTATTCATAACATTTGTTAATGTTAACTGTTCCGTTGGACTATAATACTTAGTCAAAATTTGTAGATTCATGTAGATAATGTGGAGTTCTTGAAGATCTTTCTCAGGTTTTACAGCTTTTATTTTGAAGTCTTGAAGATCTTTCTCTGGTTTTACAGCTTTTATTTTGAAGTCTTGAAGATCTTTCTCTGGTTCTTAGAGTTTAACCGCTGCCACCATTTATTGGTGTGCTACTGTTATAAGCACACATTGAGTATGTGTTGTTTCAGATGTGTGTAACTGGATAACAGAATACATCTTATTAGCTTTAAAGTATTTATTCTATAAAAACAACAGAGTTAAACATCTCCATCACTGGAGGAAGCTGGGTTGGTCAGATGACCAATTCTGGTGAAGTATAGATATGAACAGACTAACTTATCGATATCACAGATATCGTATGCTTAGTTTATATAAGATTCGTCACAAACTCGGAAGACACCTGCATCCGGTGACGTCACAAACTTTCACACGCTGAGACAATGTGTTGACGTTTAAGAAAAATGTCACATTGTCGAGGTTTGCATTGTACATCCTGTTTATGATTTGAATGACTACAGCAAGTCCCACGGCTAGCACCTTCCTCCAACATGACATATTACGTCATGTGTTTTAAACATGTAATATTAACTATTCTAATTATTACATATATGAAGGGGCCATTCCATTTTGGGTAACCAATACCATATCCAATAGACCCTACTCGACAAGGCTCTCTCTACAGAAGTTTGCCATTATTTTCAAGGCCTCATTTGGGAGGGATTATACACGCAATAAGTTTATCAGCAAACCATTACTCCGTGAAAAATATTGCACAATCAACAGACAAATTTTCTCAGCATTATGGTTACCCGCATCTGTAGATATGCCCAAAAAAGAAGAGTTATTTATATCTTTAACAACTTCGGCAATGGTATGTGGAGCCACTACGTTTTTAATTATTGCAGAAAATTGTGCCCTAGCACTTGAAAATTTGCATGCAATTTTAGAATCAGAGAATACTTGTTGGGTATGGTATTGGTTATGCAAAGTGATATGGCACCTTCATACATACCTGGAATAATATCCATTCATTGGTGTTGTTATGTATCTCATCCTATGTCGTCGATTCTTCTTGCTGGGTTTTAATGATACATTGGTATTCTTAAAATATATTTATTCTGCTCTTGGCTTACATTGCTCCCCAGCTCTCAATCGTGTCTCGACAACTTGTGACTCTCGTGTGAGAATATGTAAAAAAAAAAAAAAAAAAACGTACACATACATACAAAAAAACAAAAATGAGCATCGCTCTCCAAAGATTGAATTCTATTGCAATACAAAAAGTACGAAGAATGACATCCTAACTTAAAGACAATTAATGAATGATTAAATCCTTCCTAACATACGCTACTACACTTATAAACTGTGGGAAACACGTTCTAACAATGCTATACAGTGCAACATTACTCTTAATACCCGTAGCGCATATAGTATTACAGTACAAAATACATAACAGTCTCCTCCCCCTTAACTTGACATTGTACAAAACTACAAACCTAATCTCTAAGTGGGCTTCCCTCTATTCATCCTATAGGGAAGTACTCTAACTTTATCCTGTACTGGTACATGAATAGATTCTGAATCTACATCTGATGTTTCAGCATCTTGATTGATATTTGATTTCACTACCTCTTCAAATTTCTCATCTCTAACATTCACATGATCTACAAGATTTTTATTTAACGGCTGTAATTGATCAACATGACGTTTTTCAATATTTCCACCAACTTGAACATCATAATGTTAATCTCCTATCTCTTTTACAATTTTTCCTGGTACCCACTTTTCTGGAGTATTGTATGATCTTACTATGACATCAGAACAAGAGATAAAATGTCTTACTTTTGGGAGACTTTCTAATTGCTTATACCATTTTTCTTCTAAATCACTTTGCAAACTTGTATATAACAAATATAACTTACACCTAATCCTCCTCCCCATCAACAAATTTGATGGTGTCACACCTGTTGTGCTGTGTGGTGTCGTTCTATAAGACAATAAAAACTTTGGCACATTAAAAAATATGTTATTTGAATTTGCCTTTTTGCATTCCATGTTATGCTTAAATGTTTGAACAAACCTTCCAGCCTCTCCATTCATGGACGGGTGATATGTAGTTGAAAATGAATGTTTAATACAATTTACTTCACAAAAATCTTTAAATTCCTTTGAGGTAAACTGTGGACTTTCTGGAATTCCATGTGTAGAAAATTTTTTCATTAATTCTTGAATTGTGGCATACGATGTTGTTGTCTTCATTGGAATTACTTTTCGCAAGTTACTGTAAGCATCTACAACTATCAAAAACAAATAAGTTAAGAAAGGACCTGCAAAATCTATGTGCACTCTTTGCCATGGATACCTGGGTAATTCCCACGGGTACATTCTAGCAAATTGAGGGTTGTTCTGCTGCGTAGCACAATTCATACAACTTCTTGCAAATAATTCAATATCTCTATCTACACCTGGCCACCAGACAAAAGTCCTTACAATAGACTTTGATCTGACAATATCTTGGTGATTAGCATGTATTTCAGACAAAACCTTATTCCTCAGTGAACTAGGAATAATTACTCTTGACCCTTTCATTATACAACCTTGTGCTATACTCAATTAATTCCATACATCTTTATAGACTTTACAATTTACCTCATGTTCAAGTAAATCTCTACCTGTCATTAAACTATCTAAAACCTTACTAATTATTGGGTCTTTCTTTGTATTATGTGCAATATCCTTGGCTGTAATGGGTACATCATATACTAAAACTAGTAATTTACTGTCATCATACTCGTCTGTTACTTTGTCTACTGGAAATCTAGATAAAGCATCTGCATTACCCATCTTGGATGTAGGACAATATTCTATATCATAATGATATGTGGCTAATGTAATTGCCCAGCGTTATAGTCTTGCAGTTACCAATGTAAGTAAACTTGCTTTTGGACCCAATATTGCTAATAGAGGTTTATGATCTGTAACGAGTGTGAACTTTTTCCTTCCTTAAAGATACATATGAAATGTCTTAACTCCATGCACTAATGCTAAACCTTTTTTTTTTCTATTTGAGAGTAATTCCTTTCTGCCTTGTTCAGAACTCTAGAAGAGAAAGCAATTGGCTTTTGTGTTCCATCCAGCATTACATGAGATAATACTGCGCCTAAATCTATGTTTGATGTATCACAAACTAATTTAACTGGTAAATCCATTTGATAATGTACTAGAAAAGTAGGCGATATTACTTCCTGCTTGATTTTTATAAAAGATTCCTGATAATCTTTTGTCCAATTCTACTCTACACCCTTATTCAGAAAATTATAGAATGGATGTGTGATTATAGATAAATTCGGAAAGAAATTTCCATAAAATGTTACTAAAGCTAGAAAATTATTGTAATTCCTTAACGTTTTCTAGTACCTTAGTTTATATCACTGCATTTATTTTCTCCTTAGTCTTGTGAATACCTTTGCCATTGATTACAAAACAAGTATTCCACTGAATCAACTTCTAAAATAAATTTGCTCCTATTTCTCTAATATTATGTTCCTTCAACTTCTTCAGAATTGCCCGTAATCTTTATCATGTTCTCTTTTATCTTTACCAGAGACTAAAATATCATCTATGAAAATAAATACTCCTTGCATTCCTGAAAACATCTTATACATAGTTTGTTACCATATAGCTGGACTGCTTGCTACTCCATAAGGCAATCTCTTTGGCCTATACAAACCTAAGGATGTATTTACTCGACATAGTTCTTGTGAATTTTCATCCATGGAAAGCTGTTGAAATGCTCGTCTAAGATCTAACTTAGAAAATACATTACATCCTGACATAGTTGCAAACATGCCTTTTGGATTTGGTAATGGATGTTGAGCTACCTGAAGCTGTGGATTCAATGTTACCTTGTAATCTCCACATAACCTAACCTGACCATTTTCCTTCACAATAGGAACTAATGGTGTAGCCTAATCTGAGTGGGAAACTTTTTCCCAAGAATCTTCACTTTTAAACTTTATTTCTGTTTCAACTGCACTTTTCACTGCATATGGTACTGGTCTTGGAGCAAAAAATCTAGGAGTACTATCTGATTTCAAAACTAAAATTGCCTTTGCGTTCCTTACCGTACCAACTTTATCTTCAAATACATTTTGAAACTCTGATAGAATAATATCCACAGACACTTCACTCTTGTGTTCATCTTGTGTACCTGTAACCTTCAAACTATTAGGCCAAACTAATTTTATATAATGCAATCAGTCCAAACCTAGTAAAGTTTGTCCTTTACCTTTCACTACCATTAATGGCATTCTGTCTAACTTCTGATCTTTATACTGTACTTCTACGTTCGAAGCACTTATTACCTGACAATCAAAACCATTATAACCTTTCAAAACTATATTTGAGCCTTCTAATAACAAATTAGGAATGGTCATAGCTGTTTTCTCATACATAATTGACGAATCAGCTGCTGTGTCAACTTTCGTTACAATTAGTTTACCATTTATGATCACTTCTACCTATATGTGTACCTGTGCACCTTTCTTAACGGAATTAATGCAAAACGGAAAATAAGTTTCTGACCTAACCTGATTATCATGGACATTTTCTGCATTATTCTCTTGGCCTATAGTATCATCTGCTGCATTTATTTTCTTTGCATACTGTTTAGGGAATCTAAAAACATTTGAAAAATGTTCCCTCTTTCTACGATTCAGGCATGTTTGTCCTGTAGCAGAGCATTTCCTTGCTTCGTATGCAAGATGATCAGTTTTACCACAGCTATAGCAGTTGGGTTTTTCCTGTTGCTTCTGCGTAGAGGTCTGATTCTGATATTTGTGAGCATTAGAGTTCCCCAATTTCCTATCACTAAGCTTTGATGTATTCTTTCTCTGATTCCCATTGTCTTTCAACTTTGAGCCTATCTTACTAATTCTAAAATGTTCTATTCTCTTGCTTGTAGAATTACCTATTATATTACCTTGTCTATTTGATGTTTCTAGAGCTCTGCCTGTAATCAATACCTTTCTCTAGTGTTAAATCTTTATTTGGCAATAATTTTTTTCTTAGCTCTTGTGATCTGTAATTGACAATAACTTGATCTATGATAACATTTTCTAACTCTAGAAACTCACATAAAACAGCTAAATTATTAAGTCTAGTCACAAGCTAATCTAAAGTTTCATGGTCTTTCTGATATGCCTATGCTGTAAATTGATATTTTCCAGCACTACTGTAAAGAGTGCAGGTAAAACACGTGGCCACTTAGTTTTCCCCAATTTTAGACTAGATTAACTTTTCATTTTTACTGCATTTAGGTTTTACTGGCTTTTACATATTTTGGGCTGAGAGCGTGAAATTGTGTCTACAAAATTCGTTTATAATTTTTGTTTTGAGACTAGTCCAGTCCCAGGTTACAAAGACCACGTGTCTGACCCCACTTCATTTGATGTTTGGCCTACATCACACTTACATATCAGCTCACTCACCTGGAATAATAAGTTAATATGTTACGTTGTTGAGAATGTTCCTATCCCAGCATCTTCGCCGACTTGTCTTCTGGATGGATGGGATATAATCATAGACTTCTTATTGATTTACGTTTGATTTCTCTCAGGCTTACATCTCTGATCTTCTCACACATCTTGCGATTCTTGATTGAGAATATGTAAACAAAACGGATTTTGATCAAAGTGAAAAATCTATTTTTGGGCGAGATGGCCATGTCGTCCTGATGGAAGGTTCCTATAGGTAGCCTTCTAAGGGATATTTGCAACAGTGATACTCCCATGAAATTAAAACCAAAGATCTCCAGGATTCCAACTCCTGGCACGTGTATCCAATAAAGGATATCGTATAATATCAGGGGATGTATTTTTAGATACGACACATGGCAATCTTCACCCCGAATAGATTTAACATTTCGATCTAAGGGCGAAGAGTGGCAAAAAGGAAGGGGTGCCGTTCTAGGTACCTGGTGGATCCCCTTCCCTACTACTACTGTGACTCCATTCCTATTCTTGTCTTTAAGCGGAAATGGCCACAGATAAAGTAATTTTGGGAGGGATCAGCTGATGGAAGTATGGTAGAGAAATGTCGTAAAATTATTATTAGATGTTGGTTTGTGTATGTGCCTTTTACCTTGAATAGATTCTCCTTATCTGGTCTACTAGACATATATGTGGAAATCCAATGATCTCTCACGCATACCAAACCTAAAGCCGGCTTAGTGCATCCTGCCAACCCGCAGGGAAATGTCGATGTCGACAATGAGGATTCAAGGTTTGTATTTCCCATCGGAACAAAAAGGGTAGAGTTTGAAATGTACCCTGTTAACTTACCTTAAGTACCTAAGGTCATGATTATTCCTTTAGGAAAAAAAAATAATGTGACTTCAAGAACCTTAATACCCTAAAAGGTTTAGTAAAAACTCTAACATACTTTATAAGCATATAACTGAGGGAGCAGTAAGAAGATGCAAATACAGTTCAAGTATTTTATTAGGCAACTAGATTATCAAAATGTAGTTACAACAAAGTATGTATCTGATTCAGCATACAACACATCAAACACATATTTTCTCATATAGAAAAAATATACAAAAGTACATTATCAAAATAATGCCACTCAATGGAAGATGTGAAAACCAAATATATCTGACCTAGTCAGATGTTCGGAAATGCATAAAACACCGTAACGCAATGTTCACTTGGCACTGGTGTATCGATCAGATATGCACCTACTCAGAACAGTGCGTCAACCATAGTTGTAGTGTGCACAAGTGGGTACGTATACCCACACACCCGAAGCACTGTAAATTTCCAAAACAGTCCACTGTTCATCGCAGCACTAGACGGCAGGTTTAATCACACTACCAGCCACCTCCACAAAAGTTTTATCTCTTGTGCTTGTTTCGCGTAATGTTTATGGAAGACCTTGGATGACTTCCACCCGGTGTACGAGCCGGGTAACTCAAAGTCCATATGCTAAAAGAAGTTCAGCGAGGAAGCAACACATCAAAACACACTTAAATTGATGAATTTAACCGTGAAAAGTGAGATCAAAATTACACCAAGGAAAGATTGAATACTCAACTTTCCAGATGACGAAGATGGTTATGATTGCATGATGAGATAAATTACAAAACTTGAAAAAACACCAGGCTAAGGGAGAGCACACACACTCTTAGCAGGCTACAAGAATAGGAATGGTCTCACAGTAGTAGTAGGGAAGGGTATCCACCAGGTACCTAGAACGGCACCCCTTCCCTTTTGCCACTCTTCTCCCTTAGATCGAAGTGTTAACTCTATTCAGGGTGAAGATTTCCATGTGTCGTATCTAAAAATACGTCCCCTGTTATTATATGATATCCTTTATTGGATACTCGTGCCAGGAGTTGGAATCCTGGAGACCTTTGGTTTTAATTCTATGGGAGTATCACTGTAGCAAATATCCCTTAGAAGGCTACCTATAGGAACCTTCCATCAGCCCGACATGGCCTGAGCCCTAAAAAACCCATACACAACAATACAAAAAATACAAATTAACATCACTTTATGAAAGACTGAATCCTACTGCAATACAAAAGTAAGAAGAATCACATCCTAACTTTAGGACAATTAATTAATGATCAAAGCCTCCATAACATATGCTGCAACACTTATTCTGTATGTCTGAACATATTCTATCAATACAATACTGTGCAACATTACTCTTAATACCAGTAGCGCATATAGTATTATAGTACAAAATACATAACAGTCTCTTCCCCTTTAACTTAATATTGTATGAAATTTTACAAATTTAATCTCTCAGAGGGCTTCCCTCTATTCATCCTATAGGGAAGTAATCTAACTTCATCCTGTACTGGTACATGAACAGATTTTCAATCTATATTTGATGTTTGAGCATCTTGATTAATATATGATTCAACTACTTGTGAAAATTTTAGAATAAGGGGAAAAATATCTTACTTTTGGAAGAATTTCTTTTCAAATTTGGATACAACAAATTTAAATCACACCTAATCCTCCTCCCCATCAACAAATTTGATGGTGTCACACCTGTTGTGCTGTGTGGTGTTGTTCTATATGTGAAGAATCTTTCTTCCCCCTTCTTCTTTCATTCGTATTTTTAGCTCTCTCCTAATAATACAGTAGCTACTCCTTAAACGTTCTCTCCTACATCAAGTTTTCTTTAACAAACATTGGGAAGACTATTTTAAACCGACTAAACTAGTTGACAGTAGTGTACGCCATGCTCGTGACGTCACAGCGTAGATACGCACAGCAAAAGCATTATCCCGGCGTATGTTGGTTCTTTCCTTAAACTACTTGGGTCGAGATAAAGGTAATTTTGTATATTATTCCATGGTGTGATTTCGCACAAGAAATATATGATTTCCTATAGCAAATAACGTGATTTAACCGATTTTGATGATCATTTCAATCGCAAACAAACAGATCAACCAATTCGGTTAGTTATAAGTTGACGAATTGGTTGATGTTATTACGGATGAAATGAATGAGAAAACTAGTTAAATCACGATATCTACTATAGGAAATCATATATTTCCTGTGCAAAATCACACAATGAAATACAATACAAATGAACCATATAAATATTAACACTGTTGACATATATACTGAGTTAAAATATATAAACAACAGATGTAGGGGACGATAACATTACCAACGTTACCAGTGGTTGACAGAACTACCAACGATGACGAATGGTACACAGTGTTACCAACGGCACGATGTCATTTCTAGAGATAGAAATGCTAAATATTTCCATACGTAAACTAAATAACTTTTCCATATAACTATTAAACAATAAATAAAAAGTACCAAAAGGCCACAGAACCTAACAAACCCACCTAACCTTGCCTAGAAGTACCTCGGTCACAAAACTCATTTAATAAGCATTGGGGAATGACTTACTTTGATTCACAGTACTACCAACTGTGACGAATGGAACACAGAACTACCAACGACACGATGTCATTACTAGTGGCAGATGTGGAGAATTTTTATGTGAATGGCTGAGTGGGAACTTAGTCCAGGAAAGTCTCCCTACGGCAATTACCCAAAGCTCAACAGGGGAGGATAATGAGCATTTACTCTCGGGACACAAACGCCCTGCTAATACTTTACTGCCATAGTTCACTAACCTTTCACTCTAAAATACAAAAGGAGGCAATTTTACTGTCCAGAGGCCGGAGAACTCCACACGTTAATTTGGAAATAATTTATGGCCTACTCTAGCTTTGTCAGGGCTAGAGTCATCTCACTCTAAGGCTCTGTTTCGACTCCGTCCCAGTGACCCCAGTGAGATGCTGTACAGGTATCTTACGTTAATGCAATTAGAGACAATAAAAAAAAGGGGGAACAGTGGAGTATAAAAGTATAAAGTAAAGTTAAATGGGGATCTTCACCTTCAAAGCACTAAGTAAAAGAGCGTACACTCGCTGATACCAACTTACCTGTGTCTGAGTAGGTTACTCTCAATACCTTGGGTACTTCTGACCCGTCCCCTAATATAAATTGGTAAAATTCATATAATGTGGTTAAAGATACCAAAATGTGTAATCTATTCCAAATGATTTATTACAGACAAAGGAATGGAAATAACTCAATGATTTTAACACAACAAAATTAAAAATTGGAAAAAATATCAGTAACTCAATTATAAGTTTTACACATGATAAAATGAATAAGTGAATTTACAACACAAAAAATTGAAAACGTTAAACGGAATTAACTCGTGGATTAAACCTCAACAGAATAAATAAGAGTAAAAAAACTCTGATCAACAATTTGTGCGGTGGCTGCTGTGAGGTCCCAACATGTGGTCAGAAACCTCAAGCAAATACCAAGATCAAAAAAATATGAGTACATTAATTTCCATGCACGCAGCCCGAAAGATGTAATGCCAAAATAATACCTAAACTTAACTTATGAGAAATTGAAACTTATCTAAAGGGGGAATGGCCATTAGTTAAACTCACAAGATTTTTATATGTTGTGGGCGCCCGTGTCCTAAATGTGGTGGTCTTCAGTTTGCTCACTAGGCCTACAGTACTTAATCTGCAGAGTCAACGGCCCCCTCCAAGCTCTCCAACTAGCCCCCAAGACTGGAACCGACGTGCTGTAGAATTAGCAGCTATGCACTAACACTGGTCATCTGCTTGACCTCTTCTACGACGTATTCTTGGCTAGTTATTGTGTAAGGGGACAGGCTAGTGATGGAGAGTGGGAGCACGAGGTTGACATTGGAGCCTGACTGGGAAGCTCCGTTTCGTACCGTGGCCTGTATGTTTGTGAGGTCGAGTTCAGGTCAGCTGCGTCCTCTTTCCTTCCCAAAAAAGAGCGTATCTTGGTGCGTAGGCCTCCGATCTTGAGGTGCCAACTCTCATTTAGGACAGGCTCAAAAACCTTGTGCCTTGTGAATTTCAAGCAACACACTTATTTAGAATACAGGGAGAAATCTTGCAACTCCAGGGGGCAAAGATAATCCTAATTCTAAACAACTGGCATACAGAATAAAAATGAAACTAAAAGGTAATTTAGCAAGTCGGGCTTACGTGTGTGGACAACCATATCTCCTAGACTAGCAGACTTGAGTTGTAATTAAGAGATTTAAAATACTGTACCTAAATACTTACGGTAGAATAATGTATACAAACAACACAAAAGTATTAATCTTGGGACACTCGCTTAAGAAAGAGACATTACTCACATTTTTCCCTGCCGTGACGTCACAAACAATAACAAAGTCTACGTATAAACTATGAAGAAGAAGAGTAGTGAAGAAAATTCTTCACAGCAGAAATGATAAATATTTCCATTCGAATATTAAATAATTTTTCCATATAACTGTTACACAATATATAAATAGTACAGAAAGACCACAGAACCTAACAAACCCACCTAACCTTGCCTAGAAGTACCCCGGTCACAAAACACGTATAATGGCTATTGAGGAATGACTTACTTTTATGAAGAAAACGTCGAAGTATTCGGTAACCTGGGAACAGAAACTTCTCCAATCGACACTAGTTTTCAAAGATATGTCGATACCATCCATGAGGGTCTCATGGTCCGAATGTTTATGCAAAAAGTGGATGGCACATAATATTATCTTCCATGGGGGTAGACGACTTTTGTCCAAAAAAGTACCTTTATAGGCAGTAACGGTATAACCACAACGGCGTTTCTTCTTAGTTTTACGAATGATGGATTCAGAATTGCAATAAAACACGTGAATGTCTTGCCTATAAGATAAAACAGAACGGCACTAGGGGCACTTTAAACCCTGAGGAATAACGCTGTGAGATTTAAGAAAATGCTCAACATTACCTGAAGTATCCAAAAAATCACCATGGAATTGAGCCACTGCTTTTAGGTACGGAATACTGCAGCCGCTACAAGTTTCTATAACTTGCTCCATCGCAAAATACGAAAAAAGAAACCGCACTTGTAATGCAGAACACCTCACCAGGACAAAGGTTACAACGGGAAAGGCATTGGAACAAAGGGTATGAAAAGACCGCTAATAGGGATAAAGGAAGTGGGGGGGTAGGGAGATATCTGCATAGGCCTAGGGTGGTGATTGGTTAAGGGAAAAACAAAGAACTATAGCGGGTAAACATGAATGAACTAAATACGGAAACTAGACCAGAGAAAGGATTTATAAGACACAGAGGAGAGAAAAAGAAATAACCAACAAAAATAAATAAAAACAATATAGGAAGGTAAAATGGAATGAACGGTAAATAATATTGAATGGGAATATAAAATGAGATGATCATACCGAGATTTAACTGGATAAAAAAACTAGTCCAGAGTAAGTATTTATGTGCAACCAGGAAGAGATAAAGAAATAACCAAACAAATAAACCCAATATAGGAAGGTAAAATGGAATGAAAGATAAATAATATTGAATGGGAATATAAAATGAGAAAATAACACGGTAATAAAAAGAGTAATTGGGGAGAGGAAACTCCTGCGCAGGGGGGTTATATATGCGCAGGTCGGAAACTGGTGAGAACGAACGTACGTACAAATGGGTGCTAATGTTAGCAAGGAATGCTAATATTTAATCTACATCAGGTATGGAATGCTAACATTTAAACTACATCAGGCGTTGGCAGCACTGGTTACTGTATTACTACAAGAAATAACCTTTGAAACGGCTCCTTCCAAATATATCCAGTTATACTGTTTTGTATTTTCCTACGGTTATAATAAATACAAGAAGGAAATGTATAGAGAAGAAAAGGACTGATTTACGGTTATATATCGGTTCCCCAGTATGTTTTCCCCACCCAAAACCCCGAGTTCCCACTGGGGGTCCCCCATTATTGGAGGATATAGATGTATATATATTTCTGAAACTATTCATCTGCGACGGGAACGAGTGTTATTTTCGAAGGGAGCGTAATTTTTCCTATAAGAAAATGTAGTTGGAATCCTAGGTTACATTGCCATGTAATAAACTACAATGAAACCGAGATAAATTACTAAACTGATTTAAATATAATTTCTAATGCACCTAACTTTGATGCAACTTTTATTTCTCAATACCAATCAAGGTTTCTTAATTCTAAGATATTTGCCCATCGCACCAGCCCATTGCTTATTTCTCATTTTATCTATCAATTTTTAGCAAGCCAGAATAGGTAGGATTATTGTATATATAAACTCCCTTAGAACAGCAAGATTTCTCTGAGTATTTTATGCAAAATCCTGTCTCCTATGCACTCCTTGCAACAATATATTGTCCTGCCTTAAACTCCCGATATGGGACCTCAACTGGGTTACCTTGTGCATGATGACTCTTACCTGTCTGGAAAGGTGAAGCGAGGTGACCCCTCTTAACCTTAACCTAAGCCCATTCGTCCGTAAGCCGTAGTGTCGACTGGCTGACTGCCCTGGTCAGTGAACCCGTGCACCTCTGGCTCACCCTCACCCCCTCTCCCAAAACTTGACTCACATAGGAGTCCTGCCGGCTGGAGACAGTGAAGGAGTAGAACCTGGGAAGCCCTACAACCACAAACGAGTATTCTTGGGGTGAGCCAATCAAGAGTGCAAAGTGCCAACTTGTACAACGTTCCGGTCAACAGGCATTTAAGGGCGAAGGAAAGTGTTCTAAGGAGTGCAGGTAATAGAAACGTGAGTAGGTTGTCTGGCTATTACATACTTCGGACTGTGTGCGGTGGGATTGTGTGCATATATTTTTTCGATATCATATTTTTGCTTTTGAGACTAGAACAGTCTCTGGGTCACATGGGCCGTGTCCGACCCAATTTAAACTATTGACCATTGCAGAAGACCACGTGTCTAAGCAACCATTTTCATTATTTTGAATTGCCTTTTATTGCATCACATTTTTATTTTGACACCATTTTTGTGTTTGGCAGATGTACTTTTCATTTAATGTAAATTTGTATAATAAATCAAATTAGGTTAATTATACCTCCTTCGTATTTCTACTCCTCCATTTATTTCATTGTGACTCTTATGAATACAGTATTTAATCTTGAGACAATATACTTGATATTTTAAAAGGAGTAAGTAACTTGAAAAAGGGTGTGTTAGTGAGCGACTTATTATTGAATATCTGCTTCGAAGGTAAAGATCCATATCTTTAAACTTTTAAACTTTACTTTACATCACTGCTCCCATTTTTTTTATTGTCTCTGATTACATTAACGTAATATTCCTGTCCGGCATCTCACAAGGGATCACTTGGACGGAGCCGAAACAGAGCCTGAGAGTGCAAGATGACTATAGACCTGACAAAGCTAGAGTTGTGGAAATTCTTTCCACGCTTTATTTTAGTCAACCCCGTTATTCCATTTTTTATTTTTTGTTTGTTATTTTCTGGGTTTTACGCATCTCTTTTTTCTTTTGTTTCCTTTGTAACCTTCATTATCATACCCTTAAATATTCATTGCTGCTAACATGTCCATCATTCCCCTGTAATGCTTTACCTTTCATCACCTCATTCCTTGTAGATGATTTTCTCTCATTTCGTGAGCTCACAGTACATTGCTTGACGATGCAACCGACCGTCGACAATTTTTAAGAAAACTGCACTTGGTTGCATTCTGTTCCAAATGCTCTTGAAGCTTTGGATGTTTAACCACAATTGGTTTGTATTTAAGTAACTTTAATTTACGTAACTCATTGATCTTAGCTTATTGCTATTTACATCTCAGTACCTATTTATAAGTCTGTTTAGCTAGGATTGTTTTCTGTGTTATTGAACATCACTAAACGCCACTTAATTTTTTTGTATGTATATTAATTTTTATAAACCAGATAGTAGGATTTCTTTATAATTACTTTCCCCTGGAGTTTCAAGAATGATCCTTGTATTTATAAAAAGCACCCTTCACCGATCCACGTACTCATGAAAATTTGAAGAAGAAGACTCGACCTGTTTGAACCAGCTCAGTGCCGGGAGGCAGAAGCGTGTGAGCGGCCCACTTAAAAACCAGGAAGGGTCAAAGGCGGACGTAGGCATAGCCTCTTCATCTGTGACATCGTTAACATAGACGTCGGTTCAACTACCTGTTGGTCAACCAGTTACTGACCAACAGTATGCCTTACTTTGAACCATTATTTAGCAGATAGTCATACGAAGATAAAACACGACTGCGCAGAACTGAAGATGCGCCTTGTTGTTAACAGTTTACAAGATGGTTCCACTTCAACATCTACAATCAACCCTCAAGAGCGTGAGTACAAACTAATGGTGCTCAACCTTGGCCAAGAAATTGTCCCCCCCCCCTTTTTTTCTAGCCTTTATTTGACGATGTGCACATTTAGCTAGGAAGTCATGTTCAAACTGTCTGGTTTAATCATTCGTGGCGTATCCATTACTATAAGTTGTGTTCCCGTTCCCCTCTATCAAGTTTGAAATTTTATTGCCCGAGAGGAATGTGTTCAAAGTAGTGAGTAGAACTTTTGGTATTATTTCAGTCACCATTTTTACTTTCATTGGTTGATTAGTCATTTGATTATTGATTTACGATTTAATTGATTTGACCATTTCTTGGCATTTTTCATTTTTCATATGCCATGCGGTCTTTATTCAAATTTCAATTAGGTAGTTTTGCTGTTTTTTCCTGTGTCAGTTAGGTGAAAATTCCTGTTGTACTTTATGAAAATAAACACCATTTTTAGGTTAAAATTATTAACTGTTTTTAACTTGACCTTTACATTTTGAAATGACTAAATGAGTTATCACATGAGGTGAGATATGACTTAAGGGTAAGTTTATATTTACGTCAATCTAAAGCTATCGGTGTCAATCCTTTATTGTAATGTTCTACGGTATTACCTCCCGGTGGTCCTTAGGACGTTTTGACTTTTATAGTACTGCTCCCCCTAACTCTTTGTGAAAGTGTCGTTAACGTAACTGATTCAGTCCAACCACACTTGATTGGGATTTACTATTTTGCGCCCTGGAGTAGCGTCTGAACATCAAGGTGATATCGGTGCCGACAGTCCCGGTAAAGAATAATCTTTGGACTTAAACGTGTGTAGGGAAAGTAAACCGTCTTCATTGCGGTTCTCTAGTTTGTCAAGTGTGAGAGTGTTGGCGCTCTATCCTTCAGGCTCGGGTCCGGAAATCAGAAACGGGGAGGCCTTTCCCGGAATTATTTCCCACAAGAGTAGGCCATCACATTACTTTTATTTTCACGTGTGTTCTCCGGCCTCTGGACAGAGCAAATTTCCCCCTTTAATATTTAAGAGTGACGGTTAGTAAACTCCGGCAGTAAAGTTATTAGCAGGGTGTTTGTGCCCCGAGTGTAAGTCATTATCCTCACCTGTTGATCTTTGTGTAACTGACGTAGGGAGACTTTCCTGGACTAAGTTCCCACTCAAACATTTACATAAAATATATAAATTCTCCACACTATAGGACAATTGTTATGTATTTTGTACTTTAATACTATATGCTGTATGGGTATTATGAGTAATGTTGCACAGTATTGCATTGATAAAAATTTTTTTAACATAGTTCATAAGAGTAGTAGCGTATGTTATGAAGGATTTAATCATTAATTAATTGTCCTAAAGTTAGGATGTGATTCTTCTTACTTTTATATTGCAGTGGGATTCAATCTTTTATAGTGATGCTCATTTGTTATTTTTGTATGTATGTGTATGAGTTTTGTTTACATATTCTCACTTGAGAGTCATAAGTCAGAGAGTAGAGCTGTAATGTAGCTTTAAGCATTAAACTTATTTTAATAAGAAGTCTCTAATTATATCCCATCCAATCAGAAGACAAGTTGGTGAAGATGCTGGGATAGGAGTATACTGAACTAATAATCTACTGCATCATTATTCCAACACCATATACAACATTTCTTTAAGTTGCTGGGATAGGAATATTCTTAACTGATAAACTAGTGTATCATTGTTTCAGGTATGTGTATGGAAATATTCAACTTTGATAACTAACACCAGATACCACAGTAAAGCAGAACCCATGCAGAGAAATGCAACAGCAGAAGAGACAAATAGATGTAGCCCTCATGAAGCAGCACCAGGTTTGCAGTAAACTAGAGGAACGATGTGGAAAATATTAAACTAATAAAGTTAAAGATAAATACAAATTATTTCTTATTATACTTGTATATTTTTTTAATGCTAGTTTTTTATATTTTGGTACTTCAACCTTGTCTAATGATTTTTCCTTTTTTGCAGCACGCCCTCCTCCTTGTAGGGTTTGAAGAGGAGACTAGAATTGGGGACGAGTAGAGGTACAAGAACCTGATAGGCAAGATGAAGTTGACAAAAGGAAAAGTTACTCAAGACCTGTTTTGTTGTTATAACTTCTTCCAATTTAGGATCAAGTGAAGCTATATTATTCTTATCACTGACGGATGTTGTCCCATCATAGTGTAACTGTTTTTTTTCATATATTGACACAGAGTTTTCATGGAGTGGTTCACATATTTGTCCCCAGAAACAGGTGAACATAAAGTGGTATAGAAAAGTTTTCAGCGGCAACCAAACTTTTAAGTGTTGTCAATGCCCAAACCCAGTTGACTGTTCATGCAGATAATGAACCACAGTGTTGCGGGGTTCTCCTTTAAGCTTGAAGCTTTTTTTTTTTTTGTCATAAGCCTGGAACTTTCTCTAACTGATGTCTACATTAAACAGAAAGGCTCTGTCTTGATGTTAATACTTAGAAAATTCCCATCACAAACCAGATAGGGCTTTATCCTGAAAAAGGGTTCATAGTAATAAATATTTTTCTTGTTTTATGAAGACAGCATTTCATTTCGTACCTTACACCATTGTGTCCCCTTCTCAGCCAATAATTGTTTTTTTTTTTTTTTCCTAGTATCATTGTTTCTTTTTCGTACTTGACCTGAAAACGGCTTACCTTTGAATAATACAATTCAATTACGTTGATAGCTGGGTCCCCTTGCCCAGTATAAATCAAGGGGTGGTGCCCAGTGCTTCGTTTTTTTTTTGCCTGTTACCTAGATTTTTGGGTATTCCACCGTTTTACCTTTTTGTGTAGTGAACGTTGGAGTGTGGTTGGCATTCGGATACTAGGCAGTTTGGGTGCTACCTCTGGCCACAGTCCGCAAACCACTGCAACGGGACAACACATTACTACATCAAGCTCGATGTCAAGAAAGAAGCAAACATCTTACTTATATATAACATTGGTTTGGACCAAGTAAGGTAGGATTGAAATTTATTACCAGTAGTCATTAGTTGGTAAAATTTCACTATAAGACAATGATAATTTACATAAAATAAAAAGTGTTAACTACTTTTAGTTAGTTGCACAAACACACAGGAGATGCAATTAGCAAAGAAAATCGCGAAAAATCTATTTTTGGGTGAGGTAGCCATGTCGTCCTGATGGAAGTTCCTTCTTAGTAGCTTCCTAGGTTATATCGTATAATATCAGAGGACGTATTCTGGACACGTCACATAGCTATCTACACCCCTAATAGCGTTTACGCTTTGAGAGGGGAAAGTGGCAAGAATTATAGGAGAGCCGTTATTAAGGCAACACTCCTACTGTACTGTAATTGGGCGCCAGCCCGTCTCTGCGTGGCGCCATCTAGTCATTCTTTGTAGCGTTATAGAGGTGCTACAGATACAGTATATTAGGGAGGGATTCATTATCCTTTGTCAAAAAGAGGGTGGGTCCATCAGGACGACATGGCTACCTCACCCAAAAATAGATTTTTCGCTTCGCTCAAAATCCGTTTTTGGGGCTCAGGCCATGTTGTCCTGATGGAAGTTTACCAGAGCATTAATGTATCTGTGGATTTTCAATAGTGCCAGTCATCTCAAGATAAATTTTCCTTGGTCGTCTGGACCTAGATACACTTGATGTTACCGTTATACATCATTCGGCTGATCATGGAATATGTCAGCGCTTCCTGCCCCCTTACAGGGAAGAGTGTGGGAAGACTCTAAGAGAAAACCCAAGGATTGTGAGTTCAAGGAACAATCTAGCAAACAACTTTGTATATTAGTGTCCTCATATACATAAAGCATAGTTTGTACACTGAATGGAAATGATCTGTGTAGGTTACTGATACCTCCCGAATCTGTTTGTTCATTGAGACAGATAGACAGGTTTACATTCGTGTAGGAAACCTTAATTCAGTAAGGTAAACAGATTAGTACAATCAGTCATTACCAGTGACTGAACTTAAAAGCATAACAAATTATCTGAAGAATGTTTGCTTGGAACAGAATAACATTAGTTCCGAATATTTTTCCAAAATTAAGAGGATAAAAAGACGCTCTGACACCCTTTATTGAATGGTTTAGGATATTTGGGGCGAAATGAGACGCAAAGATTCCTACTATCGTTTATTACAATAGAATATAGAAATCATGGTTGTAACATTTACAATCAATCATATTTATCGCTGAAAATATCTGTGTAAAAGCATAATTGGTAATAACAGAAAAATTTTATAAGTTTCATCTGAAAAGGAAACACAAGCCACTCTATGGGAGATATGGAATATTTCACTTTGGATTCTGTTGTTACAAGGAACACTTGCATACGAAAAGGCATGGCACATGTGTCAGTCTATTATGCTTAATGTCACCCGTGTAATTAGAACAGTCTATAGTGTCATGCACTAGACACATCACTCAACATGATACACCATAAAGGTTTATCATGTACACCCTTTACTAAAAGTCCCAAATAGTGCACTGTTCTTCGCAGAGATCAAGCGGCAGGTTTTAGTACACTACCTGCTGCCACCACGAAGTGTTTGATCTCCTGTAGTTGTTTTGCGTAGTACTAGAAGAAGACCCTGGATGACTTCCATCCAGTGTAAGTGCGAAGACTTTCAAATGACATAGTTTGAAAGAAATTTAGAGATGAAGCAACTTTTCTCGGATCATGACCTGCGGGTGTACTGTCTGGATCCGCTCTGCGAATAAAATAGGTGATCTTCGCCCTTAGTTGTTTCAAGGTTAATGTCGAACCTGATGTTTCTCCTCTGAAAAGCTGACCTCCCTTAAAGTCTGAAGTTCTACGAAGATAGACCTTTAGGCATTCCACTGGGAATAGGGATGCTTCTTCCTTCAGAGGGCAGATTCTCCAGGGACCCCAGCTCTTAGTGGGCAGCTCGTTCCTGGCGAGAAACGTTGGGTCCGGAAAAAGGTTCAGTTCTCCGCAGTCTGTGAACTGAATGTGGCCATCATCCCTCGAGAGGGCCACTATTTCGCTAACTCTGGCTCCTGAGGCTAGTGCAAATAAGAATATCCCCTTTTGAGTCAAGTCTTTTAGAGAGCAATCTTCATTGTTCAAGGTTGATGCTAATTGAAGAACCTTATCCTAGGACCATGAAATGGGCTTTGAAGGGGCTGCGGGTCGAAGTTTAGCGCAGGCTTTTGGAATCTTGTTGAAGATTTCATTGGAGAAGTCCACCTGGAAGGCGTACAGCACGGGTCTGGTTAGGGCAGATTTGCACGTAGCAATCATATTGGCTGCTAACCCTTATTCATGAAGATGGATGAAGAAGAATAAACAGAAATCCGTAGAAATCTCCTTTGGTTTCTTTGCCTTGACAAAGGCAACCCATTTTTTCTAGGAAGACGCGTATTGTCTTCTAATTGATTTTGACTTGTATTCTTCTAGAAAGTTAATACTGTCCCTTGAAATCCCAAACCTTTTCTTGACTGCTAAGGTGAGAAAATAATGAGATGAAGGTTCCGAGTTTTCTGTGATGAAGCTGAGACAGTCGATTTCTGCACTTGTTGAGTCAGAACTGGATCCGGCAACGGGATCAGCTTCAGGCGTAGTTCCGTTATCAGGGGGAACCAGACGCTATTGGGCCACTTGTGGGCCACTAATGCTGCCGTTCCGTGAAAGGATCTCAGTTTGTTGAGGACTTTCAGCAGAAGGTTGGTTGGAGGGAACAGGTAGATCTTGGACCATCTGTTCCAATCTAGGGACATTGCATCCATTGCTTCCGCTAGAAGATCCTCGTACGGGGCTACATACCGGGGTAGCTTCTTGTTGTCGCTCGTTGCGAAGAGGTCTACTTGCAGTCCTGGGACTTTGCGTAAGATGAAGGAGAATGATCTTGCGTTTAGGGACCATTCTGACTCTATCGGGTTGAACCTGGATAGAGCGTCCGCCGTCACATTGCGGAACCCTTGAAGATGAACTGCTGACAAGTGCCATCTCTTCTTCTCCGCTAGCCGGAGGATGGCCAATATCACTTGATTGACTTGAGGCGATCTCGAGCCTTGTCAATTTAGGCATCTCATTACAACCTCACTGTCTAATACCAGTCAGATGTGGATTGACCAGCAAAGTTTCAGTTTTTTCAGTGAAAGAAAAACTGCCATGGCTTCCAGAAATTTGATGTGGAAGGTTTTGAAGAGGGAAGACCAGGTTCCTTGGACTTTCCGATGGTGAGAGTGGCCTCCCCACCCTTCTTTCGAGGCATCCGTGTGAACGGTGACTGACGGTGGAGGCAGTTGTAGGAGTACCTTCTTCTTTAGATACTTGGCCTCCGACCATGGCTTGAGGAGGGATCGTAGACGATTTGGTATCGGTCTTTTTAGATCTCTTCGAGCATTTGATGCGTATTTTCTCCAAACTCCTGTTGCATCTTTTAATTGAGCTCTCAATACCGGGTCTGTCACTGAGGCGAACTGGAGAGACCCCAACACTCTCCTGTTGCCTTCTTGATATCCTGGCGGATTGAAGGAGTCTTTTGACAGATCCAGCTATCTCTTTCCTCTTCTTTGATGGAATGGAAAGGCAGTGTGACTGTAAGTTCCAGTGGACACCCAGCCACTGGAACTTCTGAGCTGGAGATAGTCGAGACTTTTCCCAGTTGATCTTGAATCCTAGGTGTTCCAGGAATTGGACCACTACCTTGGAGGCTTGCGTGCACTCTTTTTTTGGATGCTGCCCACACCAGCCAGTCGTCCAGGTAGGCTACTACCTGAATTCTCTTTAGGCGTAGTTGATGAATGACCACATTCGCAAGCTTGCTTAGTGAATACCCTTGGGGCTATGTTCAGACCGAAGGGCATGGCTCTGAAGACGTACTGTCTTTTCTGTAGCTTGAATCCTAGGTAGGGGGAAACTTGACGGTTGATTGGAATGTGCCAGTACGCATCCGTCATGTCTATGGAGACTGTGTATGCCTGTTTGGGCAAAAGGGTCCTTATGTGTTGGAGCGTCAGCATTCTGAACTTGTAGTTCACTATGAACTTGTTGAGTGGTGATAGGTCCAGAATGACTCTGAGCTTTTCCGAGTCTTTCTTCGGAACACAGAACAGCCTTCCTTGGAATTTGATGGACTTTGCCCTCCTTACAACTCTCTTGTCTAAGAGTTCCTTAACGTATTCTTCCAATAGGGGGGTTGAGTGTTGGAAGAATTGAGGGAAGTTTGGTGGAGTTGTATTCCAACTCCACCCCAGTCTGTTCTTGATTAGGCTGTGGGCCCAGGGATCGAAGGTCCAGCGATCCCGGAAGAGGAGAAGTCTCCCTCCTACCGGCAGCATCTCACTTGGAGTGCTGGTTGGAGGGTTTACCTCCTTGGCCACGTCCACCTCTGTTGCCCCTACCTCTGAAGGGGCGTCTAGAGGCTCCACGAAAGGAACCTCAAGACTTTGGCCAAAAGGTCGTCGATTGCCTTTCAAAGGCTGGGGTGAAGACGGGGGACTGAGTAGCCACTGGATGGGGCACCAGCTGGAAAGTGGAGGGTGGTTCTGCCACCGTCTGGGGCACCATGGCCACGGGGAGCTGTTGTTGTTGTCGAGGACGAGAGGGCACTCTGGGTCATTTTGTCTTCCTTTTCGGCTGGGGACCCTCCTCAGCGGAAGACTTTCTTTTGGAGAACAAGCCCCACTTGGAGAGGAGATTCCTGTTCTCCGTTGCGGCTTTGTCCACGACCTTTTTGACCACTTCAATTGGGAAGAGGTCTTTTCCCCAGATGTTGGAGGCTATCAGCTTCCTTGGTTCGTGCCTCACCGCAGCCGAGGTGAACACGAACTCTCTACAAGCCCGGCGGGCTTTAATGAAATTATATAGGTCTTTGGTGACCATTGCCAAATGAGCTTTGGCAAAGACCATGAACATATCTGGGGTCTCGGGAACACTTGCCATCGTCTCTAACCCGGTTTGTAGAGACATGGAGGCGGCAAGTCGTTCTTTGGTCTCCGGCTCCCTGCGCAGGTGAAAGTCCGACAACTTTGGTAGGTCTTCACCGAACTGACGTCCGGCAATGTCAGCCTCCAGCTTCCCGACTGAGAAGGTGTTATAGACATCCTTCCAGTCCGCATCGTCAGATGGTAGGGCAATGGAATAGGGTCTACAGTCCTAAAGTGTAAGACAAGGTTTTCCTGCCTCGACTGCCTTCAAGGCTGCTTTAAACCCTTTCTCCATAAAGGGGAAGGCACGGGAAGAATCAGCAATGAAGGAAGGGTGCTTCTTGCTGAGAGCCAGCACCTTGGAATTAGTGAAGGCCCTCTCCTTCAAGGTTTTGGTAAATAAGGCCTGGGCCTTGGGGAGGTCCAGAATGATGACCTCTTTCGGCTCAGTTTCCTCTTTGGAAGGGGGTTCCGTCCTCAGGCGGACGTAATAATCCGGATAGGCCCCTTTGCTGGGCCAGAACTCCACATCATCTACTGGGACAGTGCCCAGTTTCTCGGAGAGGAAAATCTTCCCCCCTGACATCGGCATGTGCTCTGCATACCTCCAAGGGTTGATGTCAGAAAAGGAGGGAAGATCTTTGATGTTTAGCTTCTTGGGGGCTAAACGGGTAGACACGAGCTGGTGCATTTCAGTCCGTAGAGAAGCCTCCTTCTCGGACGACTGATTTTGCATGTCCTGGAACATAGACAAAAGCTAGTGCAGCGTATTGGTGATCGAGTCTAGCTGGGGGGCAGAAGAAGAAGTCGACGGGACAGGCCCAGCCACCGTAGCCGATGAAACCGAAATCGTTTCGGTTTTCTCCGCGTCGCCTTCAGGATGAAAGACAGTTTCTTGCTCCAGTTCTTCCACTAGGAGATCACGTTCCGTCTCCTCGGAGACAACTGACATGTTATCTTCTAATTGGATGTCCTTCAAGGCATCGGATACCTCAGATTCTATTGGAATCTGGACGAGGGGAATCTCAGGTTGAGCCTGGGGAATAATTGCATCCGAAGATGCCCTAGGGAACAGACAAGCCCTCGTCTTCTCATTAGGAAGATATGGGCCAGTGGTGTTCTTCTGAAAACCTCTGACCCATTTTCGCAGCGTATCTCTTGCTGCATCCCTTGACTCTGTGGACTTCTGATCATCAAAAGCCTCTTTTACCAGTTTGTCACAAACGGTACATACCTGTGGGTCCCAATACTTCAGAGATCCCTTCGTAATTGCGCAGCACGCGTGGGTCCTGCACATATCATGGCCGCAGAAGATCTTACTGCGGACCTTGCAGAAATGGTTCCCGCACTCAGGATGCTCCTCCTATAAAGAAAGAAAAGCATATAAGTTTTCGGTGGAAATCTCAGATTTCATCATACAGATTCATAAATTTGTATTTAGCTTAGGATAGTGTAAGCTGGAAGTAGGGAAAAACACCCACATGTGCCTCTTGTCCAGCCCATTGCTATGACCTCCTCCAATATTGAACAGAAAATTCTTGATGAATTATATAGGAAGATAATATCCTTGGATAAAAAGTGTAATCTTAACACTGTCTTCCAGGTTCAATATTGGGAATTTTTAATAATGGATATCATCCATTAATTAAGCAGAGAGAATAGCTTTCTAGATGTGGTGGTCTCACAATAGGCTGCCCATGAAGCACCTTGTATGTTGGAAAAAATATTTTGTATAGGCTACAGTACAGACCATTGCCGTCAGTACTGTGTGCCTCCCGGCATACGCCGGCATTGCCCTGGGCTATTGAAGGTATGTACTGCCTTCAAGATAAGGGGCGGCAGGTCGCCGGCAGCCGGCGGAAAAAGTCTGTAGACTTTGGATGACCAGCTGCTGGCAGTCAACATGGTTGCCGGCAGCCGGCCAGAGTGTGTGCCGGTTGCCGTTAGGTCGCCGATCAACGGTACCCCATGGCAAGTAGCGGCAGAGCAAACTGACGGCGGACAGTCGTCCGAGATGGCTGCCGGTTGATGAAAGATAAAGAAAAAGCGTGGATGGGGGGAAAGCAAAGGCTCAGCCTTGCAGACTTTCATCCGGAATGAGGGTTAATATGGAAGGGGGAATATATTCAGTCTTCCATCCAACCATAGCCCATCCATATGGTAGTAGGGTCATGGAAGGCAGTCCAAGGGAGGACTGAAGAACACTCTAAAGAAGGAGGAGGTTCCCTGCCGGCAGCCTGCTCAGCCGGCGGCAGACAGGGAACCTCAACCAATTCCACCATCTACCCATAGGGTCAATTGTAGAATGATGGCCAGGATGTGTGAAGGCTAGGCCAACACCAAAGGACAGCAGGGGAGGGGCAAGGGTCCTGTAGGTGAGGTAACACCTAGAAGGCACTACCTAACCTAAGAGATTCTGATACGTAGTAAAGACAACCTTAATGGCCGGGGAATTCAATTCTCCAGGTTGGGTTAGTCTTAAGGGGGAACAGAATCTAGTGCCGGAGGCCTTAGGCAAGGGAAGAATTCAATTCTTCTGCCTAGGACCTGCCGGTACAGGACTGTCTGCTAGGCCATGGAAAGAAGGAATTATCATATAACGCCTCCAGGGTAATCATTTCACCAAGACTGACGGTTGTCAATGACAGAAATTCTACTCTGATGTCCTATTCTAGGCTCAAAACCGACTCAGTGGTTGAGAGAAAGAAACGGGAACACCCCGGAATAGATTTGCCAGAACACAATTCAAGGCAAAGCCAACCGGAGTTAGCCTAGGCTAGTCAGACGGAAGAGGAATTGCTCTTAAATCTCGCAAGGAGATTGGTATCGACTTAAAAGGTAAAGGAGGTGTCAGTCTCCACATAAAAGATGATGCAGAGGCAATTGGGGACATGTATGAAAGTATACTAAAGCCCCTACGCTGGTAGCCTAGGCGCAGTGAGAATCGGTCACCGAAACTCTCTTGTATACTATCTTGGAAGAGGAAAATTTTGATGCAGTAATATCTTAATTGTATAAAATATTGCCTGAGCTTCACTAAAACTTTACCAGGAAGGTTATATCATGCATGAAGTGTGCAGGTGCCTAGGCTAGGAAGCCTAGCACTCGTGGGGCTCGGTCATAATTCAGCCAAACCCATGACCACAAGGGCATAATATAAAAATCTCTAGCTAATCTGCTAAATAGCTAAAAGTTATTAAAGCGGTAAATGCCGGGAAACTCGTTCTGGCTAACTAAATGTACATGCAAAGAACGACCGCATCCATGACGCCATCCGGCTGGCAACAGCTCTGGTTATGTTAATTACGATATTAATTCGAGGAAAAAACTGGCAAGAGCTTACATTTATACAATTCAAAGATAATACTTAACTTTCCAGAGGCAGATGAGGCTGGGGAAGACATCATCGCAGCAAAACAAACAAAAATAGCGGGAGATAACACGGGATAAACACCGGTCTAAGGCGCTACAATAGAAAGAATGACTAGATGGCGCCACGCAGAGACGGGCTGGCGCCCAATTACAGTACAGTAGGAGTGTTGCCTTAATAACGGCTCTCCTATAATTCTTGCTACTTTCCCCTCCCGAAGCGTAAACACTATTAGGGGTTTAGATAGCTATGTGACGTGTCAAGAATACGTCCTTTGATATTATGCGATATCACTTTTAGAAATATAAGGGATACTCGCTCCAGGAGTTAGAATTCTGGATACCTTTAGTAAAATTCTCTGGGATATATCACTGTAGTCAAATATAACCTAGGAAGCTACTAAGAAGAAACTTCCATCAGGACGACATGGCCTGAGCCCAAAAATTAGGTTAGAATTAACTTTGTTAGTGAGTAACTAGTTAATTTTGTAGATTTAATTAGTCTAACCTTATTCAGGCAACAAGTAAAAATGCCCCTGGACAACGAGCATCCAGAGAAGTTCAGCATTGTTGCTAAACCCAACTCTTTTGCAACATGATGGCAACAGTGGTGTGAAGAATTTTAGATTTACATTGAAGCTTTAGGTAATATGAAAGAGGCACAGAAGAAGGCGTTATTTCTTCACACAGCCGGTAGAGATGTTCGGGAAGTGTTTAAGACCGTTGACACTACTGAAGCTGCGATTAGGGCTCTTACCATATATTTAGCCCCTCCGGTCAATAAATTTTTGTAAGGGTATCAATTTACAACACAGGCATATCAGGAAGACCGCGAGAGCCTAGATGCATTTGAGACTAGACTTAAGAATTCAGCTGTTTCATGTGAATTTCTAGAGTTAGAAATTGTTATCAGAGATCAAGTTATTATCAATTGCACATCACAAGAGCTAAGAAAAAATTATTGCAAGATTAAGATTTAACACTAGAGAAGGTATTGATTATAGGCAGAGCTCTAGAAACATCAAATAGACAAAGTAATATAATAGGTAATTCTACAGACAATAGAATGAAAAATTCTAAAATTAGCAGGATAGACTCATAGTTGAAAGACAATAAGAATCAGAGAATGAATACGTCAATGCCTAGTCATAGGAAATTGCCGAATTCTAATGCTCACAAATATCAGAATCAGACCTATACGCAGAAGCAACAAGAAAAACCCAAATGCTATAGGTGTGGTAAAACTGATCATCTTGCATACGAAGCAAGAAAATGCCCTGCTACAGGACAAACATGCCAGAATTGTAGAAAGACGGGGCACTTTTCAAATGTTTGTAGATTCCCTAAGCAGTGCACTAAGAAAATAAATGCAGCAGTTGATACTATAGGCCAAGAGAATAATCCGGAAAATTTTCATGACAATTAGGTTAGGTCAGAAATTGATTTCACATTAATTCTGTCAACAAAGGTGCAAAGAAACACATATTGGTAGAAGAGATCATAAATGGTAAACCAATTGTAATGCAAGTTGACACAGCAGCTGATGTATCAATTATGTCTGAGAAACAGCTAAAACCATTGCTAATTTGTTACTGGATGTTACAAAACGGATTTTGAGCAAAGCGAAAAATATATTTTTGGGTGATATTGCCATGTCGTCCTGATGATTTTCGAAAGAAATCTAATTTTTACAACCTACTCAAGCAGTCTTTACCAACATTTTCTTTACCAGGAATATTATGTATGGTATATTCAAACTTTTGTAAATACATGGCCCAGCGCATTAGTCTACTGTTAATGTGACCAGCAGAGTTCAAGTACTTCAAAGGTTGGTGATCTGATTCTATGAAGAATGCCTTCCTGTATAGATATTGGTAAAACTTCTTTACAGCCCACACTACTGCGAGGCATTCCTTCTCGATTACCAAGTAATTCTGCTCTGCACCTTTGAGTTTCCTGCTAGCATATTGCACTGGCCAACGTTCGCCATCAACATATTGCATAAGGACTGCCCATAAACCCCCATTTGATGCATCTACCTGCAACACAAACTCTTTGGTTAGATCGGGCAACCTAACTATTAGATGGGCACTTAAAAGGTTCTTTAACTTGTCAAAAGATTCTTGGTGACACAGGCTTCAGTTTACTACATTGGATTGAGATTTCTTTACAAGATCTGTTAGAAGTGCAGCAATAGTAGCATAATCAGGGATATAATGGCGATAGTATCCAGTCAAACCAAGAAAGGATTTTGTCTCCTTTTTTGTCTTTGGTGTCTACATTTAATATCTTACTTACTTTGTCTTCAGCTGTCCGAGCTATACCATTGCCGATCTTACTGCTAAAATACGCAACTGAAAAATAACCAATTTCCGTTTTGGAAGTCTTAGCTGTGAGTAATGCTTTTCTTAAAATATCCAGTACCAGCTGCAGAGTTTCCTTGTGCTCTTCCCATCCCTGTGAATGAATCAAAATGTAATCAACAAACAGCTCTACATTTTTCAGACCATTAAATAATTTCCTCATCATACAGTTAAAAGTAGCACCAGCATTTACCAAACCAAATGGCATAGTTACAAACTGTAGGAGTCATCTATTAGTTTGAAAAGCACTTAGTTCTCTACTCTATTCTTCTAAAGGTATTTGCCAATATCCTTTAGAGAGGTCAATTTTCTTACTTACGCGAGTCATAATTAAGTTCTGATCTGGCATGGGTTCCGAATCGAATGCCGTAAGCTTGTTGATCTTCCTAAAATCTAAGCACATCCGATTACTGCCATCTTTCTTTTCATCACTATCAAAGGTGTAGCATATGGAGAATTTGAGCACTCGATAACTCCTAATTTGAGCACTCGATAACTCCTAATTTGAGCATTCTTTCAATCTCCTTATTCATATCTTGCTGCAGAGCATAAGGTACAGGATAGGGTCTACACCTTATAGGACCCATACTGGACAGGTTTATCACATCAGTTTTACCTGGTACATCAGTAAAAACATTCTTGTCCTCTCGTAGTATCCTAGCTATCTCCTCCTTTTTATCTTCAGATAATTCCTGATTAATTTTAACATTAGATACATCTTCACTCTGAATATAACTCGGCACAACAGGTACGTCATATTCATCACTATCCTCACAAATCACTGCTACACATGCAAGATCATCACTCTCCTGATCATCTGTGAAAAGTACAGCGTCAGATTTGAGATCCTCACTGCCCTCTGCCTCAACAGACTTACCCTTTACCTCAACAGACTTACCCTTTAAGTTATTGCCTTTGCTTATCCTGTCATAGTATAACTTAAGCATGTTAATGTGGTATTTGCGCTCAACTCCATTAATATTGATGATAAAATCATACCTATTAACTTTCTTTACCACATCAAATGGACCTTGCCACTGCACTAGAAGCTTATTGTTACTTTTAGGCAACAGTAACAAGACCTTGTCCCTTTCATTTATTTCTCTTTTACAAGCATTTTTATCATAGTAACACTGATACTTATCTCTAGCCCTCTCTAACTCTTCTTGAGCCAGACTACATGTATCCTGTAACCTTTCTCTCATGTCTACTACATACTCGTAGGTGGTCCTCGGGCTATCCAAAATTGCATTATCTTCATTTTCCCACAGCTCCCTCAATAAACTAAGTGGTCCCCTTACAGTATGACCATATACTAACTAAAATGGAGAGAATTTGGTACTAGACTGCGGAACTCCCCGATATGAATATAATAAAGGATCAATGTAGCTAGGCCACATCTTTGGTTGTTATTTACACATACGTCTGAGCATTTTCTTTAACACTCCATTAAACTTTTCTACTAAACCATTACACCTACCATGATGTGGGGTCGTAGTAATACTCTTAATAGATAATAAACGATTAAATTCCCGCATTACTTCAGAGGTGAACTGTGTTCCCCTGTCAGATAACACCTCCTTTGGAATTCCCACTCGACTGAATACTGACAGCAAAGCCCCAATTACAGTAACCGAATCTATATTCTTCAAAGCTACTGCCTCTAGATAACATGTAGCATAGTCAACAATGATGAGAATATATATTGGTCCGTCGCTGACACGAGGTTCAATCGGACCCACTATGTCCACATCATCACGCTGAAATGGTTCTTGAATAAGGGGCATTCTTCCCAACTTCACCTTTTTAACTCTTCCCTTGTCAACCGTGCGTTGACAATCGTCACACATCCTGCAAAATATTGTTATCAGCACCGACATACCTGGCCAATAAAAATTACTTTGTATACGTGCTGTGGTTTTCTGTATTCCTAAATGTCCACTCATTAAAGAATCGTGAGCCAATTCTATTACTGCATGACGAAATTTATCAGGAACAGCTAACTGATCATTAACAATGCCTTCATTTTGCACTCTACAATATAATATACCTTTCTTAATTACAAAACAATGAGATTTATTTTCATTCTTCACAAAGACCCTATTTGACTTCACATGCTCAAAAACCCTTTTTAGCGTCCCATCTCCCGCCTGTAATATCCCTATATTCTCTTTCTACATTAAATTTATAACTTCCTTGACCTTAAGCTTTGACGGTCCCTTTAACTTCTTCTCTTGCATTTGATTCTGCAGTCGGGTGGTAACAGCACTAACCTCCGTACTCAACCCGTCAGTCGAACCATCAATTGCTCCAATCACTACATCATAAATAGGATCAGGAATGCAGACAGCTAAGCTTTCACCCGTAAAATATGGCAAGACAACATCAACAATAGCCTCGGGATATCTAAAAACTTGGTTATTAGCCATTTTAAGGTCAAGATACTTACCAGTAAACTTGTGTTTCGGCACTAAAGTCCTTTTAACTAACACCGTAGTACAACCAGGATCACGAAGTACATTGACCTCTACTCCTTCCACTGTACCTTTATCCACCATTAAATTAACCCAATGACCAACCACAGCTGTTTTCTCTGTCGCACCCTTACTCACACCTTTACGTTTTGGACCCCCAAACCTTTCAATAAAATCTTTAGCAAGGTAATTACCACGACCACATACGTAACAATTTCGTGCCGTGACTTTCCTATCACTATTGGCATCAGTTTGCCATTTACTAACCCCAGTGGTAACTACTTGCAGAGGCACCGTGCTTTTCATGACTAACACTTGAACCTTTTTTGCCATAATCTAAATGGGCCTCCATATACATCTCGGCATATTTTACAACTTCATCAAATGTTTTCATTTCATGTTCCTTCAAAAATACAACCATATCTATGTCACAAGCATTTAAAAATTGTTCTATTAAAATTAAATCAAACAAGTAATCAAATGTTTCTTCACAATCTGCTAATTCCACCCACCTCTTAAGGTTATTTTTCAGTCTATTCCCAAATTGCTGAGCGGTCTCGTTCTTAAAGAATTTACAGTTACGAAATCTCAACCTATATCCTTCTGAAGTACACTGAAAACAAAGCAATAATGCCTCTTTAACACAATCAAAATCTTTAGCTTCAACAGGTGAAAGGTGCTGGTAAGTTTCCAAAGCTTTCCGTTGTAATAATGACGCTAAACTAACTGCCCAAATGTCTTTGCTCCAGCCAGCACTTATGGCTAAACGTTCAAATCTTAAAATATAGGCGTCAATACTATCAGTTATATCATTAAAAATAGGCAGTTTAGATAACGAGGGTTTACACAAACTAGAATCTTTTTCACTTCCCTGCATCTGTAACTTTAATCATTCAATTTCTAATTGCTGCTTTCGCATATCCCTTTCTATTGCCCTTTCTTCTCTCTCCCTTGCCCTTTCTTCTCTCTCCATTTCCCTTGCTAATGCCCTTTCATGAATAAGTCTTTCTTTTTCAACAAAATCCCTTAGCTTATCACTTTCTTTTAAAGTACTCATATCCAGGAGCTTTACAGACCTTATCTGCAATACAGCATACAGTCTTGTAAATGAATGAACGGTCCCTGTTCGGGTGCCAAATTTTCACGTGAATTTTATAGTCAAAGCCTGTTATGGCTTAATTCACTAGGGTGAAGTAGACCATTTCCTTTTAACAAGGATCACATGCAAGACAAATGGTAAATAGTGCAGAAAGGAAACTATTTTCTTTAAAAAACATAGTGTTTATTACAAAAAACCTTAAACCTAAACAATAACAAACTAACACGCAACTACAAATTGAACACACAGCAACGTATAACATAGTTAAATTTGACCAAGGCAAAATAGTTGGTACACGACTTTCGGTCAACACCTAAAAGAAACACACAGAGAGATAAAGCCCATGTAACAAAAGGTATCACCACCCAAGACGTATTACGATAAATGCTGTCTACTCCTTGGGATTCTTTCAGTGCATGTAAGGGCTACTGGACCACGTCCTTATACGGCCCCACTACTCCTCAAAGCAGAGCAACTCTTTGCTTGCTGACGAGCTCCCGACTGCCGTAGTCAAAATCTTGGTTATGTTATCGCTTCGTTAACAAGCCGCAGCGAGAGTCAAACGAGTGAACAGTACTTTGAATACCCAACAGGCAAACTTCCTAATACATGTCATTATATTACATGACACAGAGGTATTGTACCGTGTGGTGGATGAGACAGAGGTCCAGCAGTCTCCCACCTTTTATTATCTTAAGGATGGATTGCTTATAAGAAAGTATAAGCCCACCGATATCCCAGGTAATGTTGAATGGGGCATATATTGTCAGATATTGATTTTCGCACTGTTTTGAAGACTGGTGATCATCGTAGTGCATGAGACGGGACACATGGGAATAAGGAAGACGACGGAGATGATTATGAAAAAATTTTTCTGGCCTGGCATGCATAAGGATGTGAGAAAGTTTTTCCTTGCCTGTCACGTTTGTCTGATAGTTGGAAATCCTAACGAGTACATTAAGAAAGCTCCCTTACTCCTGATTGAAGTGCGAGGAGAACCTTTCAGCAAGGTAATGATCAACATTGTGGGACCCTTACCAAGAACGAAGAAATTTTATAAATATATGTTAAACTTGATGTGTCTAGTGAGGACATACCCAGAAAGCATACCCATCAGGAACACCAGTGTCTAAGTCATTGCCGAGAAGTTATTAGACTTTTTTACTAAGTTTGGTATTCTGGAAATTGTTCAGAGTGACCAAGGAACAAATTTCACGTCAAAATTGTTTCAGGACGAGATGAAACTATTGCATGTGATATAACAACCATCTACTGCCTATCACCCGGAGACCCAAGTTGCATTAGAGGGATTTCATCAAACCCTGAAGAGTGTGTTAACTAAGTACTGCAACAAAACAGGAAATGAGTGGGACATCGGACTACCATTGATGTTATTTAAGGTGCACAATGCTTATCAAGAAAGCATGGGTTGTAGCTCAAGTGAAATGGTGTTTGGAAGAGAAGTAAGAGGACCTATTAAAATGTTGGCAGAAAAATAGAAGGATCGAGAGGAAACGGAGGGAGAATATGTCAAGATTTTGAGGAAAAGAATTAGGGAGATAAGGATGTTTTCCGAGAAAAAGTGAAAACGGGTCAAGGTAAAATGAAAAAAGGTTTGATATGAAAAGTAAGGACAGAGTTTGTGGTAGGACAACAGTTGTTGGTTTCCTTACCTATAAGGAGATTCCCACTTACCACCAAGTTCCAAGAACTATTCAGGATTTTGGAGAAGATCAGTGACCTGACCTACATTATTGAAACCTCAGAGAGAGGGAAAAGAAAAAGGAAGGTACACGTTGATCTAATATAATCATACTTGACTGGAAATGAGACCGAAGCTTCACAGGTGTGTATGGGGCAAACCACTCCCTCCATGGAAAACGACGACGGATATGAGGTAAGGGCGGTATTAAAAGTTAATAATTTGCTCATCATTAGGAACTTGGAAGAGAAATTAACTCATTTGAACCAGGAGCAACAAGAGGAATTAAGCTGATTGATTAGAAATTTCCCTGAAATTGTCTCGGATGTCCCGAAACGAACCAACTTCACGATGCATGAAATAATCCTCAAAACCATGGAAAGACCGTTCAAACAGCATGCTTATCACTGTCGCCATATCACCGAGAAGTCATGAAAAAAGAAGTGGACTATTTATTACAAAATGGATTAGCCAAACAAAGTTCTAGCCCTTACAGTTCTCTGTGCTTGGTTGTGAAAAACCAGATGAATCTTTCAGGATGTGTAGGGACTACCGAAAGTTGAATTTGATCAGTGTGGCCAATAATTATCCATTTTCGATCATAGACCAACTACTTGACAATATCGGACAACCAAATTTTATCTTCAAGATCGACTTGTTAAAGGGACCGGCCGGAAAATGCCATATTTTAAGGACAGGACTATGACATTCATTCCTCTTAACAAGGTGACTTAGGACATCAAACTGCATAGGATTTTTGCCTCTGATCTTCGGTTCTGTGACAACAGGGCGAATTATAATGAAATGAGTGTTTTTCAAATTCTATCTTTTCCCTTGATAATTAATATTGAGACCTGGGATTATTACCCTATATAGACCTGATGTAGCCCTCCAATAAAATGAGGAGTTTTTTTTCTAAAAGTCATCATTTTGTTAGGTATGAATTTTATCATTATGGTGAAAAAATCAACCGTAAAACTTGGGGGAAAAAATTAAGAAAAAAATATGTAAAAAATTGGAAAAAAAGACAATATTTGATTGTTTTATCTTGTCTTTCAAAGTTGAATAATTGTTTTCAATGCTATATCTTTAAAACTATGGGAGAATATAGAGTTTGAAGGTCGATAAGTATAGTTTTGAGATACAGGCATTCAAAGTTTTTCATTGTATTTTTACAAAGACAACATTAATAAATCATGATTATGATGAATTTTATGGGGTTCTTTTGTATATTAATAAACGTAAACAAAATTATTTATAATAATTTAATAGTAATTGAAGCTCCTTTTGCTCAATATCATGCTTCTTGTGGCTCCTGTCAAGCAAGCCTGCCGCTCCTCCATCCATACCACTCTCTCTCTCTCTTTCTCTGTGTCACTACTGATATTCCCTCTTCTGAACTCGTCATAGATCGAGTTTTCTTCTTCCTTATGTTAGCAAGATGTTAAAATTTTCTTGTCCTCTTTGAAATGATAAAATTCTTGAAGAAAATGAAAGAAACATATGTAAAAATTAGTGAATGTCAGAGGGCATTCAAAGTTTTTCTTTGTATTTTTTCAAAAAACATATTAATAAATCCTGATTATTATGAATTTTATTCACTTTTTTTGGATATTATTGAACGAAACAAAGTTATTTATGGAAAATTAATCATAAACAAAGATCCTTTTGTTCAATATCTTGCTTCTTTTAGCTTGTGTCAGGTAAGGCAGCAGGCATCTCCATCCACACCACTCACTCTCTCTCTCTCTCTCTCTCTCTCTCTCTCTCTCTCTCTCTCTCTCTCTCTCTCTCTCTCTCTCTCTCTCTCTCTGCGTAACAACCGATATTACCCTCTTTGGAACTCTTAATAGAGCGAATTTTCTTTTTTCTTATGTTAGCAAGATGATGAAAATGTCTTTTACTCTTTGAAATGATAAAATTCTTGCCGAAAGCAAGAAAAACAAGCATAAAAATGAGTGAATGTCAGAGTTCAGACTCAGACATGTACTCTCTATGAGGTTTGTGGTAGGATTGAAGGGCAAAGGGTGTAATTTACCGTGTAATATATCGAATTGTGACTCGCACAAGCTATACAGATACCATTGTTCACAATTTCTTTTACATTAAAATGTAATAACTATCAAAATTTACGATAACAGAAGAAATACTGCATTTACTTGTAAGGAAAAATGTTTTTGGTTTATTGGGTTACTTTTACTAATTACGCTGTAACTATGAAAGTAAGAGGAATTTTTACAAAATATTTCGTATACACATTCTCCATTGCCATACAAAGCTCAGTAAGTTTTTTCAGGATTTTGTGTTTTTCTTCCTATACACCCATATATTGGCATTCCAGCCAGGCCCCTTAAAAGGCTATTATCAAATTACTTTGGACGACAACACAAAATTGTTATCTGCTTTTAGGACCCCGTTTGGGTTATATCAACCCACCGTCATGTCATTTGGTTTAATTAACGCACCCGCTACCTTTCAACGAGTGATGGATAACCTTCTAAGACTGATTAAAGGAGCAGGCATATATCTCAAAGATATTGTGATTATTCATTGACCTGGGAATAACATCTACGAATCCTGATATATATATTTCATAAGCTGCGAGAAGCACACCTGACAATTAACCTGGAAAAGAGCGAATTTTGAAAAGCAACAGTTCGGTACTTGGGATTTGAAGTAGGATGAGGACATATCGCCCCAGTAGCCGCTAACGTCGAAGGAATAAGGAAAGCCTCACCCACCCCCCCAATTAAATTTTGCACATTGAAATGTGTTTTTCATATTTCATATAAGCAATATATATTAATATATTAAAGTCTGGATTCTCTTAATGACCTCGGGATTAGAGCCTTAGGTATCTGACTGGCCGTGTCTTGAACCCTGGTCCAGGATACTTGTATAACATTGACCTTACTACTTAGCCAAGAAGAAAGATAAAAGTCAATGACAATTCTTCTCTACATATATCTTGTGGCGGGATGTTGCAAGGACAACCCCCACACCCTTGAATCACACTTACTGACAATGGTCTCCTCAACGCATACTTTCCCCTTACGTTATCTAAAACTGGACTCTTAGACAAAAGGACACAAAAAACAAAACATAACCTTAAAACTATATATTTCTTACAAACTATAATAAATCCAACCAAAATCAACAGCATCAAAAACTTTACACTAAATGTACTATAAATACCATTCAAATAAACACAAAAAAAAACCTAACAAACTTAAATTACACCGCACACCAACACCAAAAATAAATATATATATATATGAATTATATTGTATAAATATTATTATGGGACACCAACACTGTCGCCACACCCAAGCCGGATTGTCTTTACGGCACACTAACACAACTCTGTGTTTAACAGTTTACTGGGTGGCAATTTGCCACAACTACTTCCCTGATTGGGGTCGTGGTTAATATTATCACCACCACCATCATCATCATCATCATCATCATCATCATCAACAGCAATCTGGATTTGATTCGGTCCGGGTCATCAACAATTGTACAAATCAGAGTGGTCGTATCAAATTCCTTATTACAAGCCAATTCGTCAACAATCAATTAATCCACTTTCAAAAATCGCTCTCCAAAGGAGGAATCACGGCCTGCCAAAATAAAAAAGAAAAACACTTATGAACACTCCTAACTAACTGAACTATTGCACTATAATCAAAGATAAATAATAAATTGTTCCTATCATTCACAATCACTACAAGCAAAGATAAACAAAACTGTACTTAGAAAATCAAAAAAACACTTCCTCGCTGGTAAAAAAATAATAAATCCAGCGTTCACACAACTGACGGTTACAGCAGTCAAATCAAAATAAGCATTCACCCAAGACATTCACCACTGTCGTAACCTAGCTAAAAACATAAACAAACAATCTCATTTAAACCAACAGTCTTTCTCACCACAAACGATCGATACACTAACTACTTTCGCTCGCTAACACAATCTCTCTCTCTCTCTCTCTCTCTCTCTCTCTCTCTCTCTCTCTCTCTCTCTCTCTCTCTCTCTCTCTCTCTCTCTCTCTCACAGGATTTGGCAAAAAACAAAAACAAAAAAAATAAAACAAAAATTAATCCTCCACATTCCTCCCCCCTTACTTTGCCAAATCCTACTCACACAAAACTTACAATATTTTTTTCATTACCCAGTCGCAGTCGGGAACGGGACCTCTACTCCGAGTAACTGGGCCTCCATACACTCTCTCATTCACTTCTTCCTTATCACAATCATTCGCTACATTAACACTATTCCTATCTAAATCCCTATCATCTAATATATCATGTACAATCATATCTACCTCGTTCTCATCTGGCCCTATAATTACACTCATTTCTGTAAACAGTTCATCCATTTCATCAAAAACATTCTCAACTTTAGCAAAAGATTCATTCATGCTACTAATCATTCTTCTATCTCTCACTCTCGCATTCGTCATCCTTTCTTTTACATCACCTAAGTTAAAGCCACACACACTATAGGTATCATTCATACTCAGCCATGATTCATCTGTATTAACACATTTATCTTCCATGCACACTTGCACATTTACACCCTTGTCATACTTATTACTATTCTCACTTTTACTTATAAATTTCCCTTGCACTTTCTCCTCACTTAAAACTTTCAAATGCCTCTTTTTCCTATATTCAACTAACACTAATTGTTTATTTTCCAGCCCTAACTTCTCATGCATACTAGATTCATACTTGCTCATTTCCAACCAATTACTCATCCCATTCTCACAAACATTGATCCTATTCCTTCCACACACACAGGAGGACTCACCCAGCTGAACCCTCTTACACTCTAGTTTCCCGAACATCCTGGCTGACTTAATCCCTTCTTCCTACATACTCTAGCTACATGCCCATCTGCACCACATTCAGAACATTTAGCACGCTGCTCTCTACACATCCTCGCATAATGCCCATTCTGACCACAATTGCCACAAATCACATTTGTACGATTACTCCGGCATCCACTCGCTATGTGCCCAGTCAAACCACACCGATAACATTTTATCCCTTTCTCTTTCTTGCACTCACTAATTCTATGCCCTACCTCACCACATCCAAAACAAGCACCTAGAGCCCATCTACATTCATTCTTCTTATGACCTTCCTTTCCACACCTATAACACTTTTCATTACGGACACGACTATCTGACATACCTCGATGCGCACTAACACTCCTATCCCTCCAAACCTGATTCCCTTGCCTAAACCCTTCATTTGTCCTTACAGGTATTCCCACATTAATTGCCTTAACACTCCTATCTACTACACTATCAGCTACCCTCATCGGTCCTCTCATAACAGCATCTCTAAAACTAACAAATTCTGGCACACTTTCCTCCATTCCAGTTCTTACACTCACAGATTTACTTTCTTTCATACATCTATCCAACTCGTAATCCTCAACTATCTCTAAAATATCATCCCATGTCAATCTTTCTTTCGTCCACCTCATTTTCTCCTTCCGTTTCAAATTAACAAACTCAGCAACATTTTCGGGTACAGTAGCCAAAAATTTCCTCATTAACTCCTTATTCTCATTTATACCTTCATCCCCATACTTCTTCCTAGCTAAAGTTTCCAACCTACATACATACATCGATATCGCTTCTCCTGCATTCATCCGTGCTTCATCAAAATCATTCTTACGCTTATACTTAACACTCCCTTTCATACGTTTTACCTGCTCAATTATTCTCTTTTTCACACTTTCATAATCAACGTCACCTACACTCATTATCAATCCATACATCGTCAACAAATACCCAGTCAAATATTCTCCTAACTCCCTAGCCCAAACTCTTTTACTATCACCATACTTATCCTGACAATACCTCTCATACTCCTTGAAAAACTCGTATACATCCCTACTACTATGCTCATTGAACCTTTCACACCGAGATACCTCTCTCATAAACACAGTCTTACACACATCACGTTCATTCTCACTGCTATCATCACTGTCTACTCCCTTGTTACCTTCTTCCTCATTTGAATATAATGAATCCACTTCCACACTTAAATTCCTATCCTGAACCATTCCCTTCTTACCCTTTTTCTTACTTACCACTTTCACCCATTCACGATCATCCTTGCTATCATCCTGATACTTTTTCTTCTCTTTCTTTACATCACTTTTACCTTTCTTATTCTTCCTATTACATTTTTGTTCATCCTTACTATTCCTAATTCCCTTATCTTCAATATCACCATCACTATTACTACTATCACTATCACTTCCTTTCCCATTATCACTAACCTTAGCCTTCTCATCCACTATCAACCCATTACCCGAAGCTGAGGACACTCCTCCGACTGCACCTTCACCCATTATAGTTTCCATCATCCCCATGACTTGCCCCATCATAGCTTCCAATCGGTTCTCCATTCGTTCCTCATTCTCTTTCATCCTCATCTCAACACATTCTTCCACTCTCTCTACAGTTCCCCTTAACTCCCTAAGCTCCTTCTGCATCGCCTCATTCTCCCAGTTCAACCTCTCATTCTCTACAAGCAACCTCTCCTCACGCTCCTTACTCAGCCGCAATTCCTCCTTCAAAACCCTTAATTGCTCCTCCGTTTTTCAGTCTTAATTCTAAATTCGTATCCTATCAGTCCTTCATCAAAGAGTCCAGCTATCAGTCCCGCCTCAGCAGTCCCTGTTCGGGCGCCAAAATAATGTGGCGGGATGTTGCAAGGACAACCCCCACACCCTTGAATCTCACTTACTGACAATGGTCTCCTCAACACATACTTTCCCCTTACGTTATCTAAAACTGGACTCTTAGACAAGAGGACACAAAAAACAAAACATAACCTTAAAACTATATATTTCTTACAAACTATAATAAATCCAACCAAAATCAACAGCATCAAAAACTTTACACTAAATATACTATAAATACCATTCAAATAAACGCAAAAAAAAACCTAACAAACTTAAATTACACCGCACACCAACACCAAAAATAAATATATATATGAATTATATTGTATAAATATTATTATGGGACACCAACACTGTCGCCACACCCAAGCCGGACTGTCTTTACGGCACACTAACACAACTCTGTGTTTAACAGTTTACTGGGTGGCAATTTGCCACAACTACTTCCCTGATTGGGGTCGTGGTTAATATTATCACCACCACCATCATCATCATCATCATCATCATCATCATCATCATCAACAGCAATCTGGATTTGATTCGCTCCGGGTCATCAACAATTGTACAAATCAGAGTGGTCGTATCAAATTCCTTATTACAAGCCAATTCGTCAACAATCAATTAATCCACTTTCAAAAATCGCTCTCCAAAGGAGGAATCACGGCCTGCCAAAATAAAAAAGAAAAACACTTATGAACACTCCTAACTAACTGAACTATCGCACTATAATCAAAGATAAATAATAAATTGTTCCTATCATTCACAATCACTACAAGCAAAGATAAACAAAACTGTACTTACTTAGAAAATAAAAAAAACACTTCCTCGCTGGTAAAAAAATAATAAATCCAGCGTTCACACAACTGACGGTTACAGCAGTCAAATCAAAATAAGCATTCACCCAAGACATTCACCACTGTCGTAACCTAGCTAAAATCATAAACAAACAATCTCATTTAAACCAACAGTCTTTCTCACCACAAACGATCGATACACTAACTACTTTCGCTCGCTAACACAATCTCTCTCTCTCTCTCTCTCTCTCTCTCTCTCTCTCTCTCTCTCTCTCTCTCTCTCTCTCTCTCTCTCTCTCACAGGATTTGGCAAAAAACAAAAACAAAAAAAATAAAACAAAAATTAATCCTCCACAACCTGTCGAATTCAGGTTTTTTGTAATTAGAATTGAAATCAACCTATGTTCACCATCGTAGCTAATTAATAGGTTTGTGACTTGGCATTAGATTGATAATAAATTTTATACATTTAAACGTGTTTTCCATATTTCAAATAAGCCATATAATTAATACATCAAAGTATGGATTCTCTCAACGACCTTGGGATCAGAGCCCCAGGTGAAATCACTCAATGCCTATAGTATCTGATCGGTCAGGTTTTGAACCCTGGTCCAGGATTCTTGTATGACATTGACCTTACCAGTTAGCCACGAAGAAAGATAAAAGTCAATGACAATTCTTCTGTACATATACCTGTCGAATTTAGGTATTTTGTACTTATAATTGAAATCAACCCATCTTCACCATCGTAACTCATTGGTAGGTTTGTGACTTGGCATTCAATTGATGATGAATTTTGCACATTTAAACATTTTTCATATTTCAGATAAGCCATCTATGTTAATACATTAAAGTCTAGATTTTCTTATAGACCTTGGGATCAGAGCCCCAGCAAAAATCACTCAAAGAATATAGTATCTGACTGGCCGTGTTTCAAACCCTGGTCCAGGATAATTGTATGACATTGACCTTGCCATTTAGCCACGAAGAAAAATAAAAGTCAATGACAATTCTTTTGTACATATACCTGTCGAATTCAGGTTTCTTTCTACTTAGAATTAAAATCAACTCAACTTCACCATCGTGGCAAAATGGTAGGTGTGTGACTAGGCATTTGATTGATGATAAATTTTGTACATTTAAACATGTTTTCGTATTTCAAATAAGCCATATATATTAATACATTAAAGTCTGGATTCTCTAACGACGTCAGGATCAGACCCCCAAGCGAAATCACTCAAACACTATAGTATCTGACCGGCCGAGTTTCGAACCCTGGTCCAGGATACTTGTATGACATTGACCTTACTATTTAGCCATGAAGAAAGATAAAAGTCAATGACAATTCTTCTGTACACACATATATATATATATATATATATATATATATATATATATATATATATATATATATATATATATATATATATATATATATATATTATATATATATATATATATATATATATATATATATTTCTATATATAAATACACACACACACACACACACACACACATATATATATATATATATATATATATATATATATATATATATATATATATATATATATATATATATATATATATATATACATATATATATATATATATATATATATATATATATATATATATATAAATATATATATATTTATAATTATAATATGTATATATATATGTATATATATATATATATATATATATATATATATATATGTGTGTGTGTGTGTGTGCGTGTGTGTGTTTGTGTGTGTGTGTGTATAACTCCCAGACTGTAATATATATGAACACTGAATATCTAAAGGTCTCTTTACATTGCACTTGAAACAAAACTGGGTGATTACTTAACATGAACTTTTCTAAATCCAACCTCTTACTTCGGTATTTACTTAGGCATGTGAGCCAAGTACTGGAATAAGTATTGGTGATCGAAATAATACTCACTTTTACAAAAATAAATATATTCTATAAAAATAACAATTCAAAATAATTAACACCAAAAATAAAACACTCAAAATTTAAAACTGAACTGGACATTAGAATTATGACAAAACACTTAAAAAAGATAATACAATCACTTGTTTCACTGGAAATTAATTTAAGAAAATATTCAATTTTAACTATTAAGGAAAAAAGGTAACACTAAACACTAATGACTAAACAATAATGACAGTTACATATACATAACTGTTACTCTTGTGTCTTTTGGTTCACACAAGGTTACACAATGGATGATCAAAAATTTTAATGCACTTCACTTTAAATAATTTCACAGGGCCCATTACAGATAATCTTCAATATAAAATTTACTGGTAATACTCACTTCCCTTTACTTCTAATCAAATACAAAAATATTTTAATGTTTCCCGAACACTATACACTTTTGAGTAGCAACATAATTCACGTATGAGAGGCATTACTATGTGGCTGGATAGAGGCTGGTGAGGAGGACAAAAAATTATCAGAGTGTAGGCTGAATCTATCTGTCTCTGTTATGCATGTTGGACCCCTAAATATATCAACCTAATTACTCTAGAACCTTCCAGTACATTATACTAGAAGCTTGGGGGCAGGGCTTACGACACCCGAGTTGCTCATGATCCGGGCGGCTCTCACAATGTCATGTTGTCAACGTGTCAATTTTTGAAGCAGGGTACCAAAGTAGGGTGGCGAGGGCAACACTCTCAGCTGACTCGTCCCACCACCTCTCATAACATTACAAAAAAGAGCAAACCTTAATCTAGAATCCTCACGCAATTTCTAATCACGTAGACGGAATCCCTTGTGCTACCTCGTGTGTGATACAGCACACCCTAACAAAAGACTTCGTAACAAAGTTACGTGAAATAAAAAGTTAGTTTTTAAAGATAACGTAAATTTACTTATACTGAATTGAATGAATATATAACTAAATGAATGACGAAAGTCTTATGTAATTTACGTAAATAACTTAATCATACATGAGTGAGTTCCGCTTTACGAGCTGGCTATACATCCCTTAAATACACAAATGAAATACATAAATAAAATATTTACTCTCATGCTATATATATATATATATGTATATATATATATATATATATATATATATATATATATATATATATATGCATATATATATATATATATATGTATGTATATATATATATATATATATATATATATATATATATATATATATATATATATATATGCATATATATATATATATATATATATATATATATATATTAGAAAAGCAACAACAACTAAACCAACCACAGCAAATAAAGCAGTTTCTAGTTCATTGCAGGAAAAAGTTCTCAAACATCTCAATTCATATCTGGAGTTTGGCCAGTTTTAATAACCATGCTGGCCAGTGCGGATTGGTGATGGTGGGAGATTTTCGTCTGATTGCTCAAAACAAACCAACACACCGTAGTATGCTTGGCCCAGACTAGTACAGCTTTGCTGATCATGGTAATACACAAACATCACAGAATGGTACAAGTACATATATATATATATATATATATATATATATATATATATATATATATATATATATATATATATATATGTATGTATATATATATATATATATATATATATATATATATATATGTATGTATATATATATATATATATATATATATATATATATATATATATATATATATATATATATATATATATATATATATATATATATATATATCATCATCATCATCTCCTCCTATGCCTATTTACGCTACGCAAATGGCCTCAGTTAGATTTCACCAGTCGTCTCTATTTTGACCTTTGAAATAAATATTCTCCATTCATCATCTTCTACTTTGCGCTTCATAGTTCTCAGCCATATAGGTCTAGGTCTTCCAACTCTTCTAGTGCCTTGCGTAGCCCAGTTGAAGGTTTGGTGAACTAATCTCTCTTGGGGAGTGTGAAGAGCATGCCCAAACCCTCTCCATCTGCCCCTCACTATGATCTCATCCACATATGGCACTCGAGTAATCTCTCTTATAGTTTCATTCCTAATCCCATCCAGCCATTTAACTCCCAATATTTTTTTGAGGACTTTGCTTTCAAATCTACAGAATCTGTTGTATATTGTTTCATTTTCATACCAAAACTCATGTCCATAGAGTAACACCAATCTCACTAAACTGATATATCGCCTGATTTTTATGTGTAATTTCAGGCTATTTGATTTCCAAATTTTACTCAACCTAGACATTGCCTGATTTGCTTTTTTTCAATCTTTCATTAAACTCCAATTCCAAAGACCCTGTATGAGAGATCATAGTTCCTAAATATCTAAATGATTCTACCCCATTAATCCTTTCTTCTTCAAATCATATTTCATCTTCCATTGCCCATTACGTTCTCATAATCTCTGTGTTTGTTCTATTTATCTTGTGCCTCACCTCCTGTGATATGTCATGCATTCTGGTAAGCAAGCATTGCAAATCCCTCGGTAATCTGCTAATAAGAACAGAACAGAGTCGTCAGCATACTCTAGGTCAGGCACCTTCCTATTACCAATCCAGTCCAATTCTTCCCCATCATCTCTGACTGTTCTACGCATTACAAAATCCTTGAGGAGGGTAAACAACATAGGTGACAACACATTCCCTAAGAGTACTCCACTCTCCATTGGAAATTCATTTGATAGGACTCCACAAACATTAACTTTTCACTTACTATGCTCATTAACAGACTTCATCAAATTTACATATTTAAGAGGAACTCCATAATAACGCAGGACTCGCCACAAAATTGGCCAGTGCACACCATCAAAGGCTTTTTCATAGTCCACAAATGCCATCAACAGTGGATTCCTATATTCTACACATTCCTGTACAACATGTCCTAAAATGAAAAAAAAAAAAATGGTCAGTACAACTTCTACTTTTTCTAAATCCTGCTTGTTCATCTCTCATCGTTTCATCAATCTTTCTCTGTAGCCTCTTTAGAATAAGCGTACAATATATTTTCATGACAATTGATGCTTATTGCAATTAGTCAAATCTCCTTTTTTTTGGCCATTTTCACCAACACTCCTAGCTCTCCTTTATAAGGTTTTGCTTCTTCATGCCACATTCTGCAAAAATAATCTTGTAAGTAGTTTGGAAGTCTTCATTTTCAGCCAATGTCATCTCAGCAGTTATTCCATCGTATCCAGGGGGCTTTCCATCTCTTGTTTTTTTTTTTTTTTAAGAATAGCTTCGACTTCAAACACACTGAATCATTCATGGACACATCAGGATCTTCAGCTTCGGGTATATCAATCAAATTATTCCCTTCATATCTCCCATTCATGACCTCATTAAAGTGTTCTATCCAACGTTGCCTTTCTTCATCTTCTGTTGTTATAACAGATCCATCTCTCATTTTGGTGGGTATATGCTTCTTTTTCTTTGTCCCTTGGAGATTTCATTAATAAATCTATGAGAAATTCTTACACCAAAAGCCTCCCCCTGAATTCATTGCTTTGTCACCCTAATCTGCTTTCCTGTCTTAATATTCTCTACAGTCATTCCTTGTTTTTTTTTTTTTTTTTTTTTTTTTTTTTTTTTTTTTTTTTTTTTTTTTTTTTTTTTTACTATCAATACTGGAATACTTAGTATGCTTTACCTTGTAATTTTCTTTACTTCGAAAACTTTCAACAATCAATTTCTGCCGTTATCTCCTTTTTATAGTATCCCAAGTATCATTTGATATCCATGGCTTTCTCCTTGTACCTACATGTCCCAAAACTGCACTACCAGCTGACTGATTTATGTTCTTAATATCACACCATTCTTCGCTGATAATCTGCTCTTCTTCTCCTACAGTCTCTAAGACAGCAAATCGATTCCTACATTCAATTGCAAAGGTTTCTCTGTGCTCATCTTCTAGAAGCTTAGTTGTATCAAACCTAAGTATTCTATCTACATTTCTGTTGGGTGCTTTCAGTTTTAATTTCAGGGTGGCAATGAGGAGCTGGTGATCACTACCAATATCTGCCCACCTATAGCTTCTCACATTTCTTAGAGTCCTCCCTCTCTCTTTATTAATGGGTATGTGATCTATTTTATTTTTGTAATTGCCACTTGGTGAAGTTCATGTATATTTGTGGATGTCCTTGTGCTGGAAAAGAGTATCTCCAATAACAAGATTGTTTTCTGAACAAAAACTTATAAAATGGGCTACATTTTCATTTGTAACTTCGCCAAGTCCCTCAACACCCATCAAATTCTCTATGCCTTGATTAATCTTTCCAACTTTAGCATTGAAGTCACCAATCACAATTTTCATATCTCTCTCTGGGATGTCATCTATTACACTCTGAAGTTCTTCATAGTATTCATATTTCATTTCGTCAGGGGAATCATTCGTTGGTGCATAGCACACTATATTTTTCATATTGCACTGTTTTGGCTTAAACTTTGCAAGTAATAATTATCAGCTATTTACAGCTCTCCACTCGGTTAATGCCTTTTCTGCTCTTTTTATCATCATCATTCCAACATGTTCTCTTCCAGGTCCACCAGTTCTTCCTGGATATATATATATATATATATATATATATATATATATATATATATATATATATATATATATATATATATATATATATATATATATATATATATATATATATTTATTTATATATATATATATATATGTATATATATATATATATATATATATATATATATATATATATATATATATATATTGCCTAGGTCTAAGATTTCCTTGCCAATCCCCTTATAACGCATTTCACTTAGGACCAGGATATCAAAAATATACTTCATAAATTCACTCTCCGCTTGCTGTAACTTCCCAATCTGATTCAAGGTTTTAATATTTCATTTACCAATTTTCAATTTTTTTTTAGTATTATAAACCGGGAGATTCTTAGCACCCCACTACCCACGGGAAAAGGGTCCATTCTGTCATTTTTACTTTCCATAGACTGACTAATTCATAGAGGATTCATTGACTAGATTCATCGGAAGATAGCCGGTTTCTTGTGATGCACAGTGCTCATCTAACTTAGGCATGTAACCCCTGCTGGTCCAGACTAATTCTAGTAAGACTATCTGCCAGGCATCAAGGGTATAAGCCAAAGAGACAGTTTGTCTATCGCCTTGAACTCAGTCCGTCACCCTGCTGCCAGTGACATTAGTGGGGCATTTCCTCCACGCCCAAAGTTCTCGTTACTTACCAAGGTTGCTCATCCGCTCATATAAAAACATGGACTGCTAAGATATATCGCCCAATCAGATACAGTACTAAAAATATTTCATATATATACAGTATATATGTATATATATATATATATATATATATATATATATATATATATATATATATATATATATATATATATATATATATATATATATATATATATATATATATATATATATATACATATATATATATATATATATATATATATATATATATATATGAACATATATCACAAGCACACGTGATTTTAATTAATGTAAATATCACCCACGAATGGCATTTAATACCGAATTCTATCTTGGGAATATATATCCACTTGGAATTCATTTTATGGTAACAGCTTCTGGCCGGGTGGGGATTCGAACCACCACCTGTACGGCTGGAAACCATGCTGGCAGGGACCCTACCGACTGAGCTATCAAGAGAGACTAAAAGTTTATGACAAGTCCCCCTACATATTCCTGTCGAATTCAAGAATCTGTTCATAGACATGAAATAAACCCATCTCCACCATGATAGCTGAATCGTGAGTTTGCAACACGTGGTTATTTTAATGAACATATATCACAAGCACACGTGATTTTAATTAATGTAAATATCACCCACGAATGGCATTTAATACCGAATTCTATCTTGGGAATATATATCCACTTGGAATTCATTTTATGGCAACAGCTTCTGGCCGGGTGGGGATTCGAACCACCACCTGTACGGCTGGAAACCATGCTGGCAGAGACCCTACCGACTGAGCTATCAAGAGAGACTAAAAGTTTATGACAAGTCCCCCTACACATTCCTGTCGAATTCAAGAATCTGTTCATAGACATGAAATAAACCCATCTCCACCTTGATAGCTGAATCGTGAGTTTGCAACACGTGGTTATTTTAATGAACATATATCACAAGCACACGTGATTTTAATTAATGTAAATATCACCCACGAATGGCATTTAATACCGAATTCTATCTTGGGAATATATATCCACTTGGAATTCATTTTATGGTAACAGCTTCTGGCCGGGTGGGGATTCGAACCACCACCTGTACGGCTGGAAACCATGCTGGCAGGGACCCTACCGACTGAGCTATCAAGAGAGACTAAAAGTTTATGACAAGTCCCCCTACATATTCCTGTCGAATTCAAGAATCTGTTCATAGACATGAAATAAACCCATCTCCACCTTGATAGCTGAATCGTGAGTTTGCAACACGTGGTTATTTTAATGAACATATATCACAAGCACACGTGATTTTAATTAATGTAAATATCACCCACGAATGGCATTTAATACCGAATTCTATCTTGGGAATATATATCCACTTGGAATTCATTTTATGGTAACAGCTTCTGGCCGGGTGGGGATTCGAACCACCACCTGTACGGCTGGAAACCATGCTGGCAGGGACCCTACCGACTGAGCTATCAAGAGAGACTAAAAGTTTATGACAAGTCCCCCTACATATTCCTGTCGAATTCAAGAATCTGTTCATAGACATGAAATAAACCCATCTCCACCATGATAGCTGAATCGTGAGTTTGCAACACGTGGTTATTTTAATGAACATATATCACAAGCACACGTGATTTTAATTAATGAAAATATCACCCACGAATGGCATTTAATACCGAATTCTATCTTGGGAATATATATCCACTTGGAATTCATTTTATGGTAACAGCTTCTGGCCGCGTGGGGATTCGAACCACCACATGTACGGCTGGAAACCATGCTGGCAGGGACCCTACCGACTGAGCTATCAAGAGAGACTAAAAGTTTATGACAAGTCCCCCTACATATTCCTGTCGAATTCAAGAATCTGTTCATAGACATGAAATAAACCCATCTCCACCATGATAGCTGAATCGTGAGTTTGCAACACGTGGTTATTTTAATGAACATATATCACAAGCACACGTGATTTTAATTAATGTAAATATCACCCACGAATGGCATTTAATACCGAATTCTATCTTGGGAATATATATCCACTTGGAATTCATTTTATGGTAACAGCTTCT
>NC_090751.1:73362317-73367317 GCF_036898095.1 Palaemon carinicauda
AAATTTCCAAAGCACGTGGTAGAAAACTTTCAAAAGCACATGTTACTGAGCATTCTCTCTCAAACAAGACGCAATACGTCATAAAATATATAAGAACATTATCTAAGCCCTTGTTCATATCGGGCATGATCAAATGACATTCTCAAAGAGATTACGTAAGGCTTAGTAACAAAAATACGTGAAATAGAAAGTTAATTCTTAAAAAATAACGTAAATTTACACATACTAACTTGAATAAAGAGTACAATGAAATTCACAATAAAAGTCTTACGTAATTCACATAGAATATTCACAATGACATGAGAGGAGCCCATTTTACGAGCTTGCTATAATCTCTTCAATGCACAAATGAAATATGAAAAAAATTCATGAATAATCTATCATATTTACTCTACACTAGACACACTTCGTAAGAATATACATACACATGCATATATATATATATATATATATATATATATATATATATATATATATATATATATATATATATATATATATATACATATATATATATATATATATATATATATATATATATATATATATATGTGTGTGTGTAGGATATGCCAGAGCGTTTTACGTTTCTAGTTAAGTTGGCGCTACACGTTTTCTTTGTTGATGATAAGGATGAGGGGATAAGCGAGCGTCGGGATTGCCTGATGCTTGTTTTGTAATTTATTTATATACATATGTGCACTATTTTGAATTAAATATTTCTATTGAATGGAAAACTGTATACTTTTTTTGTTTACTTTTTTGTATGAAAAAGAAGTATTGAGTTGGTACCGAAAAATATTGTATTGTTATTGTTGGCATCTGCCCAAAAGGCCGCGATGTATGCCCGCCTTTGTTTAGTTCAGTGTGGGCAGGCTCTGGAAAACACATGGAATTTGTGCATGCTGTGGTTCTACAGTATTTGTGGTGTGCTGAGCTGCCCAGTGTACTCATCATAGTAATAAGTGACCAGTTTTGCTGTTAGCTAGAAGGCTGAATGTTTCTGGTTGTACAGCAACTTCTACCAGTGGTTATCTATGAATTTATTATTAGAATCGGCGTCTGGAAAATATAAGTTTATTTTTTATATTAAGTGAATCTTACTTGTGGAATTCCTGTTTTGTATTTTACATCATTTACATTATTTTGTATTTACATAATATTTACAGTATATATATTGTATTTACATGAATACATAATTTTTTTGTATATTTATTGATGCTTTTGTTTGCAGCGTCAAACCTCGCTTCTTTGATGGAATATATGAACAAACCAGAGGAAGAGTGTTTGACTTCACCCTTAGTAAAACGCCGATATTCAGAACGTAGCTGCACTGGTGGTGTAGTGTTCTACAGTTTGACGAATACTCCAGCCTGGGTCAAGTAACGCCAGCGTGGGACAAGTGGACTTCATCAGCCTTGTGTCTGCAAGGATCGTCTGTTGTGGCCTCTATCATCTGTCGCCATGTCGTCTGTTTCAAGAGCTTCAGCAAAGACCAGCCAGTCGGTACTGTGTGTGTGCTTGCTTGAGGCGCAAGCAGAACTTAAGCAAGCTGAGGAAGCAAAACAGCTAGAAGAAGAGGAATTGGCTTTGGAAATGCAAGCCAAAGCACTTGCAGCTGAAGCTGAATTCCAATCCAAAGCACTTGCAGCTGAAGCTGAAATGCAAGCCAAAACACTTGCAATTGAAATGCAAGCCAAAGCAATTGCAGCTAAACGCAAGAGCCAAGAAGAGATTAAAAGCCTGAAGTTAGACTGTGATAAACTACAGGTAGAGTATGAAATACGGTCTGAAGTTGGAACTTCATATGCTGGTTCCCTGCTAGTAATGCTTCACAACGGGTGAAGAGGGACACATCAGCTCAGTTGGATGTCAAAGCGATTGAGCAGTGGAGAAGTGATGTAAATTCTCACTATGAGAGTGGGAGAATCAGCAGGGTTCATGAAGTAGATGTGAATCCTACAAACGTCCACAGCGTGACGTATGACCTGAAGGGTCTTGAACATCATTCAACTCCATTGGTCCCAGATGCGACGCCTTTTGTGCCAAGACGTGTTCCCTTAACTCGAGATGTGTCACAAGCAGATCTGCAAACTTCTGAAATAGTAAAGGCTCTTGATTGCACACTAGCTAGTCAGCAAGAATTAACATGACGAATGCAGCTGCCACAGATGAAGCTGGAGTGTTTCAGTGGAGACTTAACCAAATTCTCCATGTTTAAGAATTCTTTCACCTGGATTGTGGAGTGTAATACCGACGACCCTGCACGAACGCTAACTCATCTATACAACTGTTTAGATAGTACTCCCAAGAACCTGATTGAGAACTGTTTCCATCTACCCACTGACATTGGGTATGATTGTGATTGGGAGATATTGTGTCGTAAATACAAGAACAACAATGACTTGTCAGATGCTTATGTCAAGAAGCTATTTGATTGGAAGCAGATTAATGCAGGTGATATTGATGGCCTGGAAAATTATGCTGCATGTTTGAAGACAGTTAAGGCAGCACTTGGTAATAACTACCATCGAATAGAGCTTCAAGAAACATTAAGAAGATTGTTGAAAAGCTCCCATACCTACTGAGAGTGAGATGGGTAGCGAAATGCGAGGAACATAAGTTTAAGCTTCCAGCTCTAATAGGGTACATTGAAAAGCAGGCGTGTATTGCCAAGCATCTCTCCTATTATGAGTGCGACCATGGGAGGTGATAAAGAAGGCAAGATACTGCTTCAGGTGGCTTAATGGTGAACATTCACATGCAAAATGTGAAGATGCATCCATCTGTGAAAAGTGTGGATCTCACAAGCACCATACCATGCTGCATAGTCCACCTAAGACTGCAAGCAATACAGGTGCGGCCCATGTGGGTGGCAAAAGTGCTATCAGGGGCGGTGAGAAGGCAGTTGGTGCTACAGAAGGTGGCACAACTGCTACAGCTGACAAGAGTGCTGTAGCCCCCAATGTACAACCTATGCACTCAGTGAGTGCAAGCCAGTTACCTAAGGGAAGAACAATGCTCAAGATCTTACCTGTTCTCGTGAATGGCATCCATGCAACCTATGGATTCATCGACAGTGGAGCTGCCCCAACATTGGCAGCAAGAAGCCTGATAGACCAAATGGTTCTCAAAGGAAGACCATGCAACCAGATCATGGCAACTGAAGCAGGGACTTTCACTTGTAAGGAAGTTCTGTCCCTACACATTGGTAATATTAATACTGATGAAGGAGAACATGTGACCGACGGGTTCGTGGCTAACAAGATCAATGTGTCTATGGACCATGCCATGAGTCAAGAATGGCTGACCAAGTGGCCACATCTGAGTGACCTGGAAGTAGAAAGTCTACCTGAAGATCATCGTCAAGTAGAGCTGATCATTGGGCTAGTTACGACATTGAACAGAGGGATTCTAGACCAGCGACATGGGCTGAAGGACGAGCCATCTGCCTACCTGACCAAGCTAGGGTGGGTTGTTTTTGGCCCAACAGGACCCAGATCGACTTCAGGTCCTGCCCTTCTGTTCCATGTGTGCACTGTGGATGATACAACAGAGCTTCTGCAACGCAACTTCATCCAAGACTTTTGGGAGAAAGAGACACTCTCAAAGATAGAAGATTCTTTTGAAGACAAGACATTCCTTTCTTTGTTGGACGAAACTGTTGTCCAAACAGATGGCAAGTATGTTGCTTGCTTACCCTTTAGTGACACTGAGCCTCTACCTAATAACAGTGTCATGGCAGAACGTAGGGCTCAATCCTTTAAGAAGAAATTTGAGGCAAATGAAACGTACAAGACTATATACGTTGAACAAGTAGAGAAGTACCTTTTGAAAAGGTACGCTGAGCTTGTCCCAGTTGACAAGCTGAATCGCAGTGATGGCCATGTGAACTAAATGGCTCACCATGGGGTCAAACACCCTACCAAGGACAAGCTTAAGGTCGCCTTCGACCTTAAGGCTAAGCATGCTGGGACCTCACTCAATAACCACCTCATGCAGGGACCAGATCTCACAAGTAGTCTTGCTGGAGTGCTGCTGCGCTTCAGAGAAGGACAACATGCTGTGACTGTGGACATACAAGAAATGTTCCATCAAGTCAAGGTGCCAGAAGACGACAGGGACTCTTTACGCTTCCTGTGGTGGCCAGGGGGAGACACCAATCAAGCTATTCAAGAATTCAGGATGACTTCACATGTGTTTGGAGCGCTATCGTCTCCAAGTGTAGTCAACTTCTGCCTCAGACAGGCAGCACTGGACTATGGTGACAAGTATGGTGAATAAGCTTGCCATGCCATTCGACGCAACTTCTACGTCGACAACTTGTTGAAGTCAATGGACAGCGAGGAAGACTGTATCCAATTGACAAAAGATCTCATTGGACTCTGTGCTGATGGAGGATTCCGGCTGAACCAGTGGACATCTAGCAACAAGTGCATTCTCGCTTCCCTGCCTGAAGGGGAGAGAGATAAATCAGTGGCTACATTGGACCTCAGTAAGGACGAGCTGCCTACGGAGCGCGCTTTGGGTATCCACTGGGACATGAGCAGTGATGAGTTCACCTTCAAGATCAACCTGAAGGAGAAGCCTAGGACGTGCAGAGGAGTTCTCTCTGTATTGGCTTCCTTGTACGGTCCACTTGGTTTTGTTGCACCTTTCACCCTGAATGGGAAGATGTTACTACAAGACCTGTGTCGTCGCAACTTACCTTGGGACGAAGAAATGAACAACGACGAAGCAAATCGCTGGAGTAGATGGACTTCCCAGCTTCAGTGTCTAGGAGACTTCAAGATCTGAAGAAGCCTGGTGCCTCCAGACTTTGGGGAGGTATCATCGTACCAACTTCACCATTTTGCGGACGCAAGCCAGACAGGATATGGTGTGGCCACGTATCTGCGCACGGTAAGCAAGAATAACCAAGTGAACAGTACTCTGGTTATGGGTTGAGCTCGTGTAGCTCCCCTCAAGAGACCAAGCATTCCACGAATGGAATTGACTGCAGC
>NC_090751.1:73379817-73487317 GCF_036898095.1 Palaemon carinicauda
ATAATATCAACAAGAGAGATAGAGTGATAACAATTGCAGAGGATTTCTATGCAATGCTATACAATAGTTATATAAAAATAACTTTGCCTATATAAATAATGAAACATCTGACCCGTTAACAAAAGTAACAGTAGGAGAAGTAAAGAAAACGTTAAAAGGCATGAAAGGAGGCAAAGAAGCTGGACAATTGTTTTAATGTTAGATGGATAAGTTTTCACAAAATGTCTGCAAAAATGCTCTCAAATGCTTAGAAAATCTTTGCCATTATATCTGAAAAATTGCCGTCCAATAAGTTTGGTCTCAGTAATATATAAAATATTTACAAAGATCATATTAGTCCGAATAGAAAGACAGTTAGACTTGAATAAACTGAGAGAGCAGCCCTAGAAGTGAGTATTCAACAACTAACCATATCCATATAATTAACCAACTCATGGAAAAATAAACAGAGTATAGCATTCTTAGACTATGAGAATGCTTTTGACTCTGTCAAAACCTTGGCAGCAATGAAATCCCTTCATAGACAATGAATAGATGACTCTTATGTTAGAACATTTGAAAATGTCTATAATGAAAGTACAGCAATCCTAAAGCTAATTAAAGATAGTGAGAAAAATACGTCTGAAATAAGGATTTAAACAGGGAGACCCCATCTCTCCTAAATTATTCACATAATGCCTAGAAGAAGGTTTTAAGAATTATGAGTGGAAAAATATAGGAATTAACATTAATGGGAAATATCTTAACGGCTTAAGATTTGAAGATGACATTGTATTCAATGAATCATGGGAGGAATTGCAAATGATGATAAAATATTGGAATAAAGAAAGCAGAAATGTAGGATTGAGAATGAATATGACCAAATAAACGTTATAGATGATCATTTAGAGATTGTTAATTAATATACATACCTAGGACAATAAGTGTTTTCCCAGGACATGAGAACGAAATTAAAAGAAGGATAAGCATATGATGGAGAGTGTTAGGTAAACAAAATGTGATTATGGAAAGTAAAATGTTACTTTTTTCTAAAAACGATAGTATTTAATCAAGTAGTCTTACTAGTATGCATTGATACTTACTACTACGATTTATAATTCAAGTATATTTCATATGAGATACTGAGAAATGAAAATATTAAGAAAATACAATAAAGATCCACGAAAGAAAAATTCAAAAGCGACTTTGATGAGGTAACAATTATCAACGTCATATTAAAAAATCCTAAACATTGAAACACTTGTATATGTAAAAACTTAAATAATTCAGTTTTATGTAAAAGCCTACCTTTACAAGGAAAAATAATCCTCTAGTCTCGTTCTAATTCCAAATATGACCATCAAGTAAATTACAGTAATACCGAGTCTTTTTTTTGTTACCAAATCAAATAGAAAGCATTGTTTGATTTATTTTCAATCAACGTCTTCCTGTATTTCACAAAATATAAATCCCTGTGATACTAAAAAAGATGAATAAAGAAATGATGAGACAGTACCGTGACGGACAGTGCTTCTAATTTCCTCTTTAGCTTATGTGACAAATAGTAAAAAAAAGGTAATTTTACCGAAACTCTTCACAACTTAATCGCTCCTCGGGCGTTAATAGATCACGAGGATGATAATGTACAAGTGATTTTAAAGCAGTCTTTTTTTTTTTTTTTTTTTTTTTTGCCGTTGTCGTCGACATATGATTAAAAACTATGGTATTATTTCATACAATTAACTAGGAAACGCGTTATCATTTTAAAAGCATAAAGCCGAGCCGATCAATTGATCTAAAAAAAAAATTGTTATGAGAGAGAGAGAAGCCCAGGTGATTATGCTGCGCTTTCTGGTAAGAACCTTTTACCAAATGGATTTCAAAGTAAAACGGGAAACCAACCTTTAAGGATATATAGTCAGAATAGGACTTTAACAAATTATCCTAAATATTCCTTAAATCAAGATGATAAATGCAAAGACCATGGAAAAAAAAATGGATGCCGTCAAGTTCAGGGCAACTTGATCCTTCAGGTTGGTTTCTGGCAAACAATTATCATATTGTTCAGCAAGAAAGTCTTCAGAAGCACCTTTAAAGAGAAAATTATAAAAGGATAATTATGATGATCTCTAAATAGTATTGTAATATAAGAGGAGGGATTGTTCATATCTGTTCAGATTTAAGGAGTAAATTATACCATAGATATTTCGTGGCCCGAAAAACTTTGTAATAAACAAAATATAACGTGATACATCTCGAGAACAATCTTTATCACATTTCTTTTTCTTTTTTACAACCAAAGTTTTCGTTGCTAATCCTGCGATACCAGTTTCTCTTGAGAAAAGCCCGACTGCAACTATCAACAAAATAGTTAAAATAATTACTTTAAGTTAACTTTGAGCGCCAATTCCGAAGCAGAATATTTGGCATCCAAACCACAGGCTCTTTATGGGACATCTCACTTAACTCGTTTTGGCACTAAAACTGTAAAATATGGAATTTTAAGATTTTCATCCTACAGCTAGGCAAATTTCCTTTCAATTGATACATAATGTTATTGTAATGTATTGAGAAACACTACTCTCTCATTCTACCATGTTGAACTTTTGAGTTGTTGTTGTTGTCTTTCCCGCCATCCACGAACTGTGACGCCAGCAGAAGCATGGGTCTGTTTACTTGTATTTGATATACCAGAATAAAGTACGAGACTTACCAACCTGTCTTCTTGGAACCTAAGTACTAAGGGATGAGGATGTAACAGTGGCGACGAGGAAGAACCCAGTATACAAAGAGGTATGTCATATGGAAGCAGAGTAGTGTACCAACGACAGCCGGCCGTATCTAGCCTAGCACACCCAGTTTAGGCCTGGCCAACGTCCAGACTCCAGTGAGTAGCCTGAGTTCAGCTGTAATTGTTGGGGACTACCGATTTACCGAAGTTCCATACCCAGTCAGGAAGGATGGCAGCAACAAGGAGACCGGCAATTCCCGAATTCAATCCAGATAAGTTGGAACTAAATTGTTGGTTGGATCTATTTTCCATGAATTGTGAAGTAAACGAAGTAACCGAGGCGACAGCAAAAAGGGCTTTGTTGCTTTCTTCAGTGGGAGTAGAGACTTTTTCCACGATCTGTAAGTTAACAGCACCGAAATTGCCGTCTGCAGTTCCTTTTGATGACCTAGTAAATCAACTTGTCTCATTTCATAACGAAACCAAGTTATCATAGAGCATTATGTGATCTCCTACAGAGGAAGAAGAAAAGTAGTGAGTCAGTGAAGGAATATTATGCAGAACTTAAATTATTAGCTCAACAGTGTGAATTTAATAATGAGTTTGACCGACGGTTGAAGGAACAGTTATTGGTTGGTATTGATAATGAAGTATATTTTAAGGTTTTATTAGCTGATCCTTTTGAGTTTAAATCCATCTCCCCTCGTGATTTACTTGCCAAGGTTACCAATTTAGAAACTGCCTATGTTACCGAATGTAGTCCTACTTCAAGTTCTTTTACAGATAATAGGCCATCCGGTACCGTTAACAAGGTTAGGCATAAAGTAACTAGGCCTAGGCCTAATTCTAGTGCAGACTCTAAGGGGAGAGGTATAAGTGATTATGGTAAAGCTAGCTCAAGGTAAATGCATTCATTGTGGGCGTGATAACCATTTAGCTAATAATTGTAAATTTAAGAATGCTAAATGTTATTACTGTGGCAAGGAAGGCCATGTGAGTACAGTATGTTCCAATAAAAAGGTTAGAAATAAATCTAGAAATGTTAATACAGTGCATGATGTAGACGAGTCTACTAGTAAGCATATTCCTGTTAATGAAAATTTTCATGATTCTTATGATTTATTGAAACTTTTTTATTTTGATGTGAATTCTATTGACTTTGTCGATGATTATGAGGAACCATATAGAGAAATTTTAAGGTTAAATGGGTTTCCCTTAGAATTTGAATTAGACACTGGCAGTGGTGCATCCACTATTTCACGGCATGATGCTAATAAATTGAATTTAACACCATTACCAACAAGGAAACGCTTAGCTAATTATGATAAAGCGGAAATGCAGGTGTATGGTGAAATAAATTGTGATGTTTCTTTTAAAGGCCAAATGGTCAAGGGACAAAAGTTTTTTGTTGTAGATAATGATTTAAATTTAGCAGGCAGGTCTTTGATGAAGAAATTGAAATACCAGTGGGTACAAGTTGATAATGTGAGCGATGATAAATTTAAAGGTCCTCTTATTACCCCAAGTAGTGCATCTAGGCTTAAGCTTGATTGTGTAAAAATGTTCAATGAGTATCAGGTGGTGGAAGGATCACCCATTACAAATTATGAATGTCAGTTAATGTTAAAAGAAAATGCTGTGCCTAAGTATTTTAAAGCCAGATCTGTGCCTTATCACTATAAATGTAAAATTGAGAATAGTTTGAAAGAACTGGAAAGTAAAAATATAGTGAGCAAGGTCGAGCATGCAGGAGATTGGGCCAGTCCTATTGTTCCTGTAATGAAACCTAATGGTGAAATAAGGATTTGTGTAGATTTTAAGTATCTCAATACCCAAACAAGTGTTAATACCTTTCCATTACCGAGATTGGATGACATTTTGGCAAATGTAGGTTCTTGTCAGTATATTTCAAAATTGGATTTGAAAAATGCATATTTACAGGTATCTGTGAGTGAAAATTCTCAACAATATTTAATTATGAATACCCATTTGGGATTATATAAGTTCCACCGATTGCCTTTTGGGTTGTCATCAGCACCAGGTATATTTCAGAGGTTTATTTCTGAATTATTGGCAAATATTGAGGGTGTTCATGTATTTTTAGATGACATATTGATTGTCGGAGCTACCAAAGAGGAACATGACAGGAGTTTATGTAAGGTTTTATCAATTTTGCAACTGAGAAATGTTAAGTTGAATAAAGATAAATGTATTATCGGTTCTAGGGAAGTACCTTATTTAGGATACATTTTAAGTTGTGAGGGAATTAAACCTGACCCAAAGAAAATAGAGGCAATTTTGGAAGCTCCAACCCCTCAGTCTGTCCAGTCTTTGAAATCATTTTTGGGGTTATGCACTTACTACAATAGGTTTGTACCTCAGTTCAGTTCTATTTTATGTCCTTTATATAATTTGACACAAAAGAATGTTGAGTTTCATTGGTCAGCAGTTCATGAAGAAGCTTTCCAGAGTATTAAGGAAGCCTTGGGTAGAGCTGATATTTTGGATAATTTTAACCCCAATGCTACCATGATTTTAGAAGTTGATGCTAGCCCTGTAGGAGTGGGAGCTGTTCTTAAACAAGAATATAAGGGTAAAATTTCTACCATTTCGTTCAAAAGTAGAAAATTAGCTAATGCTGAGTGTAATTATTCTCAAATTGATAGAGAGGCTTTATCCATTATTTTTGGAGTCAAGAAGTTTTCTGATTTCCTTTTGGGTAGGAAGTTCGTTATTAGGACGGACCATAAACCCTTGACTCATCTATTTAACCCTAGTAAGAGTATTCCACAATTATCTAATGCTCGTATTCAAAGGTGGGCTTTATTCCTATCAGGTTTTGATTTTAAAATTGAGCACATTAAGAGAGTGCATAATACAGTGGCAGATGCTCTTAGTAGGCTACCATTATGTAGAGATGATACTGATTTTCATGTACCAGGAGAATATGTAAATTTGATTAATATTTTGGATAAGAATTCTTTTGATGTTACAATGGTAAAAGAATGTATAGAAAGAGACACTGTTTTATGCAGAGTAAGAGATTATGTAAGGAGGGGGTTCCCCAAGGAAAATGTGATGGAAAATTGTATGTTACCATTCTATAAATTGAGAAATGATCTTTCTTTGCATGATAATGTATTACTGTATAGGAATCGTATTTTGGTTCCTGAAATGTTGAGAAAGCGTGTTATGGAAATGCTTCATGAGGGCCACAAGGGTATTGTTGCCATGAAAGCCGAAGCAAGGTCTTTTGTATATTGGCCTAATATGGACCAAGATTTGGAACAAATAACTTCTAACTGTGCATTATGTATAACAAATCTCAAACATAAGGCCATTTTACCTTTATCTTGGCCGTCAGTAGATAGACCTTGGTCCCGCTTGCATGTAGATTATTGTGGGCCCATTGACAACATGCAATATTTGATTATTATTGATTCCTTTTCTAAATTTATTGATGTCTATGCTTGTAAGAATATAACTTCAGAGGATACCATACAATGTTTAAGGTCGTGTTTTGCTAATTATGGTATTCCTGACACAATTGTATCTGATAACGCAACTTGTTTTATGGCTAGGGAGACTCAGAATTTCTTTCAGAAAAATGGTGTTAGACATTGTTCAGGAGCACCATATAATCCAAGTACAAATGGGCTTGCAGAACGGGCTGTCCGAATATTCAAAACTAATTTCAAAAAGTTTGATTGTAAATTGCCTGTAAAAACCAGAATGGCAAAATTTTTGTATACCTATAGACGTACAGTACAGTCTTCTACTGGCTGCTCCCCAGCTGAATTATTATTTGGAAGGAAATTTAAGGGTCCACTAGATGTTATAATGCCTAAACAAGGAGATGAGTTTTACGTTCATGAGTCTAAATTCAGAGTTGGTGATGCAGTATATGCCAGGAATTTTGGTAAAGGACCAGAATGGGTAGAAGCTAAGATTATCAAAGTTCTGGGTGAAAGGAATTATTTAGTTTCTGTAGATGTTAATGGTATTTTGACTTGGAAGCGTCACTTATCACAGTTATTTGAGAGAAAATGTATAATACTAGAGTAACTGATGAATCATCACTTAAAAGATACAATGATTCCTTCTGTTCCTGTAGTTTCTTCTCCCAATAATGTACAAGGATTAGAAGAAACAAATAACCCTATTCAGAACTCAAGTAGGATTTGTAATCCCAATGTAGAAGTAGTAGGATCAGAGAACAGTAATTGTGATACTGGTGCCATTGTAAGAAAATCTACCAGAGTAAGTAAAAAACCTAGGAGACTCATTGAACAAATTTATTTTTTTTGTGTGTTAACCTAAGGGGGGAGGAGTGTAATGTATTGAGAAACACTACTCTCTCATTCTACCATGTTGAACTTTTGAGTTGTTGTTGTTGTCTTTCCCGCCATCCACGAACTGTGACGCCAGCAGAAGCATGGGTCTGTTTACTTGTATTTGATATACCAGAATAAAGTACGAGACTTACCAACCTGTCTTCTTGGAACCTAAGTACTAAGGGATGAGGATGTAACAGTTATAAATGTTATAAACTTGCATAAACATTAATAATAAAAGAAAGGTCATAAAACATGTGATAACTGGACGTAAAATAAATCTGATGATATCGAAGGGAGCAGATATATCCGGAAGTAGAAAACCCTAACGGTAGTCAAGGGTTTTTCTTAGATCGTCCGATTGGCCATACAGAAATCTTACGTATGTTAAAAAGAAAATCTTTAAGATCCCGAGATATTTAATACATTCGTTTTGTCTTTTATTCACACTAGAAAAGGACATGTTTAAAAAAAAAAAAAGAAAGATATACTCTAAATGTCAGACTCAAGAAATATGATAGTGAACCAAAAATAGAGGGACAGTAATTGAAAACAAAATGTCCTCAAATTAATTTTATATTACTCATGTTGAAACATATATCTATGTTCACCCCATCTTATAGAAATTTCCACTCAAAACAAATGATGCTCTTTGCATGGACCAATATTGGTCGATTCATTGGAAAGAGTTATGTATTTTGCACTGTAATACTATATGCGCTACGGGTAATGTTGCACACTATTGCATTGTTAGAACATGTTTTGGCACAGTTCATAAGTGTAGTAGCGTATGTTAAGAAGGATTTAATCCTTCATTAATTGTCCTGATGTTAGGATGTGATTCTTCTTACTTTTGTATCGCAGTAGGATTCGATCTTTTTGAGAGCGATGCTCACTTTTGATTTTTTGTATGTATGCGTGCGAGTTTTGTTTACATATGCTCTCTCGCGAGTCACAAGTTGAGCAGATACAATTGAGAGCTCAGGAGCAATGTAATCCTAAAGCCATTAAATGTATTTTAAGAATACCAACATATCATTGAACCCCAACAAGAAGAATCGACGACATTAGTATGTGATGTAGAACATCAAGGAACCCATGCTGAGAAAGGCAACAGCAGAAGAGACAACTAGATGTACACCCCTCCCGCCCACCCCCCCCCCCCCCCAATGAAAAGCGGCAAGTATGCAGTAAACAAGAGGAACGCCACAAAACAATTTCTACATTCAAGCTCAATCTCAAGAAAGAAGCAAACACCCTACATATATATTGTATTGATAGTAAAAAGTAAAGTAAGATTGAAATATGTTAACAGTAGGCTTTAGGTGGTAAAATTTAGAAGAAGACAAGGATAGACAGAGATTAGTTTGCAAAAAACATAAAGTGTAAACTGCCTTTAGTTGGTTGCAAATACACACAAGAGGTGTAATTGATATAGAAATTAGGTTAGAATTAACTTAATTTTGTAGATTTCATTTGCCTAACCTAATTCAGGTAATGTTGGATCTTATGTGGGCGGAGCTTAGGCGCTGCAAGCAGCCTCATCTTACAGGTAGAAGTAAAAATGCCCCTAGACATCGAGCATCCAGAAAAGTTTAGCATTGTGGCTGAACCCAGTTCTGTTGCAACACGATGGAAACAGTGGTGTGAAAAATTTACGATTTATATTGAAGCTTTAAGTACAATGAAAGATGCTCAAAAGAAGGCATTATTACTGCACATAGCCGGTAGAGAGATTCGGGAAGTGTTTAAAACACTACAACCTACAGATGACACTAGTGAAGCTGCGATTAAGGCTCTTACCACATATTTTGCCCCTCAGGCAATAAATTTTTTTAAAGGTATCAATTTACAGCACAGGCATATCAGAAAAATGTTATATTATTAGTAATTATTCAGTAATTATAATAATTGTATTGTTGAGAGCGCAACCAACAGTTCCATGATTCCTATTGCCAACGCCAGATGTCGGCGTGTGTTGTTGTTGTAATCCCACTCAGTACATTAAAGTTAAGTTGTAACATGTGAGTTTATATCAAGAATATCACCTCCAATATATGACATCAAGACATGGTGATCAGCGGCGAGATTAAAAATGACATCTAGAACTCACTAAGCAAGTATTATGCAGTGTAGGCCTTTTAGATTTTGTGTATTAAGCCTAAAATATTGAGTGTTCCCGACCAGCAAACATGGCTTCGTCGACGGAGGGTCTTGTAGCCCCAGCAAAATTCATTGCTAGCCTAGGGGCCGACAACGAACGTGAATGGAAGTCTTTCAAGCAACGGTTTGAGATTTATTTACTTGCTTTTGAGAAGGACAATAAACCGGAAGATACTAAGGGGGCCCTACTTTTAAACATTGGAGGTGAAGAACTTCTACAGATTTACAACTCTTTCGAATTTCAAGTCCCAGCAACCGGTAACCCTACTCCAGCTAATGTGATGAAGGATGTCTTGCCGAAATTTGATGTCTATTTTTCTCTGTGCAAAAATGAACTTGTAGCAAGGTATAAGTTTCGAAGATATATGCAGGAAACAAACGAAAGATTGAAAGCCTATGTTACCAGATTGAAGATTCTTGTGAAGGACTGCAATTATGGTAACTAACGAGACAAGTAGCTGAGGGACCATGTGGTGTTAGGATGCACTGAGGACAATCATTGTCAGAAGTTATTTGAAGTTGAAGACCTTACCCTTGAGAAGATATTGTATTTTTGTGTGGCCTTTCAAGCAAGTAAAAGGCTGATAGATATCATCAAGTCTACTCCTCACCAGACCAATGACAGTGTTGCCAAAGTGAGAGAAAAGCCTAGAAGGGAGAAGACTACTGGTAGCAGACACGACGCAGACCACGATGGTAGGCCTAGACATGAAAATAATGAAGGTAGGCCTAAGTCCAGTAGACCAAGTATTCCTACAAATAAGTTGAGCCCTTGCAAATTTTCTGGGGAAAAACATGAATGGCGTAAGAAGTGTCCAGCTCATGGTAAGAAATGTATAAAATATGGTAAATATAATCATTATGCTCCTAAATGTAAAAGTAGAAAAATAAATTATGTATCAGGCAATGACAATGACTTTGATGCAAATAGTTCAGATGAATCAGAATGTGAATATTCGCTTAAAGTGTCTAGTAAAAAGCATAAGCTAATTGAAGCTGATTTTGAAGTTAATGGTAAAGTAATCAAATTTCAAGTAGATTGTGGAGCTAGCGTAAATGTAGTTCCTCAATATTTAATCCCTAATATCAATTTAAAGCCTTGTGACACTACCCTAGAAGTGTGGACTTTAGACACAGTTATTAACATTCAAAATATTGAATGCAGGTTAGTAATTAGAAATTTCAAGAATAGGAAGAAATATAACCTTGGATTTTTGGTTGTTGATTGTAAATATACTCCATTATTAAGTAAAAGAACATCAGAGCAAATGTGACTTATTACAGTTAATTACGAGAATATTTCTGCAACTAAAGATGTACTTGATAAATATGACAATGTATTTAATACTGATGTGGGTACAGTCCAAAATGTTGTTGGACTAACCAGTGACACAAATGCAGAACCAGTAGTGATTCCTAAATGCAGAGTTCCAATTAACCTTAAAAACAGAGTATGTAAGAAAATAAATGAAATGAAAAAACATAAAATAATAACTATAGTTGACCAACCTACTGACTGGGTGAGTCGGGTGGTTGTAGCTGAAAAGAAAAAAAAAGAATTTAAGAATTTGTATTGATCCACAAGCTTTAAACAAGTCTTTGAAAAGGGAACATCATCCTATCCCTATAATTGATGATATTCTACCCAACCTGTCAAAGGCAAAAGTTTTTTCATCTGTTGATTTGGCCAATGGGTATTGGCATTGTGTTCCTGATGAAAAATCTAGTTTTTTAATCACTTTTCAAACCCATTTTGGTCGCTGCAGGTGGCTCAGACTACCATTCGGTTGAAATAATAGTGGTAATATTTTCCAAAAACAGTTACTCTTAAATCTTGAGAATCTTGATGGTGTTGTATGAATTGCTGACGATGTTTTAATTTATGGTGTAGGTGAAACGTATGAGGAAGCTGTTAAAGACCATGATAGTAAGCTAATCAAATTTTTGGAAAGGTGCCAGGCTAAGGGTATAAAACTTCATAAGTCTAAGGCCGTATTGAGAAAATCTGAAATCGCTTTCTTAGGTCATAAAATCATAAGTAAAGGTCTCTTGCCGGACCCTAAAGAGGTGGAGGCTATCCTGAATATGAAACCACCTGCTGATGTAACTGATGTTAAAGAGTTTACAGGTATGGTTAATTACTTAAGTAAACTCCTTTCTAATTCATCTGAGGTGTTAGAACCAATACGAAAATTAACTCATCAAAATACCGAATGGAATTTGGCAGAAAAACATGGAAAAGCTGTCTTTGAGTAATAAAGGCTAATCACTAATGCTCCAATACTGCAGTACTATGACTCTAACTTAGACCTTGTCATACAGTGTGACACTTCACAAAATGGGCTAGGTTCAGTATTGTTACAGTGTGGAAAACTAATTGCTTTTGCTAGCCGCGCTTTATCAGAAACCGAAAAAAGGTACGCACAAGTTGAAAAGGAAACACTTGCTATTTAATTGTTTTTAGTCTCAGAAATTTTCATGAGTATGTCTATGATCGTAAAGTAATTGTTGAGAGTGATCACAAACCTATTGCTAGTATTGTTTTGAACCCTTGTGTAATGCTCCCAAGCGACTGCAAGGAATGTTGTTTAGCATTCTACAGTACGATGTTAAAAAAATACATAAAAAAGGTAAGGAAATGTATGTGGCTGATGCACTCTCGAGATCTTATTTGCCATTAGATAATTATAAAGAAAGTGAATTTGAACAAGTTAACATGCTTGATTATTTGCCAGTAAAAGAGCGTCTTGATGCAATTAAATATGAAACAGACCAGGTTGAGACTTCGCAAATTCTAAAATCATTAATCTTAAAAGGTTGGCCAGAAAGAAATGGTGAGATACCTAATGTAGTCAAAGCCTATAGTCATACCAAGGATGAGTACTCAGTTCAAGGCGGGTTAATTTTTAAGAGTAATAGAATAGTCATTCTATTAAACCTCAGACATAAGATAATGCAGGTCGTTCATTCAGCACATATGAGAATTGAGAGCTGTCTACGGAGAGCCAGACAATGTATCTATTGACCAGGAATGAACTCTGATTTAAAGCAATTCATCTTATCATGTGAACTTAGTAATAAATTCCCTTGTGCTCAACAAAAGGAAACTTTAATTAATCATGAAATTGCTGATCGGCCATGGCAAAAGATTGGAGTTGATCTAATGAGTATTGAAAAGCATAATTATCTTATAACTGTTGATTACTTCAGCAAATTTTGGGAAATTGACTACCTAGAAAACACATTAGCCAGTAGGCTACAGTGATTAGAAAACTTAAATCTCATTTTGCTAGGTATGGATTGCCCTGTGCATTGATTAGTGATAATGGACCCCAATTTTTAAATGAAAATTTCAAATAGTTTGCAACTGATTATGATTTCGAGCATAGGACAAGTAGCCCTACATATGCCCAATCTAATGGTATGGTCGAATCTGCAGGGAAAACATCTAAACGTTTAATTAGAAAAACTATTGAAAGTAATAAAGATCACTTTCTAGCCATTTTGGACCATAGGAATACTCCTGCTAGTGATTAGGACGCTAGCCCATCACAGTATACCCTAGGTAGGAGAACATGTACCAAATTACCAATGTTATCCAAGTTACTTGAAAATCAAAATATGAATTTAGAGTTGGCTAAGGTAAAGAAGAATATAAAAATGGCTAAGAGTAAATTCTATTATGATAATAATGCTAAAGATTGAAGTATTTTGCAAGAATGAGATAATGTACGTTTTGAACCTTATGTTCTAGGCAAAAGGGACTGGGAAAAAGGAAAAGTTGTGGAACGATTAGATGAAAGGTCTTATCTAATTGAAAGTGAAGGCACACCATTTAGAAGGAATAAAATTCAGTTGAAAGAAACCACAAGTGATGTGCATATGCCCAAGGTAAATGAACCACTGACTATTGACCTTATTGGTAATGAAATTGAAACTCCTGTCAAAGTGGAAAATAAAGTTGAAAGTGACAGACAAACAAGGTCAACCAGAAATAAATTAACCTCTAAGTATTCTCACTATGAAATGTATTGATGTTTTACGTAATTTTTTTAATGTCATATAAATGTTATGATTATAAAGCGTATCGATTTGGAGTGTATATTCTTGAATGGCATGTTTGATTTTATACCAAGAATGAATACCTTATTTTTGAACAGGTACAACCACATGTCCATTATGGTGTTCAATATTTTGAATGTTAATAACTTTTAGAGCTGATTATAATCCTAACCAGTAACCTATCAAAGTAAATTTAGTGTAGTATTCTAACTGATAATCCATCCAAATAAATTTAATTTTGATAAAAAGAAAAGATGTTATATTAATAATAGTTCATTCATTCATTATAGATTGCCCAGCCTTATTGCTGGACACGGGCTTTTGCGTTGGTAGCCCGTCTGGGGAGGTTGATGTGTGTTTGGGTCTGGACCTTTATTAAATGGAACACACCCAGGTGATTGAGATTTTTCTTCATCGTCTAGAGCACAGATGCTGGACCTTTGCTAGCACAGCAGCAATAGTCTCTCATGTCTGGATTTGCAGCCGTCCAGCTCATTGAGCTTAGCTGCAGGTGCGACTGCTCAGCCCCTTGAGCATAGTCGCAAGGGTTGACAACGGTTGAACTTGCAACTGCTCAGCCCCTTGAGCGTGGTTGCCAGTGTGGTCGCTCAGCACCAAGAGCATGACCTTGTGGACCAAGAAAACAGGACCACTTGGAGCCAAAATGAAAGGTTTAAGTAGTAGGGAAAAGTGTTGATAGCAGTAAGTCCCAGTAAGTAGGAGAGACTGGGAAAGGAGGGAAGAATTCGAGTAGTAGAATAAAGTGGCAGTTCAAAGCATAGATGCTTATCTCTGCACGAGGGAGGGGGAAACTAGGGGACTAAGGAGGGATTGTATTACGGAGGAGGGAGTCTGGGCAAGGGAGCAGACTTTGACTACTAGTTGCAGTATTAGAGGGATCAAGGTATCAATTGGCAGGGTCTCTGCCTGGGAGAGGATGGAGGATATTGCTGGGGGAGGGGGAGGAGATTGAGCAATGCAGGAAGGAGGTTCTTCAACTGGGCTAGCAGTGGTGCTAGGTTCTTGGTTGACTGCTGGTGTTGGAACTGGAGCCGGCTTCCGAGGAGGTCTCTGTCGTGGTTTCCTCTGCGGCAACGGGTCCTCTGTAGGAGTGGGCACGGCAGTGGGGTTGGGGACTTGCTGAGGTTTCAGTCGTCTTAGGAACTCTGGGCACCTCTTGTTCCATGCATGATGTGGTTTGGAACAATTGGGGCATTTCGCCTGAGTTTCTCGTCCTTCACTGTGGGCATCAATGCATGTCTGTGTTGGATGGGATCCACTGCAGACCCCGCAGACTGCCCGGCTTTTGCAGTCGTCCTTGTGGTGGCCAAAACGTTGGCAGTTGAAACAATGGAGTGGCTCTTTTTCTAGGTCTCTGATGGGGAAGGTTCCCCACACTCTTAAGTCCAGGTTGGGTGGGATGGGGCTGATGAAGGTGACTATAACTTCTCTGGAAGGTGTCCTGCCTCTGCCTAGTTTCCTCTTGGCCTTGGCAACGTTGTGGCACTCTTCAATGAGAGCGATTGGCAGTCTAGTTGGGTAGTTGTAGACCACCGCTTTCCTCTGTTTCTTGTTAGGCTCCAGGAGGGTAAGGGTGGCTTCCTTGTGGAGTAGTTTGGCTGTGTTGTGATCCTTGGGGGTGATGATGATGTCACCCTTTAAGTTGGCCCTGGTTGAAAAGTTGAGGCCAGGTTTGGCGGCTACTGCGGCGTAAGTTGGCGTGTCTTCGGTGGCAGGAAACTTGAATTTGGGCAGCTGGGCTTTTGCCATTGTGCTTGCGATCGGTGGGTCATCAATGGCTTCATGTAGGAGCTGCGACAGACATCTTGTGCAGTTGCAGTCTTCCACATGCCGGGCTGCTTGTTCCAGTGTTTGGTTGCCGGTGGAGACCTTGGAATCCATGGCTGGAGTGTCGTCCATTGGCTCTGGAGTCGAGGTGTTTAGGATGGCTGATGGGTCGGCGTTGTCCTCCGATAATTCTGTGGTGGCGGCTGGCTCCTCAGGTAGGTCAAGATCCAAGGCAGGGATGTAAGTCTCCGGCATTGGGGTGGAGGTCAATGGGACGTACACTGTTGTAGTTCTCACTGGTGTCTCCTGGCTTGGAGATGGTGTAGATGTCTCCGGCGTGGGCTTTGGGGTAGTAGCAGACTTAATGGACTCAAGTATGCTCTCCCCTATCGCCCCCAAAATGACAGCAGAGCAGTTCCGGAGTGCAGCTATACATGCCTGGCATGTACACCCATCCGAATGCCCCTCTGGTCGCCATTGTGGGTCACCACTGTTGCTTGAAGGCAGGGTATGACTGACGTCTTCTATAGCTGGTGTAGCACTCAAAGGCTCAGGGGTTGGTGCTCGTGGGGCAGCAGCTGGTGCAGCAGTTGTAGAAATCAAGGGATCTGGGGTTGGAACTCGTGGGGTGGCAGCTGGTGCAGCAGTAATGTCAGGTGGTGTTGCAGTAGCAGCTGGTGTAGAAGGTTCGGTAGACTCTTGGTATTCCCTATTGTAGATCTCCAGTATACACTTAGGGCAGTCACAGTCTCGGTCGATTCGGGGGTCTCTCCTGCAGTCCCCCTCCATGGCTATATCTTTGACCTTCCTTCTCAGAGGGTATCTTCTGTGGAAGACGTTTGGGTAGGGATCCTTGGAATACCTGGGTATTTCCATGTATGCTGGGTGGTGTTTCCTCTGTGTGAAAGCAGGGAGGCATTGAAGTGTCATTCTGTGACATTCCAAACAGTCACATCTCTTGTCATGGTAGGCCATTTGTGGGTCCCTGGGCTGGAACTCTATATAGTCCATGAGCTGCTGTCTGTAGTTGGAGTATCGCCTGCAGTCTTCGCAGTTGCAGCGTCGGCCACTGGATCTGTAACATGGGTAAATCCATCCTGGGAACAGGGTCTTCCTGAAGGAGAAAAGATTATAAAAAGGCTGCATGTTAGCTTTGTCAAAATGCTATATTTTAGGCCAAAAGGCCAGAAAGCTAGCTGATTCTTCTCTTATATGGATAGCGCCGCCATCCAAGTGTTGGCCAGTGCCAAAACACGTAAGTAGAGATGAGTCTATAGGTGAACTGGCGGTCCACCCATCCAGGCGTTGACAGGGTCGGTGCTGCTTAACTCTGCTTAGCTGGGGAGATCCTCTCGGCGCGGGAGCTGGGCCGAGACTGTAATAATAGTTATTAAGTAATTATGATAATTCTATTGTTGAGAACGCTACCAACAGTTCCATGATTTAATTTCCTATTGCCATTGCCAGATTTCGGCGTGTGTTGATGTTGTAATCCCGTTCAGTACAATAAAGTTAAGTTGTAACATATGAGTTTATATCATGAATATCACCTCCAATATATGACATCAAGCCAAAGACCACGAGAGCTTAGATGCATTTGTGACTAGACTTAAGAATTTAGCTGTTTTATGGGAATTTCTAGAGTTAGAAAATGTTATCATAGATCAAGTAATTGCCCATTTCACATCACAGGAGCTAAGAAAAAAATTATTGTAAGATAAACTTTAAAGCTAGATAATGTATTGATTATAGTCAGAGCTCTAGAAACATCAAATAGGCAAATTATATAATAGGTAATTCTACAAGCAATAGAATGGAAAACTCTAAGATTAGCAAGATAGGCTCAAAGTTGAAAGACAATGAGAATCAGAGAAAGAATACGTCAAAGCTTAGTCAAAGGAATTTGCCGAACTCTGATGCTCACAAATATTAGAATTAGACCTATAACTTTAAAGCTCAGGGAAAACCCAAATGCTATAGGTGTGATAAAACTGATCGTCTTGAATACGAAGCAAGGGAATGCCATGCTACAGGAAAAACATGCCAGAATTGTTGAAAGGTGGGACAATTTACGAATGTTTGTAGATTCCCTAAACAGTACACAAAGAAAATAAATGCAGCAGTTGATACTATAGGCCAAGAGAATAATGCAGAAAATGTTCATGATAATCAGGTTAGGTCAGAAACTGATTTTGCGTTTCGCATTAATTCCGTCAACAAAGGAGCAAAAAAACACATATTGGTAGAAGTGATCATAAATGGTTGACACAGCAGCTGATGTATCAATTATGTCTGAGAAAACAGCTAAAACCATTCCTAAATTGTTATTAGAAGGCACAAATAGAGTTTTGAAAGGTTATAATGGTTTTTTTGAGCTCGGCCATGTCATCCTGATGGAAGGTTCCTTTAGGCAGCTTTCTAAGGGATATTTGGCTACAGTGATACTCCCAGAGAATTAACCACAGGTCTCCAGAATTCTAACTCCTGGTGCGAGTATCCATAAAATAATTCTTAAGGATATCGCATAATATCAGGGGACGTATTTCTTGATATGACACATAGCAATCTTCACCCCGAATAGAGTTTTCGCTTTGAGGGGGAAGAGTGGCGAATTTGAAGGGGAGCCGTTATCACGGTTACCCGGTGGATCCCCTCCCAGTACTACTACGGTTTACCATTCCTATTGTAGTAGTGAATTAAGCACGGTGTATCTCCCAACTGACCTCGATTTATTACTATTTAAAGGATTATTACTATGCAATCTCCAGCATCTTCATCCTCTGGAAAGTTGAGTATTTAATCTTTCCTGTGTATAATTTTTGGCTCCCTTCTCACAGTTAAATTAGCATAATTTAGAAGTGTTTAGTGGAGCAGAGCCATCACCGGAGGCGACCATTTTGGACAGCTGTTGTACGCCATAAATGCTTTATTTAGTTAGTAGTACGACGATCCCGGTATTTAGCTTTAATGAATTCTAGCTATTTAGGCAAATTATACTAGTGAAGATAAGATTACACACGTAATATTTCCTCTTCTGTTTAAACGTTCCGATAGTATATGATAGGGCGTCGGTGATTTAGCGTAGCCGAGATCCCAACTCGAGTTAGGCTAGTCTAACGCGTTTTAGTATACTTTAGTAACCTTATCCCCGTTTATACTCTTGTATCGTTTTATTAATTCGATCGGAGATAGCACATCTCATAGAATTATTAGCATAATTCGATACTCATCTCTTTTAGAGATTTAAGGATAAACCCTTCCTTCCCTCTGAGTGCCGCCATTAGGCGGCAACCCTGTCCTTTGTCTTACCATAGAGTAGTGTACTACGGCTTGACTGAGATAGTGTTTCTGTCTATCCTCTTTTCCGGTAAGTATCCCTGCTTTGAAATACGGCAGTAACTCAAAGTATTCAGTCCTGTTGTCGGCAACTCTACCGATGAGGGATTAGTCATTCCCCTGCCGGTTACACAGTTGCCAGCATAGGAAGCCCGGCTTCCCTAGTCCACAACCAAAAGTGGTAGTACAGTTGCCGCCACCTTTCTCCCTTGTGGTCTAGAAGACATGTCTTATAACCGGCAATATCTTAGGCTTAGGAATCGTTATTCCTCTGCCACCCAAGACGGCGCCGGCATAGGAAACTATGTTTCTTTGATTTGCAGCCAACAGTAGGAGGCATACTTGCTGCCTTCTTTCTAGGCAAAATATGACACACTTTCCCTTCCCCTTCTGTCCTTTAGTGATGGCCTATCCGTCACAATATCTGTGGCCGGTATTCTACAATCTCCCTACTTGCCGGGCTGATTACGATGCCGGCCGGGCTCCTGCAAAGGTGGCGAGATTGCCGCTTCGACCTTCCCTCTAACGGAAGCAAGGCTCCAGGAAAGGTTGTACCCATTACAACTTTGAGTATTTTTCAGTCCTCTCTTGGACTGCCATCCACAAACCCTGGAACCGGCAGTGCAGCCTGCAACAGATATTGTGGCTGGATGGAAGCTAGAATTAATACATTCTCTCCCCTTCCATTTGAATCATCATTCTGGAAAGAAGGCAGTAGAGACACTAGTCCCTACAACCCTAATTATTGTACTAAACTATAATAATACGGTAGCCCTTCTCTCCATTCTTTCTCTCTCTCTGTCGGCTAGTGCCGTCAGGTACTAGCCTAGCCGGTAGTATGCCGGCAGAACTACAATATAAGACTATAAAGTAGCCAGTATTCCTGCAGTATAGCAGATACAGCAGTTAGAAAACTATAGTATATAATGTACAGTAGTATGATTTCCAACATATTCTGTGTATCCTTTCACAGTCCATTGCTGAGACTGCTAAATAATGTTGAAGTGAAGTATTCCTTCAATATTCGCATGTATCCTAGATCATCAGAACATAGATATCTTTACCTTACAGTATTAATATTTCACTTGTAGGATATATAGTGCTAGCATACACTGACTCCAGCTCTATGTTCTAGAGCTATTCCACCCTATATTTCCCTAATAAGGAAATTTTAAAATATTAATATTGAGGGAGGTCACAGCAATTGCCTGGACAGGAAACACAAATATGTGTCTTTCCTATTTCCTTTCTAGCTTACTATGCTAAGCTATAATTATAATAGTAAGAATTACTATTAATGCATGTGAATTATTTATCAGTGTGATAAATTACCCCATACTCATTTCCCTCTTTCTTTCCTTACAGGAGGAGCCCAAGGTGAAGTGTACAGTAATATACTGCAACCACAAAAGTAGGAACTTTTGTGGCCATAACATGTGCAGGTCTCATGCCCCCTGCTCCATCCCAACTGAGACCCTAAGGTACTGGGACCCGAAGGGTTGCAACGTCTGCTCGGCCTTGATGACCGAGGGTTTCAGGGATCCCAAGACGGCAGAGTTGAGGGGAGCTGCGAGGGAAACGCTTCGGAAGTGGGTAAGAGGGTTTCAGAAGAACTCTCCGGGACCTTACCTACCAAGCGACACTATTAGAATCCTTCTGTTTCCTAAGGCAACATCTGATGCGGTCGTGCCCCAGGTACGGCCCGAGCCTCCCTGCATACAACTGGCGAAAGAAGCTGACATCAATAAGGCTTTGGGAGGCATGGACATCCATCAGTTAAGGATGTCAGAGGTGTCCTTGGACACCGAAAATTATCTCCTTCAAGAAGACCCTGAAGAAGAGGTGGCCCAGCCACCCGAGGAGGAAGAAGAATCCGGATTGACAGAGACGGAAGACCCTCTACTGTCTGTGACGGCATACAACCTGCGCCGTCAACCTCTTCGGCCCCAACCCCTCAACCGGTCCTGGTGTTCCCCAAGGGCGAAGCGTTCATGGCGCAAATCCAGCAGATGATGGAAACTATGCGCAAGGAACAGCTAGAGATGAGGAAAGAAGTCAGGGAAGGACACCGCACAGTCGCTTCTCGCGGCTACTTCAAGTGGCCCAGAGTCTCTGACTGGCCTCAATGCTCCGAAACCAACCCCTGGAGGTATGCGGAGTTCATGCCCATGATGAATGGGAAACTCTACGTCTCGGAGAAGATGGGGGCCATACCCCTCGACGATCTCCAATTCTGGCCGAACCTTGTGGCTTACCCGGAGTGCTTCATCAGGCTGATGAACGAACCTTCGTCTAAAGAAGAGATGCAACCTAAGAAGGTCATGGTCTTTGACAATGACAAGGCACAGGCTCTCTTGACGAGTAGACTGATGAAAGCAGGATATACGAACTCCAAGGTTTCTGCATTGAGCAAGAAGCACCCTACCTTCCTTGCTCCTTCCTCCAGAGATTTTCCCTTTACGTCTAAAGCTCTCCACTGTGTGCTAAAGGCAGTTGATGCGGGCAAACCATGCCCTACACTAGAGGAGTGTAGACCATTGTCTCTAGCCCTGCCTACGGGCGAGAAGGACTGGAACCTTCTCGGTCGCAAAGCTAGATGCAGAAAACGCAGGACAGCAGTTCAACAAGAACCTTCCGAAGCTGTCGGACTTTCTCCCGAGACGAGAACAGGAGACAAAAGAGAGACTAGCCGCCTCTCTGTCTATCCAGAACTGCATGGAGATGTGTGCAGGCATCTCAAGCACCCCAGACATGTACACAGTCCTAGCCAAGATGCACATGGCTACACTAGTCAAGGACATGTACGCTTTCGTGAAGGCCAGAGGGCCTGTAGAGAGTATGTGTTTGCCAATGCAACGGTCAAGCATAAGCCCAGGAAGTTGATCACTTCCTTTATCTGGGGCAAGGACCTCTTCCCAAAGTAAGCAGTCCAAGAGGTGGTTGCTAAAGCCGCCATGGAGAATAGGAATCTTCTCCAAAAGTGGGGCATGTCTTCCAAAAGGAAATCATCCTCTGACGCTGGTCCCTAACCTAAGAACAGGAAGACGAAGAAGCCACAAGTGCCTCATTGACCTGCACAACATCCCACTGTTACCATGACGACAGTGCCCCAAATGGTTGCCCAGCCGCAGACCACTTTCCAGATGGTGCCTCAACAGTTAGTAACCCATTCACCAGCCTTTAACCCAGGCTTTGAGAGGCACACCACTAAATTTCTCCCAAAAGCTAAAGGATCTAAACGAGGCACCTCAAGAAACCCCTCAAGAGGTAGAGGAGAACGTTGTCAGGGTAACAAACCCTCCTGTTCATCCAAGTAATGAGAAGCTCCAGGTAGGAGGAAGCCTCTTCCACTTTCGGGATCGTTGCACCTTCGATCCCTGGGCCCACAGCCCTATCAAGAATGGACTAGGGTGGAAATGGAAAAGGACTCCACATTCCTTTCCTCAATTCTTCCAACACTCCACCCCCTTATTGGAAGAATATACCTTAGAACTCTTGAACAAAAAGGTTATAAGGAAAGCAAAGTCCATCAAATTCCAGGGAAGGCTGTTTTGTGTTCCCAAGGACGACTTGGACAAACTCAGAGTCATTCTAGACTTGTCATCACTCAACAAGTTCATCGAGAACAACAAGTTCCATATGTTAACCTTACAACACATAAGGACCCTGTTACCGAAAGGGGCGTACACAGTTTCAATAGACTTAGCAGATGCCTACTGGCACCTTCCAGTCAGCCGCCCCCTCTCCTCCTACCTAGGATTCCAGTTACAGAAGACAAAGTATGTCTTCAAAGCCATGCCCATAGCCCCAAGGATTTTCACGAAACTCTCGAACAGTCATACAACAGCTATGCTTAGAAGGCATTCAGGTAGCAGCATACCTGGACGACTGGCTGGTGTGGGCAGCATCCAAGACTGCTTGTCTGCAGGCAGCCACGAAGGTGATCCAGTTCCTGGAATATCTGGGCTTCAAGATCAACTACAAGAAGTCTCGCCTCTCTCTAACTCAAGAGTTTCAATGGCTGGGAATCCATTGGAACTTTCAGTCACACCGCCTCTCCATTCCACCGAAGAAGAGGAGAGAGATTGCGGGTTCTGTCAAGGGACTACTGAAATACAAACAAGATTTATAGATGCCAACAGGAAAGAGTACTGGGCTCTCTCCAGTTCACAGCAGTAACAGACCTAGTGCTAAGAGCACAACTAAAGGATGCGTCAGAAGTCTGGAGAAGATACGCATCAAACGCTCAAAGAGATCAGCAGAGACCGACACCGACCTTACTATGATCACTTCTGAGGCCGTGGTCGAAGGTCAAGAGCCTAGCAAGGACTATTCCCTTACAACCACCTCAACCGTCAGTAGTCATCCATACGGATGCCTCACCGGAAGGATGGGGAGGCCTTTCCATCAAAAGAAAGTTCAAGGGACCTGGTCACACCAGTTAAAGACCTTTCACATCAATATTCTAGAGGCCCTGGCAGTCCTCCTGACGCTGAAGAAACTATCGCTTCACAGATCAGCCTACATCAAGTTGGTCTTGGACAGTGAACTGATAGTGAAATGTCTAAACCGACAAGGCTCGAGATTGCCCTACATCAACCATGTGATGTTGGTCATCTTTTGCTTGGCAAGAAAGAAAAGATGGCACTTATCAGCAGTTCACCTACAAGGGTTCCGCAATGTGACGGCGAACGCTCTATCCAGGCGAAAGCCGATAGAGTCAAATGGTTCCTAGATGCAGACTCATTCTCCTTCATCTTGGAAAAAGTCCCAGAACTGCAGATCGACCTCTTCGCAACGAGCGACAACAAGAAACTACCTCGATACGTAACCCTATACGAGGACCCTCGGGCAGAAGCGATGATGCCATGTCCCTCGATTGGAACAGATGGAATCATATCTATCTGTTCCCGCCAACAAATCTCCTGCTGAAGGTCTTCAACAAGCTGATATCCTTCAGCAGTGGTGCCCCCCAAAGGGCCCAAGAGCTATTGGTGCCCTCTAGTGATAGAACTGAGGCTGAGGCTGTTTCCTCTAGCGAACCCAGTTCTATCCCAACTGGTTCAGAAGTCGACTGTCTACGCTTCATCATTGAGAACCCAAAACCTACATCTCATGATTTTCTCGCCTTAGCACTCAAGAAAAGGTTTGGGATCTCAAAAGACAACATTGACTTTATAGAAGAATACAAGTCAAAGTCAACCAGAAGACAATATGAATCGTCTTGGAAGAAGTAGATCTCCTTTGTCAAAGCAAACAAGCCGGCAGAAATCTCGATAGTCTTCTGCCTGTCCTTCTTCATCCACCTTCATGAGCAAGGCCTGGCTTCCACCAAGATAACTACGTGTAAGTCAGCTTTGACTAGACCTCTTCTATACGCCTTCCAGGTGGACCTGTCAAACAAAATCTTCAATAAGGTTCCGAAAGCATGTGCTAGACATAAACCAGCAACGCCTCCAAAGCCCATATCATGGTCTTTAGACAAAGTCTTGCACTACGCTTTGAACTTGAACAATGAAGATTGCTCCCTAAAGGATCTAACAATAGATTTTTCGCTTTGCTCAAAATCCGTTTGATATTCAGGTGATAGGTGCTTCTAATGTAGAAGTACAGTATGAAGATCAGAAGTTAGACAGAATGCCATTAACGGTAGTGAAAGGTAAAGGGCAAACTTTACTAAGATCGGACTGGTTACATTTTATAAAATTAGATTGGCCTAGTATTTTGAAGGTTACAGGTACACAAGATGAACACAAGAATGAAGTGTCTGTGGATGATATCCTATACGAGTTTCAAGCGTATTTGAAGATAAAGTTCGTACAGTAAAGAATGCAAAGGCAATTTTAGTTTTGAAATCAAATAGTATTACTAGACTTTTTGCTCCAAGACCAGTACCATATGCATTGAAAAGTGCAATTGAAACAGAAATCAAAAGGTTAGAAAGTGAAGGTTCTTGGGAAAAGCTGCATACTCAGATTGGGCTACACCATTAGTTCCTATTGTGAAGGGAAACGGTCAGGTTAGGTTATGCAACTATGTCAGGATGTAATGTATTTTCTAAGTTAGATCTTAGACAGGCATCTCAACAGCTTCCCATTGATGAAAATTCACAAGAACTAAGTACAGTAAATACATGCTTAGGTTTGTGTAGGCCAAAGAGATTGCCTTATGGAGTAACAAGCAGTCCAGCTATATGGCAAGGAACTACGAATAAGATTTTTTCAGGAATGCAAAGCGTATTTATTTACATAAATTATATTTTAGTCTCTGGTAAAGATAAAAGAGAACATAGAGAAAGATTACGGGCAGTTCTGAAGAAGTTGAAGGAACATAATATTCGAGTAAATAGGAGCAAATTTATTTTAGAAGTAGATTCAGTGGAATAATTAGGTTTTGTAATCAATGGCAAAGGTATTCACAAGACTAAGGAAAAATTAATGTAGTGATATCAACTAAGGTACCAGAAAATGTTAAGGAATTACATTCATTTTCAGGTTTCGCAACATTTTATGGGAATTTCATTCAGAATTTTAAATATTTAACTTAGCCGGTGAATATATAATAGCTGCAACTCTGCGGCTCGACAGACAACATACTTAAAAAACTCGCGAGCGATCGCTATGCAGGATGCGGGTGTGCCCACCAGCGCCAACTGTCGGCCAGATACCACTCTCGGATGTAAACAAAACCTTCAATTCTTCTCTGTCGACGTTGACGACAAGACGTACTTTTACTCGCTGTAGAACCTGGAGTTTTCCCATCATATTTGGTGAAGTACTTTAATTTGGTTTGAGCTTTTGCAGTACAGGTGTTTTTCTTCAAAATAAACCCTTGAACTCTTTTTTGAATCGGATTATTTGTTGATGACTTAGATCGTTTTTTGGAATTTTCCTTTGACTAATTCAAAATGGCTGACCCTTCTCAAGTTCCTAAGTTTCGAAAGTGTAATGCTAGGGACTGTAATAGGCGTCTTCCAAAGGCTTCTCTCGACCCTCACACTGTTTGTTCCAATTGTCGGAGTAAAACCTGTCAATTGGGAGATCGGTGTGAGGAATGCGTGGGCCTTTCGGAATTCGATTGGATCGAATTTGATAAATATACACGCAGACTAGAGAGAGATAGGGTAAGGAGAAGTTCTTCTAGGTCCGTAGATTTTTCCTCTCCACATGCCCCTGAACCTAATCCTTCCCCTGTAGTGGTTGTTCCTAACCCCCCTCCTAGCACTCAGGAACCGTCTATGCAAGACATGATGCGTGCTATTCATGCCTTGGGGAAGAGAGTTGAGGCTTTAGCAAGTGACCGTAATCAACTCATGGCGGACGTAAAGGAACTCAAGTGCCAAAGTGCCACTGCGGAAAGTGGGAAAGTGCCTAGTGTTACGCAAAGTGTTGTGAACAGTGTTGCGACCGAGGGTTCGTCTGTTCGTGCCTGTCGTTCACCTAGTCCGGGACCTCTTGCAAGCTCCCAAGCCCAGGGGAGAAGCAATGTCGTACGCCTTATGGGTTCGAGAGGCCTTGATCAGCGAACAGACGTTCCCTCTTTGGTATCAGGCGTATCTCGTCAAGATCGCCCCTACCATAAGACGAGAGAGCCCATTTTTACCTCGTCGTCCGAAGGCGTTTCACGTAAGAAACCATGGAGCAAGGTCTCTAGACCTTTAAAACGCAAGTCGGTCCCTTCAGGACAAGTCCAACGTCCCGGATGTAGCCACTGGGACAGTTCGGACCCGTTGCCGTCATCTGATGACTGCTCGCCGCCTAAGAGAGGCAAAGTTGTGCCGTCTCAGTCGCTAACCCCGTCTGTTACCGAACCCGCTTCCGTAGACCCTACATGGGTGTTACTGTAAGACATGCAGTCTAAGCTTGCATCCCTTATGGAGGACTACAACGCAGAGAAGGTTTCCGTTGAACCTACTGGCCGTCAGCCATCCAAGCGTTCTGTTGTGCGTCCTGTTGACGTTGATGTAGCTTTCTCGCGTCAACCAGTTGAGGTTGTACCTCCCCCGATGCGATCCCGTGTGGATTTCCAGCCGCACGTTGACGTTAGGCAACTCACTGATGCGACTGGTGACGTTCAGGACGTTCACCAACCATCAAAGTTGACTTGTTTTGACGCGGTGCGTCAACCTCCACAACCCAGTATGGTGTTGACTGCACAACCCAGACGGTCTAAACAGTCTCGGATGGACACTGTGCGTCCTCGCGCACCTGTTGTTGTTGACAGTTCCCAGACTGTTCAGCAGTTTCAGGATGCTGCGTCCTGCTCCGTCACGTATGCACCAGTGCGGCCGGACGCTGCGAGTCAAACGTTGCCTACCCCTTTGCCGTTTTCTCATCAGTTATCAGATGAGGAACTGTCAGATGAGGACGTTGCTGAACCACAGCCTGAGGATCAGCCTTCAGAGTTAGATGAGCCTAAAGCAGTTCCACCATCTATGGACTTTAGAAAAGTCATGCTTGTTTTTAAAGAGTTGTTCCCTGAACACTTTATCTCTGTGGCTCCTCGTTCGCCGCCGTCTGACTTTGTTTTAGGCGTTCCGGCTGCCATGCCAGCCTTTACGAAACTCGTTCTCTCTCGCTTATCCAAGAGAGCTTTACGGCTGTTAGGCGATTGGTTGGAAACCAAGAGGAGTTTAGGGAAGACGGCCTTTGCCTTCCCCCCATCTAAACTCTCATCTAGATCGAGCGTCTGGTATGCCACGGGAGAAGTTCTTGGCTTGGGAGTTCCTGCCTCTGCCCAGGGCGACTTCTCAAGTCTTGTAGACTCTCCCCGCCGCCTTGCCATGAGACGCTCGAAGATTAGTTGGTCATCCTCGGACCTGGACCACCTTCTTAAAGGCATCTTTAGGGCGTTTGAAGTTTTTAACTTCCTGGACTGGTGTTTGGGAGCCCTGAGTAGGAAAATCTCATCTGCCGATAGGGATGTTTCCTTACTCATTATGTCCTGCATGGACAAGGCCGTCCGCGATGGATCCAACGAGCTTGCCGCTTCATTCACGTCTGGAGTCCTAAAGAAACGAGAGTCTCTGTGCTCTTTTCTTTCAGTAGGAGTGACGCCATGTTAAAGATCTGAGCTACTCTTTGCGCCCTTGTCTAAGTGCTTGTTTCCTGAAGTCTTAGTTAAGGAAATTGCCTTGTCTTTAGTGCAGAAGGACACCCACGATTTAGTTGCGTCCTCGGCTCGCAAAGCTCCCCCTTTGCCTGCCTTGTCTGCTAGACCTAGGACAGACACTCCAGCGTCCAGGTTTATTCCGCCCTTTCGTGGCAGAGCCCCCAGCAGGGGAGGTGCTCGTGCCGAAGGGAAGAGAGGAAAGAGGAAAGGATCCAAGTCCTCGCGGGGCAGAGTCTGACTGCCCGCAACTTCAGACAGCAGTAGGTGCCAGACTCAAGAACTTCTGGCAAGCCTGGGAGAAGAGAGGCGCAGATCAACAATCTGTGAGGTTGCTCAGAGAGGGGTACAAAATCCCTTTTGTACGCAGACCTCCTCTAGCGACGTCCCCCATCGATCTCTCTCCCAGGTACCGAGAGGAAGCAAAGAGACAAGCCCTGAAACTGGAAGTGTCTCTTTTACTAGAGAAGGGAGCGGTGGTCAAAGTCTCGGACCTTCAATCACCGGGGTTTTACAACCGTCTCTTCCTAGTATCAAAGAAGACAGGAGGTTGGAGACCGGTGCTAGACATCAGTGCTCTGAATGTCTTTGTCACAAAGAGGAAGCTCACCATGGAGACCACAAAGTCAGTCTTAGCAGTGGTCAGAAAGGGAGACTGGATGGTCTCTCTCGACCTAAGGGACGCTTACTTCCACATTCCCATTCACTCAGATTCCCAACCTTTTCTGAGATTCGTCTTCGACGATGTGGTGTACCAGTTTCGGGCCCTGTTCTTTGGCCTAAGCACGGCTCCTCTCGTGTTTACGAGGCTTATGAGGAATGTGGCAAAATTCCTCCATTTATCGGACATCCGAGCCTCCCTTTATTTGGACGACTGGCTTCTCAGAGCCTCTTCCAGTCATCGCTGTCTGAAGGATCTCAATTGGACTCTAGATCTGACCAAGGAATTGGGACTCCTGGTCAACTTGGAAAAGTCCCAACTGATCCCATCCCAAACTATTCTGTATTTAGGGATGGAGATTCGCAGTCCAGTTTTTCGGGCTTTTCCGTCGGCCCCCAGAATAGATCAAGCCCTGCTCGTCATCCAGAAGATGTTGAAGAAAGAATGTTGCTCAGTCAGGAATTGGATGAGTCTGGTAGGAACGCTATCATCCCTGGAGCAATTTTTCTCGCTAGGAAGGCTTCACCTCCGACCTCTACAATTCCATCTAGCTTTTCACTGGAAAAAGGACAAGACGCTAGAGGCGGTCTCGATCCCGATTTCCGAAAAGATAAAGACTTGTCTGACTTGGTGGAAAGACAATATCAGTCTACGAGAGGGTCTTCCCCTAGCAGTTCAGAAACCCAACCACGTTCTCTTCTCAGACGCATCGGACTTGGGCTGGGGCGCGACGCTGGACGGTCGGGAATGCTCAGGTCTATGGAACTCGAGTCAGAGGAGCATGCATATCAACAGCAAGGAGCTTTTGGCGGTTCACCTGGCCTTGATAAGCTTCGAGAATCTCCTTCGAGGCAAAGTGGTGGAGGTCAACTCGGACAACACCACGGCCTTGGCGTACATTTCCAAACAGGGAGGTACCCCCTCACTGACTCTGTACGAGATCGCAAGGGACCTGCTCATCTGGTCAAAAGATCGAGGCATCTCCCTAGTAACGAGGTTCATCCAGGGCGACTTGAACGTCCTAGCAGATTGTCTCAGTCGGAAAGGTCAAGTAATTCCAACCGAATGGACCCTCCACAAGGATGTGTGCAAGAGACTTTGGGCGACTTGGGGTCAACCCACCATAGATCTCTTTGCAACCTCGCTGACCAAGAGGCTTCCAATCTATTGCTCTCCAGTCCCAGACCCAGCAGCAATACATATAGATGCCTTTCTCCTAGATTGGTCACACCTAGATCTTTACGCATTCCCACCATTCAAGATTGTCAACAAGGTACTGCAGAAATTCGCCTCTCACGAAGGGACAAGGTTGACGTTAGTTGCTCCCCTCTGGCCCGCGAGAGAATGGTTCACCGAGGTACTTCGATGGCTGGTAGACTTTCCCAGAAGTCTTCCTCTAAGAGTAGACCTTTTACGTCAGCCTCACGTAAAGAAGGTACACCAAAGCCTCCACGCTCTTCGTCTGACTGCCTTCAGACTATCGAAAGACTCTCGAGAGCTAGAGGCTTTTCGAAGGAGGCAGCCAGTGCGATTGCTAGAGCGAGGAGAGCTTCTACCATTAGAGTTTACCAATCGAAGTGGGAAGTCTTCCGAGACTGGTGCAAGTCAGTTTCCGTATCCTCATCCAGTACCTCTGTAGCCCAAATAGCTGATTTTCTCTTATACCTGAGAAAAGTTCGCTCCCTTTCAGCTCCTACGATCAAGGGCTACAGAAGCATGTTGGCCTCGGTCTTCCGGCATAGAGGCTTAGATCTTTCCAACAATAAAGATCTGCAAGACCTCCTTAAGTCTTTTGAGACCTCTAAGGAACGTCGTTTGGCTACACCTGGGTGGAATTTAGACGTGGTCCTAAGATTCCTCATGTCAGACAGGTTTGAGCCTTTACATTCAGCCTCCCTGAAAGATCTCACTCTTAAGACTCTTTTCCTGGTATGCTTGGCCTCGGCTAAAAGAGTCAGTGAGCTTCATGCCTTCAGCAAGAACATCGGGTTTTCGTCAGAAAAAGCTACTTGTTCTCTGCAGCTTGGTTTCCTAGCCAAGAATGAGCTGCCTTCTCGTCCTTGGCCTAAATCTTTCGATATTCCTAGCTTATCGGAGATCATAGGCAATGAACTAGAAAGAGCTCTTAAGTTCTACTTAGCTCGTACTAAACCTTTACGAGGCAAATCTGAAGCGTTATGGTGTTCGGTTAAGAAACCATCCTTACCTATGTCAAAGAATGCTTTGTCATATTTTATCAGATTGTTAATACGAGAAGCTCATTCACACTTGAGTGAGGAAGACCGATCTTTGCTTAAGGTTAAGACGCACGAGGTTAGAGCTGTAGCAACTTCTGTGGCCTTTAAGCAAAATAGATCTCTGCAAAGTATCATGGACGCAACCTATTGGAGAAGCAAGTCAGTGTTCGCGTCATTTTACTTGAAAGATGTCCAGACTCTTTACGAGAACTGCTACACACTGGGACCATTCGTAGCAGCGAGTGCAGTAGTGGGTGAGGGCTCAACCACTACAATTCCCTAATTCCATATCCTTTTAATCTGTCTCTTGAAATGTTTTTTAATGTTGTTTTTATGGGTTGTTCGGAAGGCTAAGAAGCCTTTCGCATCTTGGTTGATTTGGCGGGTGGTCAAAGTCATTTCTTGAGAGCGCCCAGATTAGGGGTTTGATGAGGTCCTGTTGTATGGGTTGCAGCCCTTGATAATTCAGCTCCTGGGTGTCTGTCAGCATCCTAAGAGGATCGCTGGGCTCCGTAAGGAAGACAGACTTACAAGGCAGAGTAATCGTCTAAGTCGACTTCCTTACCAGGTACCTATTTATTTTGGTTTTGTTATATTGATAACTGTCAAAATGAAAAAACTCTTAGCTTATACGATGTAAACATATTTATCTCTGGTCTCTACCCACCTCCTTGGGTGTGAATCAGCTATTATATATTCACCGGCTAAGTTAAATATTTAAAAATGATATTTTAATTATAAAATAAATTTTTGAATATACTTACCCGGTGAATATATAAATTAAATGACCCTCCCTTCCTCCCCAATAGAGACGCAGTGGGACGAGAAGAATTGAAGGTTTTGTTTACATCCGAGAGTGGTATCTGGCCGACAGTTGGCGCTGGTGGGCACACCCGCATCCTGCATAGTGATCGCTCGCGAGTTTTTTAAGTATGTTGTCTGTCGAGCCGCAGAGTTGCAGCTATTATATATTCACCGAGTAAGTATATTCAAAAATTTATTTTATAATTAAAATATCATTTTATCTACAATCCCGCATCCATTGTATAATTTGCTGAATAAGGATGTAAAATAAAATTAGACAAAAGATTGTCAGGAATCCTTAGAAAGAATCAAGCTGGAAATAACTTCACCTACTGTTCTAGTACATTATCAAATGGATTTACCAGTTAAATTAGTTTGTGATGCATCGAACATAAGTTTGATCGCAGGATATTCTCATGTACTGCCGGATGGAACAGAAAGGCCAATTGCTTTGGCTTCTTGAGTATTCAACATAGCAGAAAGAAATTACTCTCAAATAGAAAAAGGAAGTTTAGCATTAGTATATGGAGTTAAGAAATTTCATATGGATCTTTATGGAAGGAAAAAGTTCAAACTTGTTGCAGATCATAAAACGGATTTTGAGCGAAGCGAAAAATCTATTTTTGGGTGAGATGGCCATGTCGTCCTGATGGAAGTTCCTAAAGGGTAGCTTCCTTGGGTATATATAACTACGGCGATATTCCCAGAGAATTTACATTAAGGTACCCAGAATTCTAACTCCTGGAGCGAATATCCCTAATAAAAGAACCAGGGATATCGCGAAATATCAGAGGACGTATTCTTGACACGCCACATAGCAATCTGCACCCCGAACAGAGTTAACACTTCGAAGGGGTCAATTGGCAAGAAAATGAAAACGAGAAAGAAAGGAGAGCCGCTCGCGAGGTATCTCTCCTCTCCCGTTTCGTAAGCGTGCATTGCGCCGCTCACGGCGCCGTCTGTATTCCTTGTAGCGATACACGAGGTGCTACAGATACTGTATGTAGGGAGGGGACCTACAGCCCTTTAAAAGAAAGGGAAGGGCGGGTCCATCAGGACGACATGGCCATCTCACCCAAAAATAGATTTTTCTCCGCTCAAAATCCGTTTTTTGGGCTCAAGTCATGTCGTCCTGATGGAAGTATACCAGAGCATTACTGTATCTGTGGATTCTCAAAATGTGCCGTACTCCCCGAAGGTATTTCCCGGCCAACTAGACCTAGAGACCTAAGATGTTACCATCATACATCTTTTCAACTAACCATAGACCTTGTTAGTGCTTCCTCCCCCCTACAGGGAAGAGTCCTACTAGACTCTGGAAAAGTCTCGAAGAGTACATATACCTATGTATGAATAACAGACAAGCCAATATAGTGGTCTCACCCTATATCATGTATAGCATAGTTTGTAAAGAACCACTGAGTCAATATGAAATATCGACCAGTTCTCCGTTCAATACTGGATTGGACAAAGGTTTATATCCGAGTAGGCAGAAAACTTGCATATCCGCCACCGTCCCCTTAGGGCATGGAGTCCTCCCGCCAAGGGAAATCATAAATCAATGCAAAGAATGCTTGCATAAAGAAACAATCTATTAGAATTATCCCAGATAAATATACATAGAACGTAATGCAAAATTATATCAAATAAATTGACACAGGTGAAGGAGACGCAAGCTTCACAAGAACTAGATTATTGACAAACAAAAAATAAAACAGGTTAAGCAACTATTATATATATATATATATATATATATATATATATATATATATATATATATATATATATATATATATAGAGAAGGATAACCAACAAATAAGCATAAGCATGATAGTAAACAGAAACTTGTTTATCTGAAAGAAAAACATTAGCGCTACTTTTAACATACCGAGGTATCAAAATCATAAAGGTCTGTATTACTAATCAGTTACATTAGCATTGGAAACGCTCGGCACACATGTCTGCACTTATGCTAGGTTCACCTTTGAAAGTGGAACAGTCAGTGTGGGCAACCCAGTGCCCTAACACTTAGTTTGCAGAACAGTTCGTAACTACACACTCACCCCGGAATTAATCGTCCCAATTAAATCCACTGTTCCTCGCAGAGTTAAACAGCAGGGTTAACGACACTACCCACTGCTACCACAGACCTCTTTAGTTGCTCCACTTGCTTCGCATAGTGACGAAAGAACACTCTGGAAGACTTCCAGCCAGTGTATGAACGAAGATGTTCAAAATTCATACAATTAAAAAAATTTAAGGATGAGGCAACTTTCCTCGGATCGTGACCTGCGGGTGTACTGTCTGGATCCGCTCTGCGAATAAAATAGGTGATTTTCGCCCTAAGTTGTTTCAGTGATAAATTTGAGCCTGATGTTTCTCCCCTGAATAGTTGACCACCCCTGAAGTCTGAAGTTCTATGAAGATAGACCTTTAGGCATTCCACTGGACATAGAGATGCATCTTCTCTCAGAGGGCAGATTCTCTAGGGACCCCACCTGTTGGTGGGTAACTCGTTCTTGGTGAGAAACGTAGGATCCGGAAACAGGTTCAGTTCTCCCCCATCCAAGAACTGAACACGACCCTCCTCTCTCGAGAGGGCTACAATTTCACTAACCCTGGCCCCCGACGCGAGTGCAAATAGGAAAATAACTTTTTATGTCAAATCCTTTAAAGCACATTCCTCGTTGTTCAACAGCGAAGCGAAATGAAGAACTTTATCTAAAGACCATGAAATGGGCTTTGGAGGTGCTGATGGTCTGAGCCTAGCACAGGCTTTCGGAATTTTATTAAAAATATTGTTAGAGAGGTCGACCTGGAAGGCATATAAAATGGGTTTTGTCAAAGCAGATTTACACGTTGATATCGTGTTGGCTGCTAACCCTTGACCATGGAGGTGGATGAAGAAAGATAAGCAGAAGTCCGTCGAGATCTTTTGCGGATTCTTCGCCTTGACAAAGGCCACCCATTTCCTCCATGATGACTCATATTGCCTTCTAGTAGATTTGCACTTATATTCCTCTAGGAAGTCTATATTGTCTTTCGAAATCCCGAAACGTTTTCTCACCGCTAGGGAGAGAAAATCATGAGCTGCAGGTTCCGGGTTTTCTGTGATGAAGTGCAGACAGTCGACTTCTGAAGTCGCTGGGTCAGAACTGGATCTGGTAACGGTAGACACTTCAGCCGTAGTTCCAATGCCAGAGGGAACCACACGCTGTTCGGCCACTTGTGAGCCACTATTGCCGCTACTCCCTTGAAAGATCTCAGTTTGTTGAGGACCCTCAACAGAAGGTTGTGAGGAGGGAACAGGTAAATCCTGGACCATCTGTTCCAGTCGAGGGACATCGCGTCCACTGCTTCCGCCAAGGGGTCCTCGTACGGGGACACGTAAAGGGGTAACTTCTTGTTGTCTTTCGTCGCAAAAAGGTCTATCTGCAGTTCTGGGACTTGACTCAAGATGAAGGAGAATGATCCTGCGTCTAGGGACCATTCCGACTCTATCGGTGTGAACCTGGATAGAGCGTCCACTGTCACATTGCGGACTCCTTGAAGGGGAACTGCCGATAGGTACCACTTCTTCTTTTCCGCCAGTCGAAAGATGGCCAACATCACCTGGTTGAGTGGTGGTGACCTCGATCCTTGCCGATTCAAGCATCTCACAATCATCTCGCTGTCCAGCACCAACCTTATGTGGATCGAGCGACGAGGGGAGACTTTCTTCAAGGTAAGGAGTACTGCCATAGCTTCCAGAAAGTTTATGTGAAATGTCTTGAATAGATTGGACCAAGTCCCTTGGGCCTTCTTCCGATGAGAATGACCTCCCCACCCCTCCTTCGAGGCGTCTGTGTGAATAGTCAACGAGGGGGGAGGAGGCTGAAGAAGTACCGACTTCTTTAGTTGCCTGACTTGGGACCAAGGCCTGAGAAGCGTACGTAGACGAAGCGGAACTGGTCTTATCAGATCTCTTCGCGCGTTTGATGCATAACTTCTCCAAACTCCGGTTGCATCCTTTAGCTGTGCTCTTAGCACCGGGTCTGTTACTGAAGCAAACTGGAGAGAACCCGGCACTCTCTCCTGTTCGCGTCTTGATATCCTTTCGGAATCCAAAAGTCTCTTGACAGAACCAGCTATCTCCTTCCTCTTCTTCGCCGGGATGGAGAGTTGGTGTGACACTAGGTCCCAGTGGATTCCCAACCACTGGAACTTTTGAGATGGAGAAAGTCAAAACTTTTTTCTGTTGATCTTGAAGCCTAGATGCTCTAGGAACTGGATCACCTGTAGGGAAGCTTGCAAACATTCTGTCTTGGATGCTGCCCACACCAGCCAGTCGTCCAGGTAGGCTACCACCAGGATTCCCTTTAGGCGTAATTGTTTGAGAGCTACGCTCGCAAGCTTCGTGAAGATTCTTGGGGCTATGTTTAGCCCGAATGGCATGGCTCTGAAGGCGTAGAGTCTTCGATGTAGCTTGAACCCTAGGTAGGGGGAGAGTTGACGATTGATTGGAATGTGCCAATAGGCGTCTGACAAATCTATGGAGACGGTATATGTCCTCTTTTGCAGTAAGGTCCTTATGTGTTGCAGTGTTAGCATCTTGAACTTGCAGTTCACTATGAACTTGTTGAGTGGCGACAAGTCCAGAATGACTCTGAGTTTTTCTGAGTCCTTCTTGGGAACACAAAACAGCCTCCCTTGGAATTTGATGGACTTTACCCTTCGGATTACTCTTTTCTCCAACAGTTCTTGAATGTACTCCTCCAGAACGGGGGTGGAGTGTTGGAAAAATCGAGGGCACGGGGGTGGAGTGCTGTACCAGCTCCAACCCAGTCCATTCTTGAGTAGGCTGTGGGCCCAGGGATCGAAGGTCCACCGATCCCGAAAATTCTGAAGTCTCCCTCCTACCGGTATCATCTCACTTTGGCTGCTGTTGCCCTGAGGTCTTGGCTCCTTGACCGCGACCACCCCTGAATCCCCTCCCCCTTGAGGGGCGTCTAGACGAACCTCTGGCTGCTCCTCTAGGCTTCGCTCGAAAGGTAGTTGACTGCCCTTCGAACGCTGGGTTAAATGCCGGAGACTGCGTCGACACGGCTTGGGGCACCCACTGGTACGTGGTCGGGGTTTGTGCCACCATCTGGGGCACTGTAGGCATAGGAAGTTGTTGCTGCTGCTGCTGTCTGAATGGCCTGGCTGGCCGAGAGGGTAGCCTAGTCTTCTTAGTCTTCCTCTTTGGTTGGGGACCCTCATCCGGGGAAGACTTTCTCTTGAGAGATAGGCCCCACTTCTGGAGAAGGTTTCTATTCTCCGTGGCAGCCTTATCGACAACCTCCTTGACCGCTTCACTAGGGAAGAGGTCTTTGCCCCAAATGCTGGAGGAGATTAGCTTCCTTGGCTCGTGCCTCACCGCAGCCGAGGCGAACACGAACTCCCTACAAGCCCTCCTAGCTTTGACGAAGCTATAAAGGTCCTTCGTCACTGTGGCTAGGTGTGTCTTAGCCACTACCATAAACATTTCATGGACCTTGGGGTCACTTGCCATTGTCTCTAGAGTCGTTTGATGAGATATTGAGGCAGCAAGTCTTTCTTTTGTCTCAAGCTCCCTGCGCAAAAGAAAGTCAGACAGCTTGGGGAGGTTCTCACCGAACTGACGTCCGGTAATATAAGCGTCCAACTTCCCGACTGAGAAGGTAAGATGGACGTCCTTCCAGTCCTTGTGGTCCATGGGTAGGGCCAAAGACAGAGGTTTACACTCCTCCAAGGAGGGGCATGGCTTACCTGCCTCGATTGCTTTCAGCACAGCCGTAAACCCTTTCTGCATAAAGGGGAAGGCTCTAGAAGGAGAGGACACAAAGGAAGGGTGTTCTTACTCAAAGCAGATACCTTTGAGTTTGTGAAGCCCCTCTCTTTCATCGAGCTTGACAGTAAAGCTTGAGCCTTAGCGTGGTCCAAAACTATGACCTCCTTTGGCTCCGTTTCTTCCTTTGAGGCTGGTTCCTTCCTTAGACGGACATGACAGTCCGGATACGACTCCTTGCTGGGCCAGAATTCCACCTCCTCAAGGGGGACTGAGCCCAACTTCTCCAAAATGACGATTTTTCCTGTCGTCATAGGCATGTACTCGGCATACTTCCAAGGGTTGGCATCTCAGCACAAGGGAACGTCTTTCACGCTGAGCTTCTTCTGGGGCCAACGTGATGCTGCAAGTCTCCGCATCTCCAGCTTCATTGCAGCAGCCTTCTCATTATTTTCCCTCTGCATCTATTGGATCATTCCAACGATGGAGGAAAGGGTCTTTCCCAGCTCATCTGGGAGAGAGGACGATGTTGAGTGAATAGGTTCAGGGGCCTGAACCGGAGTAGCCGACACCTCGTCGAACTCTTCCTCTTCATTGTCTGGAGCCTGCTCTTCTTCCTGGTCTTTTGCCAGAAGGTCTTCTTCCAGACGCTCGGACACCTCCGACATCCTATTGTCCAATTGGATGTCCTGCAGGGCGTCCGCGACTTCAGCATCCACCGGGATCTGAACCACCGGTATCTCCGCTTGAGGCTGGGGAATCACTGCCTCAGCTGATTCCTTGGGGAAAAGGTAAGCCCTCATCTTCTCACTTGGAAGATAGGGCCCAGAAGTGTTCTTCTGAAAGCCCCTTACCCAGGTACGAAGCTTCTCCCTTGCTGCGTCCCTTGACTTCGCCGTCTTAGGGGAATCAAAAGCCTCAGTAATCAGGTTTGTGCACACGGTACATACCTGCGGGTCCCAATACCGGAGATCACCTTTGGAGGCTGCGCATGCTGTGTGCCTCCTACACAAGTCATGTCCGCAGAAGTTCTTGCTGTGGACGTTGCAGAAAACGCTTCCACACTTTGGATGGTCCTCCTGTAAAGAGAAGAAAATTCCATGAGTATCAAGTGAACTACGTATCACTGGATACACATAGCTTAGCAAAACTAAACTAGAAAGGAAAGACACACACTTGTATTTCCCGCACAGTCAATTGCTGCAACCTTCCAGATAATAAAATCGTATGGTTAATCTATTCTAGAGCGACCAATAAATAATTTCCAGAGGAAACAGGTGTAGCTCACACCCAAATAAGTTATTTTAAAATGCTGGATAGTAGACAAGAAAGAACTCACTTTCTTTATCTGTAAGGTTACACCAAAGGGTTGCGCAAGACAACACAAAAGTGTTAGAAAAACTTAGTGTTGTAACAAATACTATACTATAGTTTTCTCCCTACAGTATATACTATACTGAAAAATACTGGCTACAGTATAGAAGGTAATGTGCCGGCCGGCACGTTAACTAGTTCCAAAGTATACTACTTATAAACGATAAGGTGGAAGAACGCTGGTTCAAATGCGTGTGCCGGCCGGCAACTACACAAGATAGCACTCGGCTGCCAGCCGCCAAACGTAGCGGCCGGCAGAACCTCGGTGTGTTTCTATTGCCGGCCGGCAGGGGACTGCTGGCCGACAGCCAAACAACAACAGCACCCGGCTGCCGGCCACTAATCGTAGCGGCCGGCAGAACAATGGTGTGATATATAGCCGGCCGGCAAAGGTATACAACCAATGCCAGCCGGCAGCAAAAGAACCAGAGAACTCCAACTGCCCGGCTGCCGGCCACTTAGACCGGCAGCCGGGCTAGGGTACAAACACTAGAAGAAAAACAGAATGGATGCCAGGATAAGAGACTGTACTGCCTCATAGCCCGGCAACCTGAAAGAGTGCACATAAGGAAGGGGAGAATATAACTTCAGGCTTCCTGACCAATGCCATCTGGCTCTACAGACAAACATGAATGAGAGACCAAGGGAGGTCCGGGCAGCACTCAAAGCAGAAGACCCTTGCCGGCCGGCACTCACTGCCGGCCGGCAAGGAACTGATTCAACCCCACATCTTAACCTATGGTAGGTACAGATGTAGAATGACGGACAGGGATGCAATGGCTAGGCCATCACTAAGGAAATAGGGGGAAAGGGGGAAGAGGGTCCTGCCAACCTTGCTCTAATAATGAATCACCCGCAGCCAAGAAAACTCATCTTAGCCTAGGGAAGACCCGAGGAGGGAGGCCAGCAATACTTGCCAACTCCCTTGGAACCAAAGCAAGGAAGGCGTTGTTATTCACAGAAAAGAGGATCTCATCCTCCACACCGAGAACAACAACACTGGACTAGTCTGCTAGATCACAAAAAGAAGGAATCATCTCGTACAGAAACCTTCGAAAGTGAACTAAGGAGGCTAAGCCTCCTATGTCTGCTGTCAGCTTAGCAAGGGAATCTCAACCACAAGCTAGGCAGAAACAGACTCAGACTAAGAACTCTGATGTCCTGCCCCCTTCCTGAAGCCAGACTTACTGGAAACAGGAAAGAACAGAAACACCCTAATATAGTTGTATCTAAAGTCAATTCAGATGAACCATTAGGGTTAAGCCCAAGGCCTAAAGCTTCAATAAAATTTTAAAACACTCAGAAATCTGAATAGGGAAAGGGATTGCACACATTCTCCGAAGAGAAGAGAGCAACCGGGGAGTGAGAGAAAGTATACTATGGCCTTATAGACAACTAGCCTAGGCGCAAAGAGAATCGATTACCTAAATCACCAAAACTCACTCGTATACTATCTTGGAAGAAAATCAACATAATCTTAAATGTATAAAACTGCCTAAAGCTTCAATAAAATTTTAAAACACTCAGAAATCTGAATATCATGCATGAAAGTACTAGGGCCAAACGACTAGGCTACAAGGTCTAGCGTAGGCCCGAATCGACATATCCTTCGCCAAAACGGAAATACTAAAAGCATCATATAAAGAAAACCTATGTAACGCTGAATAGCTAAAATCATTAAAGAGAAACAGCCGGGAACGGCGCTCTGGCTAACTAAATAACTCATAAATAGCGAGCGACAGCGTCCAGGACGCCTCCGGTAGGCAACAGCTCTTGTAACAACGATATCACTATGAAATCATTTTAAAATTACCAAGAGCTTACATTTATACATAAAAGAAATAATACTCAACTTATCAGAAGCAGAAGAAGTTGGAGAAAGCATTATCAAGTTGAAATAATCCAAGAATTGCGAGAAACACAGGGAAAAAACACCGAGTTGTTGAGCTACGCAAAAAGGAATACAGATGGCGCCGTGAGCGGCGCAATGCACGCTTACGAAACGGGAGAGGAGAGATACCTTGCGAGCGGCTCTCCTTTCTTTTTCGTTTTTCGTTTTCTTGCCAATTGACCCCTTGAAGTGTTAACTCTGTTCGGGGTGCAGATTGCTATGTGGCGTGTCAAGAATACGTCCTCTGATATTTCGCGATATCCCTGGTTCTTTTATTAGGGATATTCGCTCCAGGAGTTAGAATTCTGGGTACCTTAAGATAAATTCTCTGGGAATATCGCCGTAGTTATATATACCCAAGGAAGCTACCCTTTAGGAACTTCCATCAGGACAACATGGCTTGAGCCCAAAAATACAAATTAAAGATAATACTCAACTTTCCAGAGGCAGATGAAGCTAGAGAAAGCATCATAGCAGATAAAGTAATCCAAAATAGCGAGAAAGCACTGGGAAAACACCGAGTTAGTATTGCTACGAGAAAAAGAATGACAAGATGGCGCCGGGATGTGACGCTCAAAGTAGTAGGAGTAGAAGCGATGCCTGATAACGGCTCTCCTGCAATTCTTGCCACTTTCCCCTCTCAAACCGTAAATGCTATTAGGGGTGTAGATAGCTATGTGGCGTGTCAAGAATACGTCCTCTGATATTATGCGATATCCCTAAAGGCGAAAGCCAGGTATATTTGCACCAGGAATTAGAATTCTGGATACCTTAAGTAAAATTCTCTGGGATATATCACTGTAGTTAAATATAATCTAGGAAGCTACTATGAAGGAATTTCCATCAGGACGACATGGCCTGAGCCCAAAATGATATTTTGAGAGAATTGACTATAGCACAAGGTTGTATAATGAAAGGGTCAAGAGTAATTATTCCTAGTACACTGAGGAATAAAGTTTTGTCTGAAATATATGCTGATCACCAATGTATTTTCAGGTCAAAGTCTATTGCAAGGACTTTTGTCTGGTGGCCAGGTGTAGAAAGAGACATTGAATTATTTGTAAGAAATTGTATGAATTGTGCTATGCAACAGAACAACCCTCAATTTTCTAGAATGAACCCGTGGGAATTACCCAGGTATCCATGGCAAAGAGTGCACATAGATTTTACAGGTCCTTTCTTCGGTTATTTGTTTTTGATAGTTGTAGATGCTTACAGTAAGTGGCCGGAAGTAATCCCAATGAAGACAACAACATCTTGCGCTACAATTCAAGAATTAATGAAAAAATTTTCTACTCATGGAATTCCAGAAAGAATTGTAACTGATAATGGTGCACAGTTTACCTCACAGGAATTTAAAGATTTTTGTGAAGTAAATGGTATCAAACATACATTTTCAGCTACATATCACCCTTCCACGAATGGAGAGGCTGAAAGATTTGTTCAAACATTTAACCATAACATGAAATTTAGAAAGGCAAATTCAATTAACATATTTTTTAATGTGTCTAAGTTTTTGTTGTCTTATAGAACAACACCACACAGCACAACAGGTGTGACACCATCAAATTTGTTGATGGGGAGGAGGATTAGGTGTAAATTAGATATGTTGTATCCAAGTTTGCAAAGTGATTTAGAAGAAAAAGGGTATAAGCAATTAGAAGGTCTCCCAAAAGTAAGAAATTTTTCCCCTTCTTCTGATGTCATGGTAAGATCATACAATACTCCAGAAAAGTGGGTACCAGCAGAAATTTTAAAAGAGATAGGAAATTTACATTATGATGTTCAAGTTGGTAGAAATATTGTAAAACATCTTCTTGATCAATTACAGCCGTTAAATAAAAATGTTGTAGATCATGTGAATGCTAGAGGTGAGATATTTTCAGTAGTTGAATCAAATATTAACCAAGATGCTCAAACATCAGATGTAGATTCAGAATCTATTTATGTACCAGTACAGGATGAAGTTAGAGTACTTCCCTTTAGGATGAATAGAGGGAAGCTCCTGAGAGATTAGATTTGTAGTTTTGTACAATGTCAAGTTAAGGGGGAGGAGACTGTTATGTATTTTGTACTGTAATACTATATGCGCTGTGGGTATTAAGAGTGATCATTCCACAGTATTGCATTATTAGAACGTGTTTTGGCACAGTTCATAGGTGTAGTAGCGTATGTTATGAAGGATTTAATCATTCATTAATTGTCCTAAAGTTAGGATGTGATTCTTCTTACTTTTGCATTGCAGTAGGATTCAACCTTTTTGTGGGCGATGCTCACTTTTTTTTTTTGTATGTATGTGTACGAGTTTTGTTTACATATTCTTACTCGAGAGTCAGAGGTTGTTGAAACACGATTGGGAGGTGAGAAGCAATGTAATACCAAGTCCATTAAATGTAATTTAAGAATACCAACGTATTGTAAGGGTAGAGAGAGACAGTTTCCGACACTGATAATTTATTGACGAGAGAGCTGGACTACATCGAGACGTGCGGACGTACAAGTAGCACAGAAAATGCCTGAGGCGGATTAGCCAGGCTTAAGTTTAAATTTGTGTTTCTTTTGGTACAAAAATCATTGAATAATAATCTTAATATAAAATGTACATATTTGATTATCACATCAGAAGAAAGAGCGGAGAATTCCGCATTTACTGATACAGAACAAAATATCTCGAATTTAAATACGAATGCGTGAAATGTGTTTATAGAAATAGAAACACACTTGCCGGAAGTTGTCCCTCCCCCCAGAGTTATATAAAAAAATATTTTTCATTGAGTGGGAGGAAATATGTTAACTATCTTCGTTTCTGAATCTTCTTGGAGGGTACAGGGTTCTTCCAGACTGGGACTGTCACAGTGGGTAATTATGTTTATTTCTTGATTGTGTTTTCTTTGACAGGATTCCTCCCCGTGGTCTTGGGTTGGGGTTCTCGACTGTCTGAGGTGTGGGCGTATTATGCGTCATTTTCTTGTGTTGAGGAAGTATCCTTGATCGACGGCCTGTTTTGTCCATGAATTGTTCGTCATTAATAATGAATGCTGGCTTTAACCTGTTAATCGAGATCCAGTCTTCTCTTCCATGGATGAGTAGAAGGTATGCCTTGGGGTTTCTGTTGATGACTCACTAGGGTCCTTTGTATAAGCATCTTAGTTGGGGTCGGTGGGCGTCGTCACAGATGAAAACGAAGTCGCACATCCGTAGATCTTGCGGCATGAACGTTTTTGTTGTGTCGTTGAAAGTTCAGTGACACAGGGTGAATTTGCTTACGACATTTCTGATTCTTTCCAGGGTCTGGTCGTTTTCGTTGGATGGCGCCGGGAAGAATTCTGGCACGGCTATGGTTTCTCCGTAAACTTTTTTCTGCTGATGATGGTTCTCCGTTGGATCTGGGGGTGGTGCGTAGTCCTAGGAGGACCCAGGGTAACTGGGCCTTCCAGTTGTCGTCAGAGCAACGGGCCTTCAGGGAAGCTTTGAGGAACCGATGGGCCCGTTCGACCATTCCGTTGGCAGCGGGGTTGTAGGAGGTTGTGCTGTGGGCGGTGATCCCAAGTGATTTTGTGAGGGCGCCCCAGACATCTGACAGGAAGGCCGTCCCCCTGTCGGTTGTAATGTCGTCTGGAACGCCGAACCTGCTGATCCAACTTGAAAGGAGGGCGTTGACACAGGAGTGTTGATGAATCTTGCATGGGGGTTGCTTCAATCTACCGGGTGGACCTGTCGATGTCTGTCAACAGGAAGCGGTCCCCTCACCAAGGGGGAAGGGGTTCAACGACGTTGATGTGCACGTGGCCGAAATGTCTCATGGGTTGCTTGAAGTTCCCGATTTCTGATATTGTATGTCGGGAAATTTTGCTTGTTTGGCAGCTGATGCAGCTGCGGACCCGCCGGGTGATGTCCTTCCTCATTCCGTGCCAGATGAATTTGCTGGATATGATTCTTGCCATCGTTCTGCCCGAAGGATGGGAGAGGGAGTGTACTATATTGAAGACAGCTTTTCTTCAAGAGGAGGGTACCAGGGGCCTGGGACGGCCAGTACTGACGTCGCAGAGGAGGGCCGTGTTAGATGACCCTAGCGGGACGTCTTCCCATTTTAAAGCCATGATGGCTGTCCGGTAGGCTGGAGTTTCTGGGTCGAGTTGTTGCTCATATGCCAGGTCCTCGTACTCAATACCGAGGTGGATGGCATTTATTTCTATCCTGGAGACAGTGTCGGCCCCCGGATTTTTCTTCCCTGGTACGTATTGGAGTGTGCATCCAAATTCTGCGATGGCGGCGAGGTGTCTCTGTTGACGTGCTGACCAGGCGTCACCTGTCTTTGTGAAGACGTGGACAAGTGGTTGGTGGTCAGTTCGAATGGTGAAAGGGGTACCTTCTAAAAGATACTTGAAGTGTTTTACCGCTGTGTAGACTGCAAGGAGCTCTCGGTTGAAAGTACTGTACTTTTGCTCGGCGCCGTTCAGTTTTTTGCTGAAGAAGGCGATAGGCTGCAGGGCGCCGTTGACCACTTGCTCTAAGGTTGCTCCGCAGGCTGTGTTGCTGGCGTTGGTGGTCGTGCTCCTGGGGTGATGAAGGCCAATGTTGTAGCTTTGGCAAGGACTGCCTTTATTTTTTTGAATGCTGGCTGCTGCTTTGCATTCCAGGACAACGATTTTGGTATATCCTTTAGGACATCGGACAGTGGCGCTGAGATACCTGCAATGTTAGGGATAAAACGCCTGTAATAATTGACCATTCCGAGGAATTCTTGTAGTTCTTTGATGGTTTTTAGGTGGTGGGAATTCTTCTGTCGCTTTGGTTTTTTATGTTAGGGGACGTATGCCTTCGTTGGAGATTTTGTGGCCCTGGAAGTCGATGGAATCGGCACAGAAAGGGCACTTGTCAAATCATACGATTAGCCCGTTGCCCTGGAGTCGACGGAGAACAGTTCAAACGTGCTGAAGATGTTCGTCTTGCGATTTTGAAAATATCAGGATGTCGTCTACGTAGTAGCAGCAAAATGGCAAGTCCCCCAGGATGCTGTCCATCAGACGCTGGAACGTCGCCCCGGCGTTCCAGAGTCCGAAAGTGGAGTATGCGAAAACGTAGGTGCCAAAGGGGGTGATAATGGCCGTCTTTGGAATGTCGTCTAGGTTAACAGGGACCTGAAAATAAGATTTTAAAAGATCCATTTTAGAGAAGATTTTTGCCCCATTCAGGGCCCCGGTGAGGTCCTGGATGTTTGGGCAAAGGATAATGGTCAGGTGTGGTGACGAGGTTAAGGCATCTGTAATCTCCGCACGGACGCCATGTCCCGTCTGATTTCTTGACCATGTGGAGAGGGGAGGCCCATGGGCTGGAGGCCTTTCTGCATACACCCATTCTTTCCATCTCCTGGAAGGCCTGTTTTGCGTCGTGGAGTTTGTTAGGTGGTAGGCGGCGGAACTTTGCATGCGTTGGTGGGCCCCTCGTTGTTATGTGGCAGTAGATGCTGTGCCTAGCGGGTTTTCTTGATGTTAGTCTTAACTCGGGCTTTAATACGTCTGGGAATTCATGGCGGAGGATGTTGTATCTGTGAGAAGAAAGAGAGTGAGCGGCGGGCATTGAAGGGCCCAGGGTTAACCTGTTAAACGTCACCCACGCGATAAACCATTCACCACGATCTACTCGGTACCGCCTTCAACTGCATATTCCGTTCATGACTTTAACTGCCTTTATCAAGTCGTCAGTCTCGTGATAATACGTTTACTCGTATAGTAAGTATAGGATCACCACTTGGCAACACTCTCAGCATATGGGGGCTGTAAATAGAAACTTGTATGATGTCTGGCAACTATTTTTCTGAAGGTAGCTTGATGTTAGAAAACTGGTTTCCTTTCAGTGCGCTTCGGGCGTTTATGCAGATAATGTTGTTTTTTGTTCCTTTTACAATGAGCGGTCTAAAGGTGAAGGTTATTTCTTTAGATGAAATAAATAATATTCTTGTTGAGGAATTTGATAATGATAACCTGTTTGATAATGAGAGCACTAGTTCTGAATCCTCCAGTGATGAGGATATTGAAGAAAAAAAGTTTTCTTTCGATGCCGAGAGCGAAAAAAAAGACTTCTCATTGCCGAATGACTGAACAACGAGATGTTACAAAACTATATAGGAAAGGAAACGCCGAGAGAGAGAGAGAGAGAGAGAGAGAGAGAGAGAGAGAGAGAGAGAGAGAGAGAGAGAGAGAGAGAGAGAGAGAATATAGTGGATAAATAATGTACAAAGGAATGACGAATATATATGAAAACTATACAGGAAATGATATGGAGAAGAGAGAGAGAGAGAGAGAGAGAGAGAGAGAGAGAGAGAGAGAGAGAGAGAGAGAGAGAGAGAGGGGGAGACTTGTCCCTTTGCTTTTATTGCTGATCCTGGCGTAAGATTTACGATTGAAGATAAAAAGAACCCATTAGAATAATCAGTATTATGTAGCCTTTTGAAATGAAATAATAGTAGTATTAATTTTTTTTTTATTCCACCATTTAATTAATATCCCTACTTTTAACTATAAATATGAATTATAAGCATAAAGAAATGATATTAACTTTGAAAAATTATCATTAGTGAAATGACCGCTCAGGGCAAAAAAAGCGTGACGGTACATTAGCGGCAACCTGGTCCAGGGGGGACACTTAACAGGTTAAGGCTGTGGATTGGAATGAATCAATGTCTATTAATCTTTTCTGGGTAATGTCCACCAGGAGCCCGTGATGGCCTAGGAAATCTGCTCCCAGGATAGGGTTTGTAACATCAGCGATGATAAAATTCCAAGATAAAGGCCTTTGTAATAAGCAGAGTTTTGTCTGTTTTGTCCCGTAACTCTCTATACGTGTGCCATTAGCTGCTGTAATACTTGTTGAAGAGTCAATTGTTTGATTCTTTACTGCTTTTGTATGCGGTAATATGGAGTGGGTGGCCCCTATGTCTACTAGGAATCTTTTGTTTGATAGGCCATCTTTGACGTAGAAGGCCGTATGCGTGGGGGCGAAGGTTGCGGCTACTTTGCGTGGCTGCCTGGGTCGTTTTTTTTTTAAATGAGCAGGGCGGCATGCAACGTCTTGCATCTTTACTGAATCTTTTATGGTAGAAACACCATGTTAGTTCGTGGTTGCGGTAGTTTGGCCTTGTGATGGCGGCGCAGATTTGGTCTGAGGTGCTATCTTCCGCTGATACTTCGCTGATTGTGTTGGTTGCGGCGAGCTTTGTACCTCTAGCCGCGTCAAAGAGATGCGGCACTCTGCTGATGAGGTCGTCTGTTTCCAGCTGGTGGGGTTGCGGGAGTTGGATCCTGACATCTGGTGGAAGGTGACGTAGGAAACTTCTGGTGGAAGGTGATGTAGGAAGATTTCTCTGTCTAGGTTGATCTTCCTTCTGTTTCTGTCTGCATCTCAGCCGGGGAGGCAAATTAGATTCTGCAATTCTTCCCCTGCTTCTGTCGGAGATTGGTCCCCGAGGGGTTGCTGCATTAGGTCGAAAATTCTGTGGCCACGTTCAGGTACGGGCAAAGAGTAGAGTTCTATAAGCCTTGCCCGAAGTTCTGTGTATGATGGACGACCTGCCCGGGACTCGGTCCACGTGCCAACCCGTCAAAAACGTCTTCTGGTAGCGCTGACAGTATGAGGTTGGCAAGGTCGGTCTCCCAGGTGAGTCCTGTGATGCGAAATTGAACGTCTGCACGGATCAGCCATGCTGAGACATTTTTGTGTGAGAACAGCGGGAGCTTAATGTTTGCTAGGTTGGCGTGTTGTTCAGCGGGCAAGGTCGCGGGTTGGTTGGATACGGTGGCCTTGTCGGCCGTGAAACCAGTAAACTTGTTGTTAGTCATCGGAAATTTTTTCGCCAAAACGCTCGTGAGAGCGCCGTATTTAGTCCGTTAATGGCGGTCTCATTGTACCTCACGATCCCAAACACTCAAGCGAGTGCCGTTTTAAGTCTGCTAATGGAAAGGAGTGTTCAAGGGCATTTCAGCTCCCGGGTCATTAGTTGTGAGGGTACAGAGAGACAGTTTCCGACACTGATAATTTATTGACGAGAGAGCCGGACTACATCGAGACGTGTGGATTTACAAGTAGCACAGAAAATGCCTGAGGCGGATTAGCCAGGCTTAGGTTTAAATTTCTCTCTCTTTTGGTACAAAAATCATTGAATAATAATCTTAATATAAAATGTACATATTTGATTATCACATCAGAAGAAAGAGCGGAGAATTCCGCGTTGACTGATACAGGACAAAATATCTCGAATTTAAATACTAATGCGTGAAATACATGCAAATGGTTTATATACATAGAAACACACTTGTCGGAAGGTGTCCGTACAGTATCACTACATCCCACCAAGAAGAATCAACGACGTCAATATGGGGTAATCAACAACACTAATGAATGGATATTATTCTGTGTATCTATGAAGCTGTCATTTCACTTGGGATAACCAATACCATACAGAAGAATTATATCCCATCTACCCAGAAGACAAGTCGGCAAGGATGCTGGGATATGAATATTCTCTAAAATTAAGGGAACCGTCCTCCATGGTGTTTTGACATAACAATTTTCAGAAATCGAAAATCGTTTTATTGCTTCTATGTATGCATAAACATATCGTACATGCTCCCCATAAGTTTCAGCCAATTATTTTTACAAATAACAAAGATATAGCGGTCTTTAAATGATGACGTCATCCTTACTCTGTCGTCTGCATGGCTGAGTTTGACAAAATCGTCTTTGTGTGTTAGTTTTACATATTTATAGCGGGTTTTCACTTATGTTTCGTTGTATCGTACATCTGGCAGAAATGGAAGGCATTGGTAGAGCGTAGTTGAACGAAATCTACTCCTACGAGAACAGAAGCCAAAGTTTCCAAAGATGTATAGAAGTTATAATGCATGCATTTGTTTACTTGAAGTTCGTATGTACATTGTGTTTTCACAACGTCCTCCTGAACTTTATAGCAAGGCCAATGTTACCTAAGGTTATAAAAAGAACAAATAGTCAATAATTTTTCCAAACAATGAAGATATAGCGGTCTTTAAATGATGACGTCATCCTTACTGCATTGTCTGTATGACTAAGTTTGACAGATGCGTAGTTCTCTCTCTCTCTCTCTCTCTCTCTCTCTCTCTCTCTCTCTTGAATTATTTAACACTGCCATTTATACAAATACTATAATTCTCTCTCTCTCTCTCTCTCTCTCTCTCTCTCTCTCTCTCTCTCTCTCTCTCTCTCTCTCTCTCTCTCTCTCTCTCTCTGGAATTATTTAAAACTGCCAATTATACAAATACTATAATAACAACGTTCAACTTTCTCATAGAATCAAATAATGGTTGATCTCTCTCTCTCTCTCTCTCTCTCTCTCTCTCTCTCTCTCTCTCTCTCTCTCTCTCTCTGTCTCAATTTGAACTGCCATCTATATCAGCCAAATGCTATCACTCCAAAATTAAATTCATGATCTCTCTCTCTCTCTCTCTCTCTCTCTCTCTCTCTCTCTCTCTCTCTCTCTCTCTCTCTCTCTCTCTCTCTCTTCTTATGTTTCGAAATATCGTACTTTTGGCAGAAATGAAAGGCAGTGGTAGAGGGTAGGTAAATGAAAACTACCAGCTACAAGAACATCAGCAAAGTTTCCAAAGATGTATAGAAATTATATTGCATGTGTTTATTTACTTGAAGTTTGTATGTAGATTGTGCTTTCACAACTTCCTCTAGTACTTTATAGCAATGCCAATGTTACATAAGGTGATAAAAAGAACAAAAAGTAAGTGGAGAACAAGAAAAAAGAATCAAGATAGAGGGAAACATGAATAAGAGTACAAAGCTGAAACTGCTAACTAAAACACTGGCAATAATGAGAGATCGCTGGCAACTTGTAACATAGGAATAGTAAACTGAGGGTTCAAATACCTCGTTTAGGGTGGGTTTATGTAGGAATAAACAATAAAAGTTATCATAATAATATTATCTTGATTTCTTTAAGAAAAGAAGCGAGAATTTGTTGCAAATCTTTGGGAGCTCATAACACAAAAACATGCTTATTCACACTTAGGTACATTTTTCTCACTTATTTGTTGTTCGATATTAAAGAGGAAGATATTGAAAAGAAGAATAACAATCCCACAAGTCTGTCAGACAAAATTTAGATTTTCTTTTCACATTTTTTTTCACGATTATTTTCCGTCTAGACGAGGAAAAAAATAAAAATTCATTAAAAGAAAAAAACAGAAAGGAAAATCAAAATTCTGTCTGACAGAATTGTTCGGTTGATAGAGTAGTTTATATGGTATAAGTTTCAATACAATTGGTATTATAGAAGTGGGGAAAAATGTACCTATTTTTTTTTTAAATCATGATTTTTACTAATAAATCACAAAGTTTTTGATAAAATGACTTGCAATTTTTATATGATGAAGGTATTATATATGTCTAAAACATATGTAGAAATGGTGTAATTTGGATCCTTAGAAAAAAAATGGCGGACATGGCGGACGGTGCCCTTAACTACTGTATTATTATTCCAGGTAGTATTTAAGTTTGATAACCAACATCATATCCAATATTGGCAATGAGCAGCAGAAGAGCCAACTAGAAGTAACCCCATGCAGCACAATTGGAGTAAACCAGAGGAACATCGCAACGCATTTCTACATTCAAGCTCAATGCCAAGAAAGAAGCCAACATCCTACATATATATTATATTTGTGAAGAATTTGTCTTCACTCTTCTTCTTCCTTCCGTATTTTAGGCTCTCTCCTAATATTATTGTTACCCCTTAAACGTTCTCACCTACATTAAGTTTTCTTTACCGAAACATTGGGAGAACTATTTTAAATCAACTGAACTCATGACAATAGCATATGTCATGTTCGTGACGTCACAGTGTAGACACGCACTGCAAAAGCCTTACGCCGGTGTACGATGGTTCCTTCCTCAAACGTGGGTCGAGATAAATTATTAAAGTGGTTTTGTATATAATTTTAATACTGCCGACTTGAATGCAGCTTTTATTTCTTAGTACTAATTCAAGTCGGTTAATCTTAAGATGTATGCCCATCACACCAGCTCATTGCTAATTTATTATTTAAACTATTATTTTTTAGCAAGCCAGAATAGGTAGGATTATTATATATGTATATTCCCTTAGAGCAGCAAGATTTTTCTAAGTATTTTGTACAAAAATCCTGCCTCCTCCTCACTCCTTACAACAATATATTGCCCTGTCCTAAAGTCCCGATATGGCACCTCCACTGGGTTACTCGTGCATCATGACCCTCACTTGTTTTGGAAGGGGAAGAGAGGTGAATCCTCATGACCCAAGGCCAAGGGTCGGCCCATTTGTGCATGAGCAACCGTTGTGACCAGTTGACCAGCCTGGTCAGTGAATCTGTGTACCTCTGGCTCACCCCCCCCCCTCCCCCAACTCGACTCACACCGGGACCTGCCAGCTGGAGATAGGGAAGGAGACGAGCCTTGGAGATCCTATCTACCACAAGCGAGGATTCCAGGGGTGGGCCAGTCAAGGGTGCAAACAGTGCAAATTATTCGGTTGGACCCATTTTAATCAACAGCCATTTGAGGACAAGGGCTGTCTTCCAAGTAAGTGCAGGTAAAAATACGTGGCCTCGACTTTTCCCCCATTTTAGCCTAGACTAATTTTAACTTAATTTAGGTTTAGCTGGCTGTTACGTAGTTTGGGAATGTGTGCGGTGGGATTGTGTTTACAGATTTTTGCATTTAACTTTTGCTTTCGAGACTAGCATAATCTTTAGGTCACAGGGTCGCGTGTTAGTCATTAACCATTCCAGAAGACCACGAGTCTAAGCAACCATATTTTTTTTTATTTTGCCTTTCTTTTTATTACATTACATCTTGTTTTGATCCTTTTACTTGATGTTTAGATGTACGTTTCTTTTAATGTAAATTTGTGCAATAAAGCAAGATTAGGTTAATTAAACCTCGTCATATTTTTACTCCTTCATTTATTTGATTATGCCTATTATGAATATTTGATCTCGGGACAGTATACCCGATATTTTGAAAGGAGTACATAAGTCTAAGAGTAATAGTGTGTTAGCGAGTGACTTAGTATTCAATCTATCTGCTTCAAAGGTAAAGATCCATATCTTTAACTTTTACTTTTCACTACACCACTGCTCCTATCTATTGCCATTGTCTCAATAATTACTTAACGTAAGATTCCTGTCCAGTGTGACGGGCCGAGAGAGGAGTTGTGAAATCAAAGGCAGATTGGAAACGACTGAGTTATATATTAAGGAACACTCTTCTTTATATACAAAACGGCAAGGCAACAGGACATGGCATGTTCGAGAGACAGACAAAGTTCAGAGCAAAACAGCAGAGATGAATTTTCATGTTAGTTTGAGTGCGAGGGAAGAGCGAAGATACAAGCATATTATATACAAAAGGAATTATGTACAATTGTGTGACACACGGTTGGTATATGGCTCCCCCTCTAAAAATGACATACGGTACTGAACATGTTAAATAGGTGCCCTGAATCTGGAGAGGTAGTGGTAAAAACTGCGCCGATTAGCGACAGTGAGTGGCTGTAGAAGTCGTTGGTTGGGGTGTGAGCGAGTGGTGGATGATGGGTGGCTGTTGCCACTCAGGCTCGTCACGGGGTAGGCGAGTGTGTCCTACGGCATTCATAGGCGTGTGTGTCCTACGGCATTCATAGACCTACGGCATTCATAGACCTACGGCATTCATAGGCGTGTGTCCTACGGCATTCATAGGCGTGTCCTACGGCATTCATAGGCCTACGGTGTTCATAGGCGTGCCCTACAGCATTCACGTCAGCTTCGATTGAAGTTGAATAGATGTCCTCTTCGTCACGAGTGGAGGCGTTGATGGAGGTTTGAAAGTCATGAAGTGGGTTCACATCACGAGGAGAGCCGTCTGCGGCAGGTTGCAGGCAAGTGATACTGGTCATTTTCCCGAGGGTGAGCGAGGCCCTTTGGTCCCCCAACGGTTGTTGAGAGAGCTGAAAAGGCGTTGCTATACGGGCGGCTGGCGACGGCGAGTACTGCTGCAGAAGGTATGCGTTGACGGCGTCATAGTAACGGTGAGAGGTGGGAGGGTGGGGGAGGCGGGAGGAGCGAGTCACTCCGGGGTCACCAATGTGACAGGCCGAGAGAGGAGTTGTGAAATCAAAGGCAGATTGGAAACGACTGAGTTATATATTAAGGAACACTCTTCTTTATATACAAAACGGCAAGGCAACAGGACATGGCATGTTCGAGAGACAGACAAAGTTCAGAGCAAAACAGCAGAGATGAATTTTCATGTTAGTTTGAGTGCGAGGGAAGAGCGAAGATACAAGCATATTATATACAAAAGGAATAATGTACAATTGTGTGACACACGGTTGGTACACCAGCATCTCACTGGGGTCCCTGGGACGGAGCCGAAACAGAGCCTAAGAGTGTAGATAACCTTAGACCAGATAAAGCCACCCGTTGAGATACTACCGCTAGAGAGTTATGGGGTCTTTTGACTGGCCAGACAGTCCTACATTGGATCCTCCTCTCTGGTTACGGTTCATTTTCCCTTTGCCTACATACACACTGAATAGTCTGGCATATTCTTTACATATTCTCCTCTATCCTCATACACCTGACAACACAGATTACCAAACAATTCTTCATCACCCAAGGGGTTACTGCACTGTAATTGTTCAGTGCCACTTTCCTCTTGGTAAGGGTTGAAGAGACTCTTTAGCTATGGTAAGCAGCTCTTCTAGGAGAAGGACACTCCAAAATCAAACCACTGTTCTCTAGTCTTGGGTAGTGCCATAGCCTCTGTACCATGGCCTTTCACTGTCTTGGGTTAGAGTTCTCTTGCTTGAGGGTACACTCGAGCACACTCTCCTATCTTATTTCTCTTCCTCTTGTTTTGTTAAAGTTTTTATAGTTTATATAGGAGATATTTATTGTTGTTACTCTTCTTAGAATATTTTATTTTCCTTTTTTCCTTTCCGCACTGAGCTATTTTCCCTGTTGGAGCCCCTGGGCTTATAGCATACTGCTTTTCCAACTAGGGTTGTAGCTTAGTAAGTAATAATAATAATAATAATAGGCCATCAAATTACTTTCATTTCACCTGTGGAGTTTTCAGGCGCCTGGGCAGAGTACAGTTCTTTTGCATTTGAGTGAAGGGTCGTGAACTATGTCATCAAAGTTATTAACAGTGTTTGTGCCTTGAGTGATAGTGCTCCTATTCCTCCCCTGCTGATCTTTTAGGAACTGACACAGGGAGACTCTCCAGGAACAGCAAGTTCCCACTCAACATTCAAATAAAAAACACATTCCTCCACAATATTGGTTAGGAGCAAGTAAGGTAGGATTGAAATTTATTACCAGTAGGCATTAGGTGGTAAAATTTCACTAAAACCAAAAGTGTAAACTACTGTTACTTTATTGCACAAACACCCAATGTGGAGGATTAATTTTTGTTTTATTTCTATTTCTTGTTTACCAAATTCAGAGAGAGAGAGAGAGAGAATGTGTGTGTGTGTGTCAGCGAGTGAGAGGTAGTTAGTGTAATGATTGGTTGTTGTGAGAAACTGTTGGTATAATTGAGGTTGTTTGTTTATGTTTTTAGCTAGGTTAGGAGAGTGATGAATGTCTTAGGCGAATGCTTTTTTTTTTATTTGACTGCAGCCAGAGGCAGTTGTGTGTGTGAATGCTGGATTATCATTTTTATTCTTTTACCAGCGTGGAAGTATTTGTTTATTTCAGCAGCCGTAATTCCTCCTTTGGAGAGATCAAATTGATTTTTTTGAATGCTGACCAATTGTTGATGACCTTGATTGTTTTGAAGGACCTGATTTGATTGCTCTGTAAGATTATGACGATGATGATGGTGATGGTGGTGTTGATATAGAGTGCCCAAATCAAGTGAGGCAGGTGTAGCAGATTGCCACAAAGTTATCTGTCTGCCACCGAGTTATTGTGCCAAGTGTTGTGTCTGCCAGAGAGTTGTGGCATTCGGCTAAAAGGACTGTTGGCCCTTGTGTGGACAAAGGGGTCCACACATAAACAAATATTTGTGTATTTTATTTTTGATAGTTGTGTACGCACACACACAGTTATATATTTTTCCTAATGTTCTACATTATGGTTATTTTTGTCTGTATTTTAGTATTAAGTTCATGATTAGTTTTAAGTATGGTTATTCTTTTGATTGGTGATTCAGTTTAGTTTTAAGTTTATAGCTTTTAAGGATTAGCTATAGATAATAGATTCATTTGAATGTAGTTGATTCTAGTTTTAAGTGGTTTTTTTTTGTAAGGAAAAATATTTTTAAGGTTATGTTTTGTCTTTATTTCCCTTCTGTGCAAGAGTCCAGCAGTAAGATTACGATGGTAAAAAGTTTGTTTTGAGGAGACTATTGTCAGTAAGAAAGATTCAAGGGTGTGGAAGTTGCTTTTTTGCGCATCCCACCACATTATTTTGGCGTCCAAAGAGGGACTGCTGAACTGGGACTCTTTGACGAAGGATGAAATTAGGATTAGGAATTAGATTCAAGGTTGATGAAAATGGAAGAACAATTAAAGGTATTAAGGGAAGAATTGCGGCTGAGTAAGGAGCGTGAGGGGAAATTGTTGTTAGAGTATGCGAGGTTGAGTTGTGAGAAAGAGGAGATGCAAAGGAAGCTGAGGGAAATTCGAGGAACTGTACAAAGAGTGGAAGAGGGTTTGGAGATAAGGATGCATGAGAATGAGGAACGAATGGAAGCTATGATGGCGCAAGTAATGGGAATGATGAAAACTTTCATGGGTGAAGGTTCAGTCGGAGGAGTGTCCTCAGCTTCGGGTAAAGGGTTGATAGTGGAAGAGAAGGCTAAGGTAAATGATAATGGGGAAGGTAGGGAATAGTGAGATTGAAGATAAGGGAAATAGGCGTAGTAAGGATGAACAGAAATGTGATAGGAAGAATGAGAAGAAAGATAAAAGTAATATGAAGAGGGAAAAGAAGAAAGGTCAGGATGAGAGTGAGGATGATCATGAATGGGTGAAAGTGGTAAGTAAGAAAAAGAGTAAGAAGGGAATGGTTAAGGATAGGAATTTAAGTGTTGAATTATATTCATCATATTCAAATGAGGAAGAAGGAAACAAGAAGGGATTAGGCAGTGAAGATAGTAGTGAGAATGAAGTTGAAATTTGTAAGACAGTGGTTATGAGAGAGGTACCTAGGTGTGAGAGGTTTAATGAACATAGAAGTAGGGATGTGTATGACTTTTGTAGGGAGTATGAAAGGTTCTGTCAGGCTAAGTATGGTGATAATAAGAGAGTTTGGGCCAGGGAGTTAGGAGAATATTTGACAGGGCCTTTGTTGACGATGTATGGTGTGATAATGAGTGTAGGAGATGTTGATTATGAAAGTGTAAAAAAGAGAATAATTGAGCAGGTATAACGTATGAAAGAGAGTGTTAGGTACAAACGTAAGAATAATTTTGATGAGGCACGGATGAATGCAGGAGAAGCGATATCAATGTATGTATGTAGTTTGGAAACGTTATCTAGGAAGAAGTATGGGGATGAAGGCATAAATGAGAATAAGGAATTAATGAAGAAGTTTTTGGCTACTGTACCTGAGAATGTTGCTGAGTTTATTAATTTGAAACAGAAGGATAAAATGAGGTGGACAAAGGAAGGATTGACATGGGATGATATTTTAGAGATAGTTGAGGATTACGAGTTAGATATATGTATGAAAGAAAGTAAATCTGTGAATGTGAGAACTGGAATGGAGGAAGTGTGCCAGAATTTGTTAGTTTTAGAGATGCTGTTATGAGAGGATCGATGAGAGTAGCTGATAGTGTAGTAGATAGGAGTGTTAGGGCGAGTAATATGGGAATACCTGTAAGGACAAATGAAGGGTTTAGGCAAGGAAATCCGGTTCGAAGGACCAAAAATAATGTGGCGGGATGCACACAAAAGCAACCCCCACACCCTTGAATCTTACATACTGACAATAGTCTCCTCAAAACAAACTTTCTACCATCGTAATCTTACAGCTGGACTCTTGCACAGAAGGGAAATAAAGACAAAACATAACCTTAAACCTCTATTTCCTTACAACAAAACACTTAAAACTAGAATCAACTACATTCAAATGAATCTATTATCTATAGCTAATCCTTAAAAGCTATAAACTTAAAACTAAACCGAATCACCAATCAAAAGAATAACCATACTTAAAACTAACCATTAACTTAATAATAAAATACGAACAAAAATAACCATAAAGTAGAACAATAGGAAAAATATATAACTGTGCGTGCGCGTACACAACTATCAAAAATAAAATACACAAATATTTGTTTATGTGTGGACCCCTTTGTCCACACAAGGGCCAACAGTCCTTTTAGCCGAATGCCACAACTCTCTGGCAGACACAACACTTGGCACAATAACTCGGTGGCAGACAGATAACTTTGTGGCAATCTGCTACACCTGCCTCACTTGATTTGGGCACTCTATATCATCACCATCATCATCATCATCATCATAATCGTCATAATCTTACAGAACAATAAAAAAATCAGGTCCTTCAAAACAATCCAGGTCATCAACAATTGGTCAGCATTCAAAAAAATCAATTTGATCTCTCCAATAAAGGAATTACGGCTACTGAAATAAACAAACACTTCCACGCTGGTAAAAGAATAAAAATGATAATCCAGCATTCACACACACAACTGCCTCTGGCTGCAGTCAAATAAAAAAACCATTTGCCCAAGACATTCATCACTCTCCTAACCTAGCTAAAAACATAAACAAACAACCTCAATTATACCAAGTTTCTCGCAACAACTAATCATTACACTAACTACCTCTCGCTCGCTAACACACACACACACTCTCTCTCTCTCTCTCTCTCTCTCTCTCTCTCTCTCTCTCTCTCTCTCTCTCTCTCTGTATTTGGCAAACAAAAAATTTCTTTTAAAAATTATTGTCCCAAATCTCGAGCAAATTAATTAATAATAAATCAAGGAGACAGGGATAAGACAGATGCTATTCTTTTCTTTCAACTAAATATATTTTCCAATTAGAGAATACAAAGTCATTGAGCACTTGTCATAACTACAACAAATAAATCATCAGTGGTAGCAACGAGAGTCATTAAAAAGTCAATTTCCTTAAATGAATACTGAATGAGTGCTCTTACAGGTATTTAATGCAAATTTAGGCTTGGCCGTTTACGAAGACTACAGCAACGGGAGACCAATCTAAGTTATGTTATCATGGTAACAAAATACAAGTTCTTAGCTTTTAGAAGTGGCACAAATGGGAAAGGACGTTACCCGTTAATCGTGGCTATCTTTAAACTGATCCAAGGTGTGGTAGGCTTTGGTGGCGTGATTCATGGGCACCTTAGGGGGTTCATGTCATCTTGCCTGGGGGGTCCTAGGTATGGGTACCCTCTTCAAGTCTCTGTCAACGGCCTCCTTGCCTACAATGACAAAGTCGAAAACAATAAATGGTCTAATTATCACCTATCAGGTGCCAGCCAAGCTGACATGATATCTGGTAGCCGAGCGAAAACAGTAGAAGAATTTAATCACATCACCCCATTTCTTAAGTTTTTCGTTTTAATTGTGACAAACTCCCCCCTACCAAGTTACAGTTTCTCCTTGAACTATGGTAGGTTCCCAAGAAAAGAATAACTACAAATTTTACTTTCAATTCAAGCCCCAACAACGTCTGAGTGTCAGAAACATATTTACTTTACCTGATACTAAGACAAGCAAACAAAACCCAAACGTGACTGCTCTGCTGTGTTTCGCTTCGATTACACAAACCCAAATTCTCACAAAAGAAAAACAATTAGCAATCAAATTACAAAATCAGAACAACGCAAGTTCACACATATCATAATAGTAGTTGTCCATTTTACCATGAGAAAATAGGAACTGTAACAATATTCATACATAAGAAATACAATATGAGTAACTAAAAATCAAGAAAAAAATACCCAAAGGTTACATATACATAAAATAAGAACTAGCAAATATCTTTGAAAAACAGAACATACGGAGAAATATGGGTAGCTAAAAACCAAGAAACAAAATAGTGAAATGTTACATATGTAGAAAGCAAAATTCATAGCAAGTAACTCTGAAAAACAATGTGTGTGTGATACTGCCACATACATCCATGTGATAAATGTAATGGAGGGTGACAATTTAAACTAGTAGGTTCATCAAAATCTTGTATAATGAAGATAAACGGACATAAATGTGACAAGCAGCGGGGAGCAGGCCCATGCTTGTCGATACAGTGAGCACTGAACAACGACTGATAACTATATGCACATGGCGGAAAGAAAAGCAGTGTTGACACATATAATTACATTGTTGCCACGATGCATAATGAAAAAGTGGTCTTACAGTATATGTAAAGGGAAAAGATAAATGGAAATAAATATCATTCTTCTACGAAATAATAATAAAGCAAATGTACATTAATGTTCATAACTGTACGTAATGTAAATAATATACGGCATAATATTAGATATCTATACACCTCCCTCCCCCTTTACGCTCGTAGCAGTGTCTCGAGCGGAACGGTAATTTCTCTGAGCTAGACGAGGTGAATGACGAGGGACATTGGAGGGTTTGGATGATGGCTCTCTTTCCTGGCCAGAACAAGGGGACACAAGGTCTTGGGGGGAGGTGTCATCACTTATATTAGCCACTGGGCGTAAATGTCGTCGGTTTCGAAACCATACACGACCACTTGGAAGGAGTACTTCATACTTTCTGGCCATTCCGCGGCCCATCACGGTACCAATCTTGTCCCATTGAAGTGTCGTTGCATCCTGTATCCTGACTCATTGGCCGATGGTGAGTTTGGGTAGATGGTGGGCATGAGAGTTGTAAAGGCTCACGGGCAGGTCGGTTTGGGCAGCAGTGCGGCGGTCGTAATCTTCGGTCTTAGTTTGCCACTCCTCTTTGAATGATCTGGGGTGGGCTGGAACACAAGTGCGGAGAGGATGGCCATAGAGAATCTGCGCAGGGGAGCGTCCAGCAGGGTTCGGTGTATTCCGAGGCTCCATCAGTCCTCTATCAAAGGCTTCACAATCTATGTTCCCGGATGGGGCGGTCTTGAGGATAAGGTGTTTCACGGCTTTCACGGCAGCTTCTGCGTGTCCATTAGACTGAGGGTAATGTGGAGATGTGATGATGTGATGAACTCCAAAGCTGTCAGCAAATTGCTTGAAGTCGTGGCTGGAAAATGGGGGTCCTCCATCAGTTCGTAAGCGGAGTGGAACACCAACCTTGCGGAAGAAAACACAGAACATTCTTGTAACTCTGGCTGTAGTTGTGTCACGTCCACGGGGAACAACCACAGGCCAGCCTGAAAGTCTATCTGCAATAACAAGGAAGGATTTCCCTGCTACGTGGAAGAAGTCAGCCGACACGTTTTCAAAGGGCCGGGATGGGTGGTCGTCACACACGTAAGGTTCCTGTTGCTGACTAGGGAGAAGCTGTTGGCAGGCCTCACAGCTTTCTACTTTACTCTTAATACCTGCATTGATGCCTGGCCAGAATACTGTCTGCATTGCACGACGTCGAGTAGCTTCAATCCCTCGGTGGCTGTCATGGAGTCGATCCAAGGTGCGTCGACGGAGGGCTGCAGGGATGACGATCCGGGGTCCATACAATACCGACTCTCCATCCGCGTAAAGGTTGTCCCGCAGCTTCCAATACGGGAGGGCGGAAGCGTGGAGATCATAGCTGTTGGTGGGAAAGCCATTGGATACGTAATGAACGAGACGACTGTAATCTTGATCCTGAGATGCGGCCATGCGGATCTCTTGTAGAGACTTATTCTCTTCGATGATGGGTCCTGTTGCCTGGTTGTCAGTAGAAGTGGCGGTCTGGCAACGATACGCCTGACATGTGCAGTCGAAGTAGTGCATTCTTCTTCATCTTCAGGTGTGGGGCAACTGGTTGGGGAGCGAGACAGGGCGTCTGGTATGCAAAGTTGTTTCCCTGCGCGCCATACTGCAGTGAAGATGTAGGGGGCCACTTTCATCTTGAGACGTTGAAGGCGTGGATTCTCAATAACATCCAGAGTGTGGTGATTGAGAATCGGTATCAAGGGACGATGATCAGTCATTAAGGTGAAATGCTGAAGTCCGGACAAGTATAGGCGGCAATTAGCTATAGCCCAAGTGACTGCAAGTAGCTCCAGCTCTATGGTGGCGTAACGAGTCTCGGTATCCGTAAGGAAACAAGAGCCACACTGGACGAGACGCATCTGACCTCGGCCGTTATCTTGAAGTAGGGCATAGCCGAGACCATATAGGCATGAGGCATCTGTTTGTAGAACTACAGGCGAGGCAGGATTGAAGGGTGCTAGGACAGGAGGTGAAGTCAGAGCTGTCTTGACTTTCTTAAATGCTTGCTCATGGTCAGGCGTCCAGACGAATGAGCGTTTGGGGCTCATAAGTGGGCGTAGGGGCTGTGCTGCTGCTGCAATGTCTGAAGTGAAGTCGGCAAGTTGATTGACAAGACCCATAAACGACCTGACATCTGTCACGTTAGATGGTGTAGGAAAGTCCCGTATAGCTGATACCTTGTCAGGGTCTGCTGCAATACCATCGGATGATAAGACATAACCGCAAAAGTTAACTTTAGGGGCAGCTACAGTGAACTTGTCCTTGTTGAGGGTGATGCCATATTGACGGCATCTGGTTAGCATCTGGTGCACGTGTTGTAGGTGGGAAGGGAGATCCTTGTCGGAAAGGAGGATATCATCTACAACCTTCACACAGTTGGGAACACCTTGTAGTGCCACATCTCCACGGAGGCAGTATGCATCACCTGTTGCTGAAAATCTCATTGGGCCACGACAGTGCTGGAATCTTCCGTACGGAGTTATAAATGTAGTCAGGTGGCGGTCCTCTTCTGCCAACTCCATTTGCCAATAGTCATGCAGGGCATCCTCTGTGGTGAAGTACTTCGCAGTAGGAGAGATATTGCGGACAGCATCATGGGGCGTTGGTGATGGGTGTGTAGGGCGGGCTACCTGAGAATTTAGATGGGTGTGATCCACAGTGATGCGCACACCTTTGTCCTTGGGTACCAAGACCATGGGATGGTACCATTCAGAGGGTTTGTCGCCTGCTGGTCTGATGATTCCTTGTTGCACCAAGGAGTCAAGTTCTTCTTTCACTTGATCTCTGAGAGCAAACGGAATGGGCCTGGGTGTATGGACAGCAAAGGGTGAAGCGCCAGGTTTCAGGTGAATCCTCATTGGAGGGCCTGCCATTTTCTTTAGTGGCTGGGTTTGTAGATCCTTCTTGGATATGAGGACGTCGCTGAAGTGCCGAAGAAAATAGTCTTTAATAGCTGCAGGCGACGTCATGGCGGAGGCAGGAAACTGAGCGTATCTGTTGACATGTGTTACCTTGAGGATAGACTTCGGGAAGTCCGGTGACACTATGGCAAGGGCTCGGCAATGTTCACGAGAGAGGAGGGGAGTCTGGATATCCTCATGAACATGTATGGTTGCTGAGCAAGACTTGTTGCCAAGACGAAGTTTTGCCTGGAAGTATCCTACAGCCGGTGTCATGGGGGATCCATCTGCTGTCACAACGTCTGTCATGGGTGGAGGTTCAAGGCTTGTCCGAGGTATGCCGAGTGCATCCAAATATATGGTGCCAATCACTGTGATGTCTGCTCCTGTATCGGGGATTAGCTGGATATGTGATGATATATCGCCAAATGACAGAGAGACAGTGACTGGTGTGGGGGACTCACTACCCGAGTTATCACCCACGAAACGGCAGCTGGTGTTTGACTTAGTAGTAGGAGGTGAAGCTGTATATCCAGTCTGACTTTTCTAGGTAGACATACACATCTTCTAAAAATGTCCTTGTTTCTTGCAGCTATTGCACTGAGCTTCCTTAGCAGGGCATTTCTGAGTGCGGGGCCAATGACCTGTTCGTCCACAGTTATTGCATGATGCACCAGTGGCTGGGCATTGTCCGGAATCGTGTTTGCGAGAGCAATATTGACAAGGGTTACTGTTATGAGACTGGTGAGAATGTTGATCAGGAGATCGATGAGAAGTCCTCTTCTGTAGACGCTGGTTCTTCTTGTATGTAGATACTGCGTTGACTTGGCTAGGGGAAGATGCAATGGCTGATGCAGTTGCACGTGTAGATTCGTAGGAGCGGCAGCATGTCACAAACTCTGCAAGGGTAGATGAGGGTTGGAGGGGGATAAGGCGTATCAACTCTTCGTCTCTCACACCCATCAAAATTACCATCTGCAATTGCCGTTCATTACAAGAGGTGGGGTTGCCAGTGCATAAGTCCTCTTCATCAGCGAGATCCTTGAGGCGTGTGTAGTAGTCTGCAAATGATTCTCCGACAGCTTGTTTACAGGACAACAATTCCCTGTGTCGTAAGGCTTCATTTCTAAGGCTGCGAAAGTGCTTCTGCAGTGTATCCAACACCTCTGTAAGGGAAAGTTATGTGTTGGGAGGGATGCCCAGTGTATGCGTAAGCAGGCGCTGGACATCCAGGGAGATGCAGGTTCTCAGGTGAATCAGCTGGAAAGTTTGATGTAATCTATCAAGTCCAACTAATGCTGCATAATCCTCAAAACGCAGTCTCCACTGGCAAAATGCTTGATACGTTGCATCTTGTTGCAAGAGAGGTGGGGGATGGACCGTAGGCTTGCTAGAAGTTGTAGGTGTATGCACTGAGAAGTCAGTGGTTGGGGGAACAGGTGTAACAGGAGGTGCAATTATGTGGTTAGGTTGCTGGGGTTGCGATGCCGCAATCTGTCCTGATAGCAAGGAGAAAAGGGACATGAACCGCTGGTTGTGTTCCTGTCTTGATTGCTCCATCTGTAGTCTGAAGGTCTGCTCCTCTTGTCGTCGCCGGTCTTGTTCTTGCAGGCTGGAAGTCTGTAGAAAATGGATGAGATGAAGTATATCATTACTGTGGTCTCCTGACCTATTGGGAGTCAGGGGAGGAGGGAGAGTGGTGCTGGTATCTTCATCCGCAGTGGAGAGGTGCAAAGGTACTTCGTCCGTCGTCAGACCCTCCGTTTGATCCTCTGCCTGATCCTCTGTCTGATCCATTAAATCAATTAGCTGTTCCTCTTGCTCAGCCATATTGAGTTTGGTGTTGTAAGAGAGCTTGAAATCTGTAGAGAGCCAGAAAAATATCCAAATCGCTGTATGTAAGCGAAAGAAATCACTTTGGATAGTTAAAAATTACAATGTTTGTCAGTGAGCTTGTGAAATAAGCGGCAGTTGGGTGAGATGAGCGAGTGTGTGTTGCGATCAGAGGGGAGGCGGGTGGGGTGAGTGAGCGTGCCTCTGGGTGAGAGCCTCGGGCCTCAGTCACCATCGATGCATGAAAGAGGGAGGACGTGTGGTGGGGCTGTTGAGAAAAATGGCGCCAGAGTTCAAATGTCCTAAAAAAAATGCTGGCAAAGATACTAACATAATACAGCACAGCACTGTAACACACTGACACTCTAACCCTGCACTGCACAAACACTGTATCGTTCTTAAGAGACACTGTAGTTAAAATCTTGAGTCACTGTAAGGGATCCAATGTGCGAGACGAGAAGTAAACGGCAATGGCGGTCGTCGTCTTGGAATCCATAACGTCCGGTTACTCACTGCGCCATGTGTGTGATACTGCCACATACATCCATGTGATAAATGTAATGGAGGGTGACAATTTAAACTAGTAGATTCTTTAAAATCTTGTATAATGAAGATAAACGGATAAATGTGACAAGCAGCGGGGATCAGGCCCATGGCGGAACGAAAAGCAGTGTTGACACATATAATTACATTGTTGCCACGATGCATAATGAAAAAGTGGTCTTACAGTATATGTAATGGGAAAAGATTTCTACGAAATAATAATAAAGCAAATGTACATTAATGTTCATAACTGTACGTAATGTAAATAATATACGGCATAATATTAGATATCTATACACAATACATATTGATAAATGTGGGTAATAAAAAACTAAGAAACAAACTGCTCGGGTACTTACTAACAAATGAAATCTTAAACAGAGACTTTCATCATCAAAATAAATCATACAGAAATACTCAACTTAGGATTTTAAATCCTCAGGCTTGTCTAAGCAACAATTGCTAAGCAGATCTCAGATCACAGCGGAGGCAATACATATCTTGTCCTCAAACTCCGCCCTGGATTCTGTAATTAGAGACCTGGTATAATAATCAGTTGATAAAAACTTATAGTACACAAAACCAAACCAATCTTCATGGAAGAGAAAAACACATATCCACAGAGAAGTCATAAGTGGAAAGAAATACATAAAACAAATGTATCATGGCCATTATACATAAAAAAAAATCATCAATGTCATTAGTCATAATATTTTCATATAGCTATATCACACTAGCAAAGTGTTTACAAATGAAGGTACTAATACATAAAAAAAACAAAAAAACAAAAACAACTATGTGCACACTAAACCTACAGGCGACACCAAATGGTGGGTTACACCTTCACACCATGCCAGAGACGGTACATTTAACGGTACACCTGAGGGATCACTCGGGATCCCTCGAACCACTCCTTGGGTGGGAGTGCTTTCCCGACCTCCACCTTCATGGGATGCCTGGCGGACGGTCCTCCTTGGAACATTCTGTTCTAAGGTCAAAGCTTCCCCTACCGGCAGAGGATCCGTCGGTATAACTGGTCTGACCCCCTCTGCCCTCCTCCATCGGAGACAGGCAGGACTACAGAGTATAGGTCTACAACAAATGCCCAGTGCAACCAGGACGGCAATAAAAGCACACATACTAGTTAAATAAAACCCTATGCTAAGGTTTCAATGAGAAGTTTTCAAATTTACAAACTGGCTAAAAAAAAGGGAATATGGTCTAGGGACATGGTTCCTAACCTAGTCAAGTTAAGGTGAACTAATACGTGAGACACATTCACACCTGGCATGATGACAGAAGCATTCACAACAGAAGTGTCTCTGATTGTCACTCTTTCGCTCATCCTCTTTCTCTGACCGGGTAGACGGTACCCGTCCCCTTGAACAGAGCATCCACTCTGATGAGTCACACATCACCTTATACTTGGACTCTCGTCTTACAGATACAATCCAACAATGCCCTAAGTTAATTATTTCCCTCTCAAAGTCAGCTTTTACCTCAAACATACAACTTTGTACAAAACTAGGCTCTTCCAGATAAACATCAAACAAACAAACACGTGCAGAAGGCGCAAAAAGAGCATACTGTACACAGGTTCTCACAACACATGTGCTTTCCCTATCTTACACTTTTCCAAATTAGGTAATCACACAGCCCAAGTATCTCTATCACTGACAGCAAAATAGGGTTGACTAATTGATACCCGAGTTGCGAATTCCTCTGTTTCTTTCTCAGTCCACATCGATTTTACTTCATACAAACGAAAATCTGAATCTTCATTCTTAACAGATATCTCTACGAAAAAATAAAACTTACCCTTTAACTTAGTAACAGTCACGGATGACATTCGATAAAACTCTGCCAAGTTATTCTTTACAGGTGGAATAAACGTTGGAATAGTCTCATGAATTTTTTTAATTATTGTTATGTATTATTGTAATGTACTATATTATTTCAAGTGTTGCAGGTATTGCGCAACATTGCATCATATTGCATGAATAAGACATGTTATGCTTTGTACATAAGAGTAATGATTTGTTTTGGTATTAGGATTCAAACATTTGTTGGTTACCTCAAAGATAGGATGTGATTCTTTATGATTTTGTACTGGAGTAGGATTTAAGTCTTTTCAGAGCGATGCTCTTTTGTTTAGCAATGTTTTGGTTTGGCAGATTGTGTAAGACGCTCCATACACACTTGGGAGTTAGCTGTCACAGAGTAAACACAGTACAATGTAGTCTTTTATACATTAAATGTATTTTTAGAATACCAACGTCTTATTACCCATCAAGCCAAAATTGACGACATCAGATGGGATCAGCTGAGAAATAATTACTAACAATTGTTCATCTATGTTCCAGGTAATTATTATGGTTAATAGAACTTCCTACCAAAGTACCATATCCCACAATTATCTTTATAAAAATTCTCCTGGGGGTAAAATGTCAGAAGTGATTTCTCCCGTGGGTGTCTCTTGTTGAATCTAGCTCGCCACGTTTCCTAAGTGTAAAGTTAGTTCATTAGCTACAAAAGCTAATTGTGTAGCACTTTCTACATAAATTACATCTCTGAATTTGTTCTATTTCTTCCCCTAAATTGTTAATCCTATTCTCCAAAACTCTCAATGTCTCTTGTCCTTTATTTACTGCTATAGAAACTGTCTTCAGTTTCTCATCTACAATATGTGTATGAGATATGACTTTGTTTATCATGTTATGAGTATTTTGGGACTCTTGGGTGAGTGCGTTTTTTAATTGATCGAGTTCCGAATGTGTAATTAGTCCAGTCCAACCTCCAATCAATTCGCCTATCCAATTAGCTGCACGTTTCATTCTATTCCTTTTTTGAAGTCACGAAGTCTTCGAAAGTACTGTATCCAATGACCTACGGAGGGCTCTTTTCATGTTATCAAGAATCACTTTTAACTTGATTACAGCAACATCTTTATCTTCTTTCAATTGATCTTCTAATCCTTTAATTTGAGTTAGAAATGTAACCAGTGGACTCGCAACTTTCTCAGGATCATAACTAATCAACAAAACATGAACATCCGACTTGAAAGACAACCTAAATCTTTCGTCAAAGACTACGCCCTTGTGTATTCTCACTGCACTGTTCACAAACATGCAAGCAGTTATCAAACATACTGCTGCAAAGTAAAAAAATGAACGCTTCCCATTGCGAACTATATCAACCTAAGCCTATCGCTAAATCCTGGCTAACTAAAACCAAATCAAAGCTCACTGCCTTTTAAAGAGCAGTCGCATCTCTCTCTCTCTCTCTCTCTCTCTCTCTCTCTCTCTCTCTCTCTCTCTCTCTCTCTCTCTCTCTCTCTACAGAAAAGGGATCTTGAGCAATGCTTTGAAACTTATCAGCTGATCCATCATTAGAATGCAAAACAGGGTAAATTGCTGATACATTTCGATTATCTGAGCTCATCTCGTTTTCTGGCACAATCTTGACAACAGAAGCATGAGCTTCATGTACATTATCTTTCGCAATACTCTTAACAGTTATTCTATCATGATTAATATGGGTCACTCTGAATGGTCCAATAAAAGCTGATTCGAACTTATGCTCTTTACTCTGAAGCCGCGTTATATACACATGATCACTAATCTGAGTTTCATGTGGTTTCGCTTTGAATTTTTCCAAAGTCTATAATAAATTGTCTGTAATAAGAGGCTAACCCCAAAAAAGAACTAACTTGCTTGGGTGTTTGAGGACAAGGATAAGTTCAAATTGCTTCTACCATATCTACCATCGGGTTTAAGCCCTTGTTATTTAATATATGACCTAGAAATTGAACCTCTGGCTGGAACAGCTGACACTTTGCTAGGTTGACCTTCAAATTATGACGTCTCAAGGCTTCGAGAACTTTAACAAAATTAGCCATGTGTTCTTCTACAGTATTCCCTGAAATTATTATATCATCAATATAAACCAATACTGCATTTCCTACCAATCCAGAAAATACGCTCACCATTACTCGTGAAAAATGCGCGGGCACGTTTTTTAACCCAAATGGCAAGGTATTAAAGGAATATAATGAGTTGCCAGCGACAAATGCGTTTTTCTCTCTACTCTTGGGATTGAGTGCTATTTGGCGATACCCAGATTTAGGATCTAACGTCGAAAAGAATGTGTTATTCTTGACTTTACATAAGATTTCTTTTATTGATGGCAAAGGAAATAAATCACCTTTCGTTACGTTATTCAATTTACGGTAATCTACACATATGCGTAAAGCGCCAGACTTTTTCTTTACAACTACGATAGGAGAATGCCAGGGAGAATCAGAGACAAAGATTGTTCCATTCTCTTTCATCTCTGCTAACTGTCTATTTACTTCAGTCTGATATGCAAAAGGTACTCTATAGGGATACGTTACGACTGGCGAACTGTCTCCCATATCTATGTTGAAAGGCCTGAAGTCACAATAACCCGAAGGTTCTTCCTCTAATACAAATATATCTTGATATTCTTCCAAAATCTGAGCAACATAAAAATGATACTGAGCAGGTGTTAAACTATATCCCAAATCTTTTAAGGCGCCTGTGCGATCTGATGAGGTACTCTGCTGAATAGCGGCATTAAACACTAAATCAACATTCATTTTAACCCACACAATTAGCGTATTCTCTTTAAGTAACACTGGTACTAATGCAAAGTTATGAAACAATACTTTAATTTTTCCTTCTTTGATCTAAACTATTGAGTCCTGCAACAAGTTATTTTCAAAGTCTACATAAGGCGTAAGTACGCCAACCCTTCCTTTAATTCCTTTAACACACATCAAGTTTAATTACCATGGCAACACAAGGGTCTATACAAACTTCTTGAGAAAGTCAAAGGTCCCACTTATCAGTGACATTAACAACAGGTTCAATTACGGGTTCTACTGATGTAACTGTCCCTCCTATGGGTAGGATACGATCCCTCATGGTTACAGTCAATCCCTCAGGACACGAAAGCACATTTAAACCAAGTAACCAGATCGCATCAGAACCAAATATGACATCTATGCCCGTAATACCCAACTCAGGGACGACGTAGAAATCGTGAATGAGTTTCTCGTCTCCGAAATAAAAGGGTTGTGAACAAAAATTATTTATGAAAACTTCTTTTCCTCCCAAGTCCTTGACATTTTAAAGGAACTTTATTTTGAACTTGATTTAAAGGAACCTTATTTTGAACTTGATTTACTGTAATGTGTGATTCAACAATAAGAGACACAAATGCTCCTGTATCTATTAAACAGTTTCGAATACCGGAAGGGAACTTAACTTTGATAACAGGCTGCTGGGGTGCTGTCTTCGGTCTTCTTCCTATTGGGTCATCCTGGGTGCCGCTGTCACCGCTGGGAGCTTTCCTTGTGCTTGCGGCGTTGGCCAGGCCGCAGGCGGCGATGGGTGCACTAAAGGAGGCCTCCACCATGGGGATGCCTGCATAAAACCCGCCGGGGGATGGGGATAGTAAGGTGGCACTCCCATCGCGGGTGCTGTTCTTCCTGCTGTCGCTCCAGTGTTGGGGGTTCGAGCCGCTTTACATTGACTGGCGTAATGTCCCCGCTGTTTATAGTTGAAACACTGCACCTTCTTCCGAGCTTGTGACCTATTGTTTGGCCCTTGGCCCGATGATTTCTTCTGTCCATTCGAATTGTTCCCGGACGATGATGACGATGAGGGTCACTGTTGTCTATGTCCTTCAGATCGGGGTGTTTCCTCCTCTCCTGTACCTGCCATTAAGGTTCACACATTATCCATAGCCCTCTCTATGGGTATGGGCTGATACAGTTTACTCCACATATATGCAGGTAGATGCAATTTCATGACCTTCTTCAACCAAGGGTCTTTAATGCCTTCCAAGGCATCATGGCCATCCAAGAAATCTTCCAAGCCTGCAGCTATTCTTGTGAAAAATTGACAGTACAACTCACCTTCCTTCCGGACGGGAACATAGTTACATAAATGTTCATGTAAACTGGCGGTACTTAGGCTTAACCTCCGTTGTAGGTGTATATTCAAATGTGCCCATGACCTGGGTTCGATGAATTCGAGATCTCTCCTCACTTTCCTATGGGCATTTCCCAATTCTCTGTTTCGCCAAAACGATTTTTTGACGATCGGTCCAACACTGCTCCGACGTTGCTACTTCCACAGAACTGAGAAATGTTTCTATTGAGAGAAATCGACGTCCTTGTTGTGGCACAATATCTTCAAAAATTGGTACATATTCAGACAATGGAGGAAAGTTACCGTATTCGCTGTATTGTCCATTCCCTCCAGCCCAGGGTTCGAACCCATCTTCTAGTGAAGGGCTGTTGTGGTAAACTCCCTGTGGTGCTGGTCTCTCAGCACCCGCTGATGTTCTAATATAGACAGGTTCCCCTTGAGGCCTTACAACATGATGTATGCCTCCAACGGTTTCTTCCACCTCGATGAGGATATTATCTTGCTCCAGAACACTCATGTTGTAATTTCGTAATCTCTAATTACTCACTTAGTTCACTTAGTTGAAAGAAATCCCACTAGCGCGCCACCATTTATTTGTCCCAAATCTCGGGCAAATATTAATTAATAATAAGTCAAGGAGACAGGGATAAGACAGATGCTATTCTGTTCTTTCAACTACATATATTTTCCAATCAGAGAATACAAAGTCATTGAGCACTTGTCATAACTTCAACAAATAAATCATCAGTGGTAGCGACGAAAGTCATTAAAAAGTCAATTTCCTTAAATGAATACTGAATGAGTGCTCTTACAGGTATTTAATACAAATCTAGGCTCAGGCATTTACGAAGACTACAGCAAAGGGAGACTAATCTAAGTTACGTTAACACGGTAACAAAATTGACACAACAAAACATTGACCTCCCAGTTGGAGATTTGATTACATTATTAAGGCATTTCATATTGGAAAAATGGCAGAATATTTGGAATAATGTGCCAGAAAATAATGAATTAAGGCAAACTAACCCGAAGGTTGCTCCTTGGGATTCCCTGACACAAAAGAACAGAAGTAATTTTAACCAGATTACGAATTGGGCACTCGAGATTGACCCATGAATTTTTAATGAGTACACCTCACGGCACTGTTCCAATGTTCAGTGAGTGTGATACTTTTTTATCTATTAAACATATATTTTCGGTTTGTAACGTTTTTCAGCGAGAGAGAGATATGTTTTGGTCAGAAAACTTTTTCTGACATTTTAACTGAATCAAGTAATTTTTCTGTTTCTAGAATTTTAACCTTTTTAAGGAATTCACGTATTATTGATAGAATCTAAATTTTTACCTAAGATTTTTTACTAATTCATTTTAAATAATATAGATTTAATATATAGTTAATTATTTTTATCACTCAGATTTCATATATATATATATATATATATATATATATATATATATATATATATATATATATATATATATATATATATATATATATATATATATATATATTGGTGTGCTACTATTGTTAACAAACATTTAGATTCTCTTCAAATGTCATCTTAAATGTGTTATAGATTAGATTTAGTATGTTACATCTTCAAGTAAAGTCTAAGTAAGTTAACTTTAAAATAGTTTATTCTTTAAGAACAGTGTTAACATCTCCATCACAGGAGTATAGCTGGTTTGGTCGGATGACCATTCCGTATGACATCTTAAAGTGAACTGATACAAATATCCAATTTCATACTAAAGTTTACACAGGTATCTCAGCATTTATGGATTTATAGTAAACACAACATTTATACCGGAAGGTACTTGTTCCGTTCTCACAGACAACTTCTTTCTGACGGGGCTTGGTTGTGTTTACTCTTCATGAAAAATTTTACATTGCTGAGGTTTGGCAATCGCATCCTGCTTAGAATATGACTATGGCATTTCTCACACTTCTCTTACTTCCACAATGACCTGTAGGTCATGTGTTTTAAACAAGTAATATCTAATATATTACATTAGCTCGGTCAGCTACCTAATTTTTTTTTTCTTTTTTTTAAATTTAACAATACGTCAAAATATTTTTACTAGGAGTGTGACTGGATATATATATATATTATATTTTTTTTTTTTCAACTTTAGCCATAAGCAAATGAGGACGAATGTTCAAATAGGCACATTAAGAAAATAATAATGCATACTTAACAAATATTGCCAAAACAAAGAAAAAATGCATGATAAATACAGATCACATATATGGTACATTACTAGCAAACGATTATATGGTACCAAAAAATAAAATACTGATATACATATGATTTGGTAACTTAGTTAAAGAATAGTTGTTACCTTTGTCAAAACATAGATTATTATAATACGGTAACTAATAAAAATATTTGTTACCTTGGTAAAAATACAATTTTTAGTGCACAAACACGAATTCCTGGTACGTACACGTACCACGGTTTTGTACACACACACACACACACACATATATATATATATATATATATATATATATATATATATATATATATATATATATTTATATATATATATATATATATATATATATATATATATATATATATATATATATATATATATATATATATATATATATATATATATATATATATATATATATAGGGCTTATATATTTTATTAGATGCCCATAGATTCTGTTTTTTAACATTCAGGCTTATATATTTTATTAGGTGCCGAAAAAATGATTTATTTTTTAAATGTTTTTTAAATGTTTTTTAAAATGCAAATGTTCTATAGTCTCTTCTATTACATATTACTAGCGTACTAACTGCTTTACGTGCACAACACTTTTCCAAGACAATATTACTCCTTTGAACGAATGAAGGGGCCAGTTTAAAACGGCTTTAAATTGAATTAAATAAGGAGTTTTATCTGGACATGGCAAAACGTTCTGTTTGATCTCAATACTATTTCTCTTTAACCTACGCCAAATAAGGATGTTAACGGCGATAAATATCATCACCGTAACACTAATTCCTGCTAGTAATATGTAGAATCGACGTTCTTCATAAGTCGGTGTCGGGTGGTCCATCTCGGTCAATTTCATCAACCGCTTAGCCACACGTGCATTGTAAGGGAGAGGTAAAGATGGAATTGTTGTCGACCACGTGAAGTTCGCGAAGTAGGCTTGTTCTCTGATGATAGTCTTGATTCCATGCACCATGTAATTCGGGGACGTCCCGATACAACCATCTGCTGCAACGAAGATTTGGGAATAGGACGTGAATCCTTCCGGGCATGATACATTGAAGCCGGCCTTGTCGTATCGTATCCACGAGCCGTAGTTCAGTCTGCAATTGAACTTATTATTGTCAAAGGGATAAAGCTTATCCAGACAATTTTCATTTGTATGGGAGAGAGCACCGTCTAGCACTATACCTAACTCGCATGAATACATTAAGTTTTTATGGAATTCAAATGAGTCAGCTGTACATATTTTTTTATCCATTGCGTCTGAACAGTGAGTTAATTGATTTAAGTCTTTAATGAACGTATATGTTTCCTTGTCTGGGGAAATCAATACGTGTCCTGTCAAACTGGATATTACTGGATTTGAGTGATTCGTCATGAAAGTCAGAAATGGTGATATCCTGTAAGATTGCCAGGCATCGGAAGAATCAAAGAGAATTGTAATCATAATCCTGTGATTTTCAACGCTTACTGTAATTAGGCTGTAATAAAATTCTAACCTACGTGCGTCTAACAAAGGAATATAACCTAATTTCTCCCGTCTGTTCTCCACAATTAACGTTAAGTCTCTTATTGGCAACAAATGGGGTGACAGTACACCTTTAGTCGCTAATGGGATAGCTTGCACATAATCTTTTGATTTCTCAATGAAATGTGCAATTCTATTATGTATGTGATCTATTTTTGAATCATAGTACGTTAACGTTGCCAACAAATCCTGTACTTCCATAATCTGACTGATATTACTAGAATGTTCATTTACCAAACTCATAATTTGATTGATTGAAGCTAACTGATTCCTTAGTTCTGACATAATCAATTCATCTCCATTAGTCAAGAACTCAATTTTCTTATTTTGATTACTAATCTTAAAACGATTGGAAATTCCTAAGCCTAAACTTGCAATAGAACCAAAGATGTTTAGTGCAACAAAAATAAACGGGTTATGTTTCTCAAGCTTATCGTGTCCTACTGTCCACATCAAAAGGTCACGAGCCAAAGATTCTGCCTCATAAGTCTTATTTTGCAAGTCGTCAGATAGCATCTCTGCAACTTTTAGTGTCGATGCAAGTGAACTCTCTGTATTAAAAGGAAAATGGCTTCTATGCATTTCATTTAATGAAACAGCAAACCTTGAAATGGCGCTCTTTTAGCTAGTGACGTCATTCTCTGGGAGAAAAATTGCTTGCATACGCACTTCAACAACTACGTTACTTGATGTAATAAAAACGTCTTCTTGTCTTTCAACTATAGTGCCATATTTAAAATCTATACTTTTAGTTTTAGAGCTCATCCCACACGAGAAAAATGTCTGAGCGAACAATATCACTCCGGACAATAAAAACTTCATCTTGGAAACCTGTAACGAGAAAAATATATGTAATTACTCCTGTATTAAGAAGAAAAACTTTTAACATATAATGTTTACAAAAACTAAAAAGAAATAAAGATCTTTCCCTCACTTCTTTCCCTCTTATTTTAATTTCTTATGTGAGCCAATGGTACGATTCTCTCATCAGTGGGTTGGGATACGTTTTGAACTCTAAACCTATTGGCCGTTAATGTTCCCAAAATGTTAAATGGGCCTTAAAACTTAGGTGTTAGTTTATAATTGAGTCCTTTACGTACATTTACCTATATGTATACATTATCACCCACGGTATATGTTTTAGTTGGCTTCGCTATTTTATCATGATTCCTTTTCATTATGATTTGTGATTCTTCTAAATTCTTTCGAAGGATCAAAACGACTTTTGCTTGCATTTATACATTCTTTTAAGGGATTTGATAGATTAGTTGTAGGCGTTAATACATGGAAAGGCATTCTAACTGGGGTACCATACAATGCTTCGTGCGGTGACATTTTAATTGATATATGATATGAATGATTCAGAGTACTCAGTACCGCAAGTATTGCAATATCCCAGTTGGGGTCTGATCCCCCTAGTGTTACTCTTAATATATTTAAAACCTTCCTATTTTCTCTTTCCACTAGCCCATTCGACTCTGGGTGATATATCATGGTATTTATTTTCTTTATGCTAAGGAATTCACACAATGAGGTAAGAAAGTGATTATTAAATTCTCCACCCGAGTCTGAGATTATCATGTGTGGAATTCCATGTTTACAAATGTAACACTCGTAAAACTTCCTAGCGCATTCAATCGCAGTTTTAGTTTTAAGCGCTATTAGTTCTGTATATCGAGTTAAAGCATCTACAATTACTAAGAGGTGCTTATTTCCTCTGTCTGACTCATAAAATCCTGTTAATAAATCTAAATGTATCCTTTCAAAGGGTTGATTGGGCACGGGATAAGCCCCTAGGCTGACAGGTGTTTTCATATGCCCTTTGTTTTCCTGACATGTGCGACAATTAGCTATGTGTTTTTTTATATCTGTAAGCATCGTATGCCAATAAAACGATTTGGCTTTCTGTGACATTAATGAGAACCCCGGGTGTCCATGCAATGGATTTGCATGCAACCAATTCAGGACAGTGGAAATAAGTGAGATTGGTACCACTACCTGGTCGTTAGTTACATGTGGTGTATTGCGGGTTTTCCTTGTCACGGTCCTACACACAATATTGTCTTTGATTATATAATTCTGCTGCTTATACTTTATATATTCCTTTTCCTTATGATTGCCTTTCAAAGCATTTATAATTTTTTCTAATTTCTGATGTTTTCTTTGCTCAGTCTGTAATAATTCAGCACTCCAGCCCAAATCTTCTTGTTCAGATATCGTTTTAACAATAGGCATGGATGTTGATATATCTATTAATTCAGCTAAAGGCTCCGTACAAGATGACATGGGGTTGCGTGATAATGCATCAGCAATGATATTTGCTTTCCCAGGTAAATACCCGATTCTCGCGCCAAAGTCTTGAATGATTAAATGCCACCGAGTTCGTTTGGGGCTGTGGCTGAAGCCTTTAAAGAAGTCGGTTAGTGGTTTATGATCAGTAAGAACCTTAACAGGATAACTGTATATTATGAACTTAAAATGCACTAGTGAATTAACAATAGCTAGCCCTTCCTTGTGTATTACTGCATACTTACTTTCGGAAGTTCTCAGTTTTCGAGAATAAAAAGCTATCGGGAAAAATTGTTTTTCATATTGCTGAAGCAATACCCCCCTACTCTTAAGTCTGAGGCGTCTGTTGCAATGAAGAATTCCTTACCGAAGTCAGGAAATTTTAAGATAGGAGAACTACACAGTTCATCTTTCAAGGTATTAAACGCCTGTTGATGCTGCTCAGACCTTATGAAATCTACGCCCTTCTTCATAAGATCAGTTAAGGGAGCGGCTATTATTGAATAATTGCGTATAAAACGCCTGTAATATCCACTACAACCCAGAAATTGCTGTATTCCCTTGACATTAGTAGGTATCAGAAAGTTACGGATAGCCAACACCTTATCATGGACTACTTTAAGACCTTGGCTTGACACCGTAAAACCCAAATAGACTAATTCTGGTTTGAAAAATTCACACTTACTAATCTTTACCCTTAAGTTATGTTGTCTTAGTCTCTGTAGTACTAGTTCTAATTTACGTAGATGTTCTTCTAAGGTGTTGGAAAAGATTACAAGGTCGTCCATATAGGCATGCAATATATCCCCTAGCAAGTCTCCAAACACTATGTTAATCATTCTTGTAAATGTTATGGGAGCACAACGTAAACCCAAAGGCATCCGTAAAAATTCATAATGTCCCCTGGCTGTGCTGAAGGCTGTGTATGGGATACTATTTTCTTCTAATGATATCTGGTGAAAGCCTTCAAGTAAGTCCAAACTGGTAAAATATTTATTCTGACCTAACAAAGATAAAATATCGTCAGTACATGGCACTGGGAATCGATCAGGGATCGTCTCCTCGTTTAGGCGACGGAAGTCTATGCAGATACGCCATGTTCGATCTTTTTTCGGTACAACTATTAATGGAAAATTATGAGGGCTGTTCGATTTCCTAATGACTCCTTCTTCTAGCATTTTACCTACTTCATCATTTATTTCATTCTGGAATTTCATAGGGAGTCTGTACGAGGGTACATAGATAATTTTCTGCTTGTCCTTTAACCTTATTTGATGCTCGATCACATCTGTTTTTCCTAAGGATCCATCCGTAGTGGAAAAAACATCATGATATTCAGTTAAAAGTCCAAAAATTTTCTGCTGAATTTCTTCGTCTTGAATGTCTTTATTGATTTTATTTTTAATAGATTGCAAAAGCGATTCATCTGCAACTGATTGAACGTGATTGATTTCAGCAACGGTAAGAATACGATGTTTATAAACTTCTACATCCAAGATATGTTGATTTTTGTGAATTACTAAAGTGGTATTTAAATGATTACAGACTTCATTATTACATTGTTGATGTGAGCCTACTGTATAAATAGCTTGTGTGACAGACAATCCGTTAGTTTTCAAAGTGTCGGAAAGGATTAATATTTCAGATCCCGGTAATGTTTTCTTTACTTGCACCATTAAATTCGAAGGTACGTTCGGCTTGATAGATTGCGTGCAAGATGATATTACGGGTGAACGAGAATTCTGTTGGGGCACGTATATTATTTCTTTATTAGTGAGACAAGTTATTGGTTCTTCAACGTACGTCACTGTTTTATTTGTCGTCTCCTTTTTATCCAAAACTGATTTTAAGGTATTAGAAGACTTATAGAATTTTCCTTTGATATACACGCCGAGCTTGGCAGGGGCTAAGATAATGTTTTGATTGCCCATAGATGGGTATCCTATAATTACAGCTGGATATATATCAATGTTTTGTACAACAACAAATGTATCGGCAAACGTGCGCTTACCGACCTTGAACTGAACATGAGTTACGCCTATTACATTTAATTCATTATTTCCTATACCCGAGAGTCTTACTACGGATTTTTCTATTGGGAAGTTCGAAAACAACAAATGATGTGTCCTCAAATCCATGATATTACGTGGACTACCAGAGCCAAAAAAATAATGTAAATGATCTGTGTTCTAAATTTACATCATATAATGTTGGTCGTAACTCATTTTGGCTTATTATTGTATGAATTTGTTGCAAATCTACGGGAGCATGCACTGATTTACTTAATTCGGCCGCGTGTTCCATAGGAAAATCTATTGCCTCACAATGATCTGATAAAACATTGAATTGATTATTCAATACTACTGATGTTGACATGAATGACCTTGACCCAACATCACTCTCTTCCCCACTGGAGTTAATTATGTGGTATTTGCTTTGCTCTGCACATTCTGAAAATTAGTCTGACCTTGCGAGGTCTGGTTTGACGACCCAGGATCAGCGTTATTCGAAGAACTGTTTGTTTGTTTTGGATTCTGAACTACATTGACTTTTGCAATTATAACACGTCATTCTTGCAACTTGACTATTATTAACTACATTTACTTGTTGTGGCTTTGTTTCATTTTTTGCAAAAACTTGGGTTAACACGGGATCAAGATCAGGACAATTAGACATATGTTTCTTTATCTGTTTATATACATCCAATTCCGTACTTGCTGGCGTTAACTTTTTATCAAAACACCGCACTAAAGCTTCAGGCAACATAAGTGTCATGCAAGTTAAATACATTGATCGTAAGAAATCTTTCACGGAGATGTTATCTCTAGTAACCCAAGTGAAATTACCTAGAATATCTTGATATTCATTAAGCCTATCGGCTATGAGAGCTGCTCTCTCAATAACGTTAAGCCGAGTCATAGTGGCTTGATTAAGTGTATTTCTTAATGTTAAAACTACATCTAAGGCTTCTTCATCTCCATAGACCGCACGTAGCCTAACTTTGAAATCATCCCAGGTAACTGCTTCTTGAAATGAAACACCCCTCAAATACGCACTCGCATCTCCTTTAGAAAAGTCTATAAAACTTTTAGCTTCTTGTAATTGTACAAACGGGTCTATGATTTGTTTAGCATTTAAATGGGCATCGACGGATGAAATCCATGACTCCACATTCTCAGGCAAGAACCCATTAACCCGACCCTGAAAAGGAAGGATTGAAGAGCGAGCATTTACTAGTGTCACAATCGGAGGGGGGTTACCATGTCCTGCGGTTGGGTTACTCGGTCCAGGGGTGGGGCTTACAAGGGGCGTCATGTTTACGGTATTTCTTTTTCTATCTCTACGACCCCTTGCAATCCTATCAAAATATCTATATGAATACAGACATCCACTGCGTAAACGCATAAGCACTAAATGATAAAGATTATAACAAAATTCCCCAAAACAATGATACTAATACAAAGAAATTTCCCGAGAACTTCTGAAAGAAAACGGAATACAAAGATATTTCCCGAGAACTTCTGAAAGAAAGCGGAATACAAAGATATTTCCCGAGAACTTCTGAAAGAAAACGGATTACAAAGATATTTCCCGAGAACTTCTGAAAGAAAACGGAATACAAAGATATTTCCCGAGAACTTCTGAAAGAAAACGGAATTAGCCCAGAGAGAAAAAAATTTCTAGACGAGAATTCGAAGTTGAACACAGTTTCCTTTAATGAAAGGAAATTGAAGATTAGCAAACAACTCACCCCAGTAATAATGGACTATCGACTCGTGATAACTACACCTCACTGCTCAAAACTGAAATGAATAAGAAATTGTACTTAGCTTCGGTTTATATGGCGAAGTGTGATGTCGTCATTTCCTCTCTCTCTCGCACTGGATTGTTCCTTCCTACTGATGTTCGGGTGAATGTTTTCGGTCCGATTTCCGTTGAATGTAGTGTTTCCTGGATATGTTTCTTCAATGTTTTGTAAACGTTGAATGTCAGTCCTTGGTTTTCTTAGGATGTTGATTGAAGATCCAGTTCCTCAGTTTGTATAACATTCATTTGTTGGTATTAAATGTTTCATTTCTTCAGTGGACTATGATACTTAGTCAAAATTGTAGATTCATTACTGTTGATTTCTTGAAGATCTTTCTCTGGTTCTTAGAGTTTTATTCGCTGGTTCTTGAAGATCTTTCTCTGGTTCTTAGAGTCTTATTCGCTGGTTCTTGAAGATCTTTCTCTGGTTCTTAGAGTTTTACCGCTGGTTCTTGAAGATCTTTCTCTGGTTCTTGGAGTTTTACCGCTGCCACCATTTATTGGTGTGCTACTGTTTGTTAACACACATTTGGGTTCTCTTCAAATGTCATCTTAAATGTGTTATAGATTAGATTTAGTATGTTACATCTTCAAGTAAAGTCTAAGTAAGTTAACTTTAAAATAGTTTATTCTTTAAGAACAGTGTTAACATCTCCATCACAGGAGTATAGCTGGTTTGGTCGGATGACCATTCCGTATGACATCTTAAAGTGAACTGATACAAATATCCAATTTCATACTAAAGTTTACACAGGTATCTCAGCATTTATGGATTTATAGTAAACACAACATTTATACCGGAAGGTACTTGTTCCGTTCTCACAGACAACTTCTTTCTGACGGGGCTTGGTTGTGTTTACTCTTCATGAAAAATGTTACATTGCTGAGGTTTGGCAATCGCATCCTGCTTAGAATATGACTGTGGCATTTCTCACACTTCTCTTACTTCCACAATGACCTGTAGGTCATGTGTTTTAAACAAGTAATATCTAATATATTACATATATATCTATTCATCCATCTATTCACCCATATTTAGAATATTTAAAGATTATAAGTATATACTGTATATACATATATATAATTATTTTTTTTTCATTTATTTATTTTTTTTCCTTATCAATTGAATTTTGATAATCTTATAATTCTTTATATCCCGATTTTTTTTTCGGGCCAGCCCTGTGAGAGTCAAGCTTGACTCATTTGTCTGGTAAAACTCCTTCTTTTAATAATAATGATAATAATTAGCTTTTAGAAGTGGCACAAACGGTAAAGGGGCGTGGTACGCTTTGGCGGCGTGATTCACGGGCGCCCTAGGGGGTTCATGCCATCTTGCCTGGGGGGTCGTAGGTATGGGTACCCTCTTCAAATCTCTGTCAACGGCTTCCTTGCTGTAGTCTCCGCCCTCCTTGCCTGCAACGACAAAGTCAAAAACAACAAATGGTCTAATCATCACCTATCAGACTCCACCCAAGCTGAAGTGGTGTCTGGCAACCAAGAGAAAACAGCAGAAGAATTCAATAACATCACCTCATTTCTCAAGTTTTTCGTTTGTACTTGTGACATTATTTTAGTATTTACTATTTAGCATTATTTGTATTTTAGTATTAAGTTGATGATTAGTTTTAAGTATGGTTATTCTTGTGATTGGTGATTCAGTTTAGTTTCAAGTTTATAGCTTTTAAGGATTAGGTATAAATAATAGATTCATTTGAATGGAGTTAATTCTAGTTTTCAGTGTTTTGTTGAAAGGATATATAGTTTTAAGGTTATGTTTTGTCTTTATTTCCCTTCCGTGCAAGAGTCCAACTGTAAGATTACAATGGTAGAAAGTTTGTCTTGAGGAGACTATTGTCAGTAAGTAAGATTCAAGGGTGTGGGGATTGCTTTTGTGTGCATCCCGCCAAAACAAGAGGTGTGTTTAACATAGAAATTAGAGTAGAATTGACTTTTAGTCAATTTTGTAGATTTCATTTGCCTAACTTAATTCAGGTAAGAAGTGAAAATGCCCTTGGACATGGAACATCCCAAGAAGTCCAGCATTGTTGTTGAACCCAATTCTGTTGCAACAAGATATCAACAATGGTGTGAGGAATTCAAGATTTACATTGAAGCTTTAGGTAGTATGAAAGATGCAGAGAAGATGGCGTTATTACTGCACACGACCGGTAATGCAGATACTTTATTTAGATTTCCAGTAAACAAAACTCTAAATAAATTTTTAGATTCAGTTTATGAAGTGCCCATTGTTATGTATTTTGTACTGTAATAATATATGCGCTACAGGCATTAAGAGTAATATTGCACAGTATTGCGTTGATAGAACATGTTTAGACAAATAATAAGTGTAGTAGTGTATGTTATGAAGGATTAATCCTTAATTAAAAGTCCTAAAGTTAGGGTGTGATTCTTCTTACTTTTGTATTGCAGTAGCATTCGATCTTTTATAAAGTGATGCTCATTTGTTATTTTTGTGTTATTGTGTACGAGTTTTGTTCACATATTCTCACTCGAGAGTCACAAGTCTGTTAGAAAAGATCAGAAATTTAAGCCTGAACGAAATTTAAACATATTTTAATAAGATGTCTCTGATTATATCTCATCCAACCTAGAAGACAAGTAGGCAAAAATGTATGGATAAAAGGACTCATTCCCAACTAACAAACTTATTATTTCAGGTGAGTGAGCGGATATCCATCATGTAAGTGTGATGTAGACCAAACATTACACCTAAGACACCAAAGAATATTGCACATGACACACAGAAAGACCAAGTACCCAGTAAGGTATAAGAGTGTTTAATCACAAGTAGGGACTTAACCTAGGGTTGTTGTGGCCTGGTTGGTAACGTGTCTGCCTGTTGTTTGCCAGTCGGAGGTTTGAGTCCCGCTCAGTCTCGTTAGTGCCATTGGTATCTGCAACCTTACCATCCTCGTGAGGTAAGGTGGTGGTTTTGGAGGAGCCTATAGGTCTATCTGCTGAGTCATCAGCAACCATTGCCTGGCCCTCCCTGGTCCTAGCTTGGGTGGAGAGGAGCCTTGGGCACTGATCAAATGATATATGGTAAGTCTCTAGGACATTGTCCTGCTCGAGAGGGCAATGCCACTGTCCCTTGCCTCTGTCATTCATGAGAGGCCTTTAAAACCTTTAAAAACCTGGGGGTTGCACACCAGCCCCTATGAGTGCCGGTTCCAAGCCCAGGTGAATAGGGAGGGTTGACATTAGGAAGGGCCTCTGGCCATAAAAACCCAAGCCAAAATCAAAAATGAAATGAGCCTAAATGTAGATAGGAGTAATACTAGGGCATACTCCGTAGACGACGCACAGATACATCACCCTAACTCTGACTGGACCTGGGCTACTGCATCACGAGCGGGTGCAGCTGAAGATTTTGGCTCACATTGGATTTAGAGTACTTATGTATACGGGAAACAAGATGGAAAGGAAATAAGGCAAAATAATCGGGTGATGGAACCAAGATTTACTACAGTGGAGCCAATGAACAGAGTGGAAATGGAGTTGGCATTGTTGTATCTACAGGATTGAAGCACTCTGTGATAGAAATACAAAGAAGGAGAAATGTTGAATATTATCAATGCTTATGCACCACAAGTTGATTGCACACAAGAAGAGAAAATTAACTTCTTGAGTGAAGTGGATGGAATGATGCAGGAGGTGGAAGTGAGTGAGAGAGGTGTGGTCGGGGCAGATTTGAATGGCCATGGGGGGAGTGAAAATGACGTGATTGGGCGAATGCATGGAGGTCATGGACTTGGGGAGAGAAATACAGAAGGAAAAGGCATAGTGGACTTGGCTTTGTCATTTGACCTGGCAATAGTAAGCACTTTCTTTTAGAAGAAAAGTCAGCACCTGTTAACGTATAGGAGTGATGGCAGAAGCTCCCAAATTGACTCCTTCCTTTATAAAGGGCCACAACTGGTAGAAGTTTAAAACTGTATAGTTATCCCAAGCGACCATGTAGCCCCCAAACGCAGATTATTATGTATGGACCTGAAGATTAAAAGAGAAAGGAAAATTAAAGCTAAAGATATGAGGAAAATGAAATGGTACAAATCACCTTTCACTGCCTTCTACATGGCTTCATCCCACACAATACCAGATGTCGCACCTAGTACTTCTTTTTCATGCCTTCTAATTACTGCTGCATTATGTGCCAACCATTTACAAATAAATTACCCCCAAAACCTTCTGGTATTGTGTGGGAGGAAAAAGAGAGCTGTTGGTGCGATGAAGATATTGAAAAGGCAGTGAAAGGTAAGAAGGATGCAAAGAAGAGATGGGAAGAATCGCAACTACAAGAGGAGAGAGATAGATTTATAGAAAAAAGCAAGGAGGTGAAGAAAGTGGCAGCCCAAGCTAAGGTTAGGGCATATAGTGAGGTGTATATAATGAGCTTGGAACAAAGGAAGGAATGAATAAGATTATCAAAATGTCAAAAGCAAGAAATAGAAGAGCAAAAGATATTACACACATTAAGCAAATGAAAGATCGAGATAAAATGGTACTCAGAAAAGAACACATCTTGAAGCTAGTAAAAGAAGACGGACAGCTGAACATGGGCATGGTAATGGGGTTTTCTAGGTAAGAGGTGGTAGATGTGCTGAAAAGATGAGGAACAGTAAGATAACAGGGCCAGACTTGATCCCTGTGGCAGCATGGAAAACATTAGGAGATGAGGGGTTGGATATCTTATATGATCTAAAGATAAAGATACACAAACAAGATAAGATACTAGAAGAGAGACGAGAGAGTATATTGATCCCAATTTTCAAAGACAAAAGGAATGATCAAGATTGCGGTAACTACAGGAGCATTAAACTGGTGCCCCACACCATGAAGATATTAGAAAGGATAATGGATGGCAGAGTTTGAGAAGTAATTGAAAAAGGAAAAGAGCAAATGGGATTTATGAAAGGAAGTGGAACTACAGTTGGTATATTTTGTCTGAGGCAACTGTTGGAGAAATTAAGGGAGAAGCAAAGGGATCCATATTTTATGTTCATAGACCTTAAAAAGTCTTGTGACTGATTACCAAGAGATGATGTGGAGGTGTCTGAGGAAGAAGATGGTCGCAGAAAAGTATGTGCAGCTGATCCAAGAGATGTATCACGGGGTGTATACCAGAGTGAGGAGCACTGTTGGAATGACAGAAGAATTTGAAATGAGTAGGATTGCACCAGGGATCAGTACTTGGTTCATTCATTCATTTTCAATATAGTAATAGATGTTATGACTGGAGAAGTTAGAGCGACAATTCCATGGAGCATGTATGCAGATGATATTGTTTAATGTGATAAGAGTAAGGAAGACCTGGAAATTAAGGTAGAAAGGTGGAGAGGAGCACTAGAGTACAAAGGAATAAGAATAAGCAGGTCCAAGATAGAATACATGTGTTCCACCAGTGAGGGCAACGGCAGAGAAAATATTAGGCTGGGTGGAGAAGAAAAGAGAGTAGAAAAGTTTAAGTACCTAGGAACCATAAGTGTTGGTGGAAGTATGGAAGAAGTCAAAAACGGTATACAGGCAGGCTGGAACAACCAGAGAGCTACCTCTGGAGTCCTTTGTGACAATAGAGTGCCACTAAAACTTAAAGGAAAAGATGGTCGTAAGAACAGCAAGCCTAAAGAAAACTGATGAGAAAAAAGTGGATGTAGCAGAGAAGAGAATGCTTAGGTGGATGCCTGGAGTGACAAGAAAGGATAAAATTAGGAATGGTTACTGTTATGCATTTTGCTGTAATACTATATACGCTACAGACATTAAGAGTAATGTTGCACAGTATTGCATTGATAGAACAAGTTTAAACATACAGAATAAGTGTAGTAGCACATGTTATAAACGATTTAATCCTTAATTATTTGTCCTAAAGTTAGGATGTGATTCTTCCTACTTTCGTATTTCAGTAGGATCAAATCTTTAATAGACTGATGCTCATTTATTAGTTTTGTATTGCTGTGTACGAGTTTTGTTTACATATTCTCACTCAAGACTCACAAGTTGTTAGAGAAGAGTAAAGATGTAAGCCTGAGGGAAATTAAATGTATTTCAATAAGAAGTCACTAATTATATCCTATCCATCCAGAAGACAAGTTGGCGAAGATGCTGGGATAAAAGGATCCATTCTCATCTAACTATTGTATTGTTATTCAAGATGAGTGACTTGATATGAAGTAATTGTGTTGTAAGCCAAACATCACATATAGGCGACTACAGTTGAGACGAAAAACCATGCAGAAAAAAGCAGCAGCAAGAAGAGCCAACTAGATGTAACCCCATGCAACAGGAATACAGCCAACTAGATGTAACCCCCTGCAGCAGGAATACAGCCAACTAGATGTAACCCCATGCACCAGTAAAGCCTGCCTGACACTTGCACGCATTCGTGGCACGCATTGATGCGCGAACTCGCGTGAACGAGCCGTGAAAATGTCGTGAACAGTGCGGGAACTCGCGTGCCAGAGCATACCAATGCGTGCCATGCGCGCCCAGAACTTTGAAATGTTTAAAGTTTGTGGCACGCATTGGCACGCACTAAATGGCCGTGAAATAGTCGTGAACGATGCGCCAACTGGAGTGAACTGGAGTGAACAGTGCGGGAACTGGCGTGAACTGGAGTGAACGATGCGGGAAGTGGCGTGAACTTTATAATGAAGAGAAACAAAAAGGAAACGAAAAAATTAATGAAAAGGAAAGAAAAATAAACCTGATAAATTTTTATATTTGCTGTTTTAATGTGGAAAAAAAATATCTTATTTCAAACTATTACTATAACTTTATAATGAAGAGAAACAAAAAGGAAACGAAAAAATTAATGAAAAGGAAAGAAAAATAACCCTAATAAATTTTTATATTTGCTGTTTTAATGTGAAAAAAAATCATATCTTATTTCAAACTATTTCTATAACTTTATAATGAAGAGAAACAAAAAGGAAACGAAAAAATTAATGAAAAGGAAAGAAAAATAAACCTAATAAATTTTTATATTTGCTGTTTTAATGTGAAAAAAAAAATTATATCTTATTTCAAACTATTTTTATAACTTTATAATGAAAAGAAACAAAAAGGAAACGAAAAAAATAATGAAAAGGAAAGAAAAATAAACCTAATAAATTTTTATATTTGCTGTTTGAATGTAAAAATAAAATGATGTCTTATTTCAAACTATTTCTCTAACTTCATAATGAAGAGAAACAAAAAGGAAACGAAAAAAATTAATGAAAAGGAAAGAAAAATATAAACCTAATAGTTGTTTATATTTGCTGTTTGAATGTAAAAATAAAATGTCTTATTTCATGCACACACTTATTTTCCTCTATTACCAATCAAGACCCAAAACTTTTGTTTTAAATAAAAATGAACTGAAAAATAAACCCAAGAAATTTTTTAGTTTGCTGTTTGAATGTAAAAATAAAATGATGTTTTATTTCATCAACATACTTATTCTTCTTTATTACCTTAAAATGAAGAGCAAAACAAATTTTTTCTGTTTGCTGTTTTAATGTAAAAATAAAATGATTTCTTATTTCAACACACTTTTTTCTCTATTACCTTAAAATCAACAGCCTAAAAACTTTTCATGTTTGCTGCTTTTAATGTTAAAATAAAATGCTTTCTTAATACTTGTACGTATTTTATGTCTGCTATTTATATGTAAATCAAATGCTTTCTTATTGAAACAAAAATAAAGGGCAACAAAAAATACAAAAGATACGTTTCTTCTCCTCAATGCAATGGTGTCTCTGACAGAAAGCATTGTTGTCTCATTCGAAGCCAATCCAAGAATGTCCTTGGGTTGGAGAAGCCCCGTTTTTATATGGAGTGGCCAATTCGTGAACTGGCGTGAACGATGCGGAATGATGAGTGAACTCGCGTGAACGTCTCGTGAACTACGCGTGCCAATTCATGCCATCGCGTGAATGTCGCGTGAACGATGCACGAACTGGAGTGAACTGGTCGTGAACAGTGCGGGAAAAACACCAGTGCGTGCCACAAAGTGGCACGCACTGGCGCGCATCAATGCGTGGCAAAAATGCGCGAGAGTGTCAGGCAGGCTTAATACAGCCAACTAGAGGAACGCCTCAACATTCAAGCTCAATGTCAAGAAAAAAGAAAACATCCTACATATATGATTTTATTGGTTAGGACCAAGTAAGGTAGGATTAAAACTTGTTACCAGTAGGCATTAGGTGGTAAAATTTCACCATAAGCCAATAATATTTCACATAAAATGAAAAGTGTAAAGTTGGTTGCACAAACACACAAAAGGTACAATTGACATCGAAATTAGGTTAGAATTAACTTTAGTTAATTTTGTTAATTTCATTTGTCTAACCTAATTTAGGAAAGAAGTCAAAATGCCCCTGGACATCGAGCATCCAGAGAAAGTCAGCATTGTTGCTGAACCCAATTCTGTTGCAACACGATGGCAACAGTGGTGTGAGGAATTTAAGATTTATATTGAAGCTTTAGGTAGTATGAAAGATGCACAGAAGGTGTTATTAATGCACACAGCCGGTAAAGAGGTTCAGGAAGTCTTTAAGACACTACAACCTACCGATAACACTAGTGAAGCTGCGATTAACGCTCTTACCACATACGTTGACCCTCAAGTCAATAAATTTTTTAAAGGTATAAATCTACAGCACAGGAATATCAGAAAGAGCAAGAGAGCCTAGATGCATTGATGATTAGACTTAAATATTTAGCTGTTTCGTGTGAATTTCTAGAGTTAGAAAATGTTATCATATATCAAGTTATTGCCCATTGTACATCACAAGAGCTAAGAAAAAAAATATTGCAAGATTAAGATTTAACACTAGGGAAGGTATTGATTATAGGCAGAGCTCTAGAAATATCAAAGAGACAAAGTAATATAACAGGTAACACTACTGTCATAAGTAGATAGAATAATATAGAAAAGGATGTTAAAACATGTAAAGTTTCTACTCTTACGAAGCAGAGAGAAGAGGTTCCGCTAGTGTTTACCAGAAGCTGTCACCGCCGTTGGTTGAGGTCAAGACATTAATTAGATGTGCCCAGATCAGCAGACCTGTGGCATAAGGGTCGTCTGTTGTAGCAATTTTGGAAGGACCCATAGCATAAGGGGAGTCTGTTGTCCCTGAAACATCCATTAATGGAAGGTAAACGCATGCCTCACTTCAGTTATAGCGCCATATGGATCATGATTGCACCAGAAGAACGTTCGGGAAGATGTGATCAAAGTAGGCGTGGTTTTAAGGAAAACCAATGAGGATGAAGAAAGGAGAAAATTTCCTTAAATGGAATTGTCTATAGTTAGCCCCTCCCTTACAGGGATATATAAACTTAAAAGATCATGAAAAACAGAGAGAGAACGAGAGAGGGAATGAGAGAGAACAAGAGGGAGCGAGAGAGAACGGGAGAACGAGAAAACAAAAGGACCAGAATGCAGATGTGACCAGCCTTACGACAACTTGTGCAAGATGTTCGAACCAGTTGACCACATGGCCATGAAGTGTCCAGACCTGAAAATATACGTTCCTGGATCGTCAAGATCTGCTGTGAAGAGTACCATCATCTCTTTTAAGTATTATTTGTCTGCTTTCATGACTGTTCCCCTATTTGCTGAAGTGAAGTTTAATCAGATGATTTTCTTTCTTCAATTCCATGCTCTCCAAGTTCTCAATCAAGAAACATTGATTTTTTACTAGTTTTAGATAAAATCATGTTTTCTTTTGCAAGTTTCTTTCTATATTCCTTTTCCCATATTTCTCTTGGTGGTTGTTGATTTATCCTAATTTAATTAATCAATTCAAAAGAACCTGATTCGATCCTCCAGGATCGTAACAATTGCCGACCTTGCCAAGATTTTCGACAACATAACCAATTGAAACAGGGAGAATATAGAAGGAGGCAGAATGATTACGAAAGATTTGATAGCTTCAGGTAAACTTCTTGGTCTAGATAGTGATGCTTTCCGAGAGTATGATTTTAAGAGAGATCAGGAAGTGTTTGAGAGAGACGAAAGAGCAGCTGGAAGAGAAGAATATGAAAGACAGCTTGAAGAAAATGAAAGTCAGCAGAAGTATGAGTTAGAAATTGCTCGTTTAAGACTAACTCTTCATAACAAACGGTCAGGTAACAGATCAGGAAGTAATTCATCTTTGAATAGTGACACAGATAGTTTAGATATGAGTGCAGTGCTCAAACTTATACCGAAATTTGATGAGGAAGAGGTTACAAAATACTTCATGTCTTTTGAAAAGTTAATGAACAGAGTAGGTTCTCCAAAGAAAAGGTGGACTTTGTATTTACAATCAGTTTAAGTGGTAAACACACTCTGTGTATAGTTGTTTTTCTGAGGATGAAAGTGAAGATTATGATACTGTGAAAGGAACCGTACTTAGTGCATACAGATTGGTACCAGAGGCGTACCATAAGAAGTTTAGAAGTTTGAAAAGAGATGATACTAGTATATATGTAGAGTACGGAAAGAAGTTAGAAAGATAGTTTTGTGATTGGTTGACTTCCCCTGAAGTCGATAATTTTGAAGATCTCAAGAACTTAGTTTTGTTAGAAAGTTTCAAAGATGACATATCCCCAGACATCAAATTATATATAGATGATAGGCGTGAAACATCTTTTGCCAATGCTACGAGATTAGCAAATGAGTACAGTCTCACACATGGTTTAATGAACAGTAAAAAGAAAAACATTCTTTTGTCAAGTAAGGCACAACGTAGTAAAGGTAGTTCTAACAATAATGATATTAGGAACAGGGATTATTATTACTATTGTTACACATGTGGGAAGGAAGGTCATATTTCTCTGTACTGTAAGAGCAAGTGGGCAGTCAGTAATTCAGAGGTCACTTGTTACAATTGTAATAAGAAAGGAATTGCACAGTAGAAAGTATGAATTTTAATAAACCTGTGTCACTAGTTAATAATCTTTTTTCAGGAAGGAATAGTCTATTGAAAGAAACTGGGAAACATTATGGTGAATTTTTGTGTGAAGGTTTAATTTCTTCTCTTAAAGGAGGTGATTCAAGGGAAGATATCTTGCTTAGGGATACAGGAGCGGCCGTATCACTCGTTAGGAGAGAGAGCGTTCCAAGGAATGTAATAATCAGCATGAAAGAAAAAGTTATGCTAGGTGGGTTTCTGAACACTTGTGTAGTTTGTCCTTTATTAAAGATGAAATTGAAAAGTCAGGTAGTGACAGGAGATGTAAAACTAGCAGTTGTAGATGGCGTTGACATTATTGTTGGCAACGATTTAACTACCTCCATGTGTGTGAATCCTATTTTAAGTGAAGTTCAAGTGCGTGAAATGATAGTAACTAGGTCAGGATTAGATACAGATATTGACTACGGTCATAGGTTGCTCGAGGATTCAAATGTAGGTAATAGAGGCGGTGATGATGATCTTAGCATGAATGTAGCTTAGGAAACTAACTCTATCGATGTTGACAATGTGAGCCGTGATGATGATGTAGCTGTCGAAAGAAGTGATGTACAGATAGACAATGTAATAGGCCCAAGTAATAGCAGCTGTAGTGTTTCAGAAACAAGTATATTGAATAGGGATGAACTGGTTAAGATGCAGAGGGGAGATGAAACACTAACTCGAATTTTGAATGAGAATTGGATGATGAACCTGAAAATGTTCGTAAGGAAATATTTAGTCTAAAAGACAAACTTTTGTGTCGCTATGTTCGTCCTAAGACAGGTAGCAAAGAGGAGGTCATAGAGCAATTAGCAACTCCTAGGAAACTTCGTGAATCAATTTTGAAATTAGCACATGATGAACAAGGACATTTAGGAGTAAATAAAACATTCAAGCGTATAAGTTAAATGTACTTTTGGCCTAAAATTAAAAGTGATGTGAAGAGATATGTTTTAAGTTGTCACCAATGTCAAATGGCTGGTAATCCTAATCAAGTAATTCCTAGGGCCCCATTATGTAATATTCCATCGGTGGGAGAACCTTTTGAGAATGTCATAATTGATATAGTAGGCCCTTTGCCCAGAAGCAAGGGAGGGAATATCTATCTATTAACAATCATTGATAGACTAACACGATATCCAGAAGCAATCCCAGTAAGAAATTGCAATGCAAAAACTAAAGTTAAACGCTTGCTGAACTATTTCTCTAAATTTGGACTTCCTTGTGTTATACAGAGTGATAATGGTAGCAATTTCATATCAAAGTATTTCAGAGATAAAATGAAAGAGTTAGGGATTAAACTTGTAACTTCCACCCCGTACCACCTTAAATCACAAGGAATTGTTGAACGTCTTCATCAAACGTTGAAAAATTGCTTAAGGAAGTTGTGTAATAATTTCGAACATGACTGGGAAGAAAAGTTACCTTTTGTCTTGTTGGCTTTACGATTAGCACCAAATGACACCACAGGATTTAGTCCTTTTGAATTGTTGTTCGGTCACACCGTCAAAGGACCTTTAGAAATTTTAAAGTGTAGGTTAATGCTAGAAGAAGGTAGAAAGGATTACGTACAGAATATTGAAGATCACAAGGAGGATTTAAGGAAAGCCTGGCAGTTGGCAAAATAAAATGAGACCAACCGTCAAGGGGAAACTAAAAGGAAGTACGACCTTAAGGTTAAAGACAGAATTTTCCATGTGAGTGATAAAGTCTTAGTATTAGTCCAGAAAGAAGGCCCCTCATTATCTTATAAGTTTGAAGGTCCTTTTCTTATCATAGATAAAAGGGGAAATTTTGATTACTTAATTGATATGGGTAGGCGTAGAGCTAAGTGGTTGCACATCAACTTGCTAAAGAAATATAATGAACGTCCAGTGCCAGTTGTAACCGTGTCGCAGAGAGAGATTACTTTTGAGAAAAACCCTGATGTCCTTATAATTTCACGTTTGAGGGAGAAAAAATAAGGGAATTATTCAATGTCTTTTCAAATTATCCAGAAACTGTTAGTGATAAATTAGGTTTAACTAATCTCTTAGAACACGATATTGAGTTGCAGGACACAAAACCCATTAGACAAAGTCCTTATCGTCTAAGCCCAGAAAAAACAAATTAAGTCTGACAGGAAATCAAGTATATGCTAGACAATGGTTTGATTGTTCCTAGCGAAAGTGACTGGTGTTCTCCTATAGTTCTTGTTTAGAAGGAAGATGGATCAGATAAGTTGTGTATTGATTTTAGAAAAGTGAATAGTGTTACAAAACAAAGTAATTTTCCCCTCCCCAGGATAGAAGATTGTTTATTTAGAATAGGAAATGCCAAGTTTATTTCTAAACTTGATTTGGCCAAAGGTTATTGGCAAGTACCTTTAAGTAGTCGAACACAGAAAATATCTGCTTTCATAACACCTATCGGTAGTTATGAACCCACAGTTATGGCTTTTGGTCTACGAAATGCAGTGAGTACTTTCCAAAGATTAATGAATAAAGTTTTAAATGGAATTGATAATTGTCGTGTATTTGGATGATCTTGTAGTGTTTTCAGATACGTGTGAGTAACATTTACGCATTTTAGCTAAAGTCCTAGCAGTCCTTGAGAAAGCAAAACTTGTTTTAAATCTGAAGAAATGTGAATTCGGAAAAACCTCGATCACATATTTGGGTTATAAAGTGGATCTAGGTAAGATTTGTCCAAAAGATGGGAACATAGAGGCTATCATCAACTTCCCAATCCCTACCAGTAAAAAACAGGCAATGAGATTCATTGGAATGATTTCATATTTCCGCAGATTTGTTCCTAATTTTTCAGAAATAAGTGCTCCAATAAGTAATCTTTTCAAGAAAGGACTAAGTTTTGTATTTGATAATGGAGGATGTTTCCATAAAATACATTTTGAAAGTTATTTGTATTCCTGCCATAATCTATTAGAGGCGGGAGATATTGAATCTGGGGCAGTGACGCAGTCTCGCTGGAGCAAGCGTGGCCTCAACATTGTTATTGCATTGCTGCTCACCATGTATTGAATTGTGAATACATAACTATTGCACATTGCTTGTATTTGAGTATACCCAACCTGCATACATGGCGCAGTGAGTAGGATTGCAGTGAAGCCTTCAAGATGTCGGGTGCAAGATACTCAACAACACCAAGAAGAGGGACCCTTCGACGGGCTGCACGTGGCCGCATCAATGGTGGGAATGAGGACCTTCTGAATGCAATGGCAAACCTTTTAGATTGTGCTTTCCGCTGCCCTCAGTGCCAAAATGACATGAGTGACTATATTCTGACTCACAGGTTAGCCAGTGGTTTAAATAACTGTGGACTGAAACAAGAAATACTCCAGGACTACGAGAAATATAACAGTGTCGCCAAAATTCTACAGAAGTGTGAAATATATGAGGCAGCTGAAAGGGACAGTGGGGCAAACAAATTTAACCAGAAACTCATTACCGCCAAGGTGGGGAAGGAATTGCTGCCCTATAATAGTAATGAAACAGAACATAGTGATGTTGCGGCAGTAAAATCGAACTTTCGTCGACAGAAGGATAGTAAGCTGCTCATGTCAGGTAAGAGATGTGATAATTGTGGGCGCATTCATGAGAAAAATAAATCTAGCTGCTATGCAAATGAAGTGTGTTGCCACAACTGTGGTGTAAAGGGTCATTTAGCTAGATATTGCAGAAAAAAACTTGGGAATAACAAGGCAGCAGGCATTGAAGTCGACCATGATGACAACACCATGTCAGTGACGGCATGCACATGCGTAAAAATTGAACATAAAATGAGACGTGATGTACCAATGTATGAGACATTTATTGATGCCATTGCCGATACTGGGGCTGAAGTTTGTATTATGGGGGAAAAGGTTTTGCATCAATTAGGACTGAACGTGAAACAGTTGCATCATTCGAACGCCAGGGTCAATCATGCAGCCGAAAAACCCATGAGAGTACTGAGTAGTGTGCGTTGTACAATAACATTACGTAGAAATATTGCTCTAAATATAGAGGTGTTAGTAGTGTGCGGTGTCTCTAGGCTATACCTATCTATAGATGTATGTAAGTGTTTAGGATTAGTGGATGCGAACTTTCCCCATCATGTTAAGGTAGACGGGATATCAGTAAATAATATTGGTAGGGAACGGCCTAATAGTGTGGATGCCAATGACGTCACCAGTGATATGAGCTACAACCATGACGTCATAGAGTTGCCGTTCTCCTCTCAGGAGGCCAACGTACCTAAGCTCAAAAAGTGGATTTTGGAGCGTTTCTCTGGTACGGTATTCAATACTAAACGGAATCCTTAACCGGTAATGAAGGGAAAGCCACACCATATCCACCTTCTCCCTGATGCAGTCCCATACGCATGCCATACGCCAATTCCAATTCCCAAACATTGGGAGCAAGAGGTAAAAAAACAGCTGGACGACGATGTAAAACTGGGAATAATCCGCCCCGTTCCTACAGGAACTGCAACCGATTGGTGTGCGCGAATGGTGGTAGTGGCTAAAAGGAATGGAAACCCAAGAAGAACAGTGGATTACCAAAGGCTAAACAAATTTTGCAAAAGAGAAACTCATCACACTTTTGCCCCGTTCGACATGGCATCCGGTGTACCTGTACGTTCATACAAAACTGTAATAGATGCCTATTCTGGTTTCCACCAAGTGGAATTAGATGAAGAAAGTCGGCACCTGACTACCTTCATATCCCCATGGGGTAGGTACCAGTATTGTAGGACCCCAATGGGACATGTCTCTGCCTCGGATGCATACTCAAAGCGCTTTGATGATGTAATAGCGGACATTCCGAGAAAATCTAAATGTGTCGATGATGTTCTCCTTTATGATCATACGATAAGTTTTTTACAAGTATGTGAAGAGAACGGAGTTACCCTCAATCCTTATAAATTTCAATTTTGCCAACGCGAGCTAGACTTTGTGGGCTATGAGTTAGGTTGGGACAATTTCAAGCCAGGTGAGGAAAAGTTGTCTGCAATCAAGAACTTCCCAATGCCAAATCAACCAACCATCACTGACATAAGATCTTGGTTTGGCCTCGTAAACCAATTGGCCCCATTTGTTGCTACCTCTCAACTAATGGAACCCTTTCGAGACCTCCTAAAAAAGTCTACTAGTCGAAAGGTATACTGGGATGAAATGTTAAAGGATGCGTTCGAAAAGACTAAAGAAATTTCATGCAATCTGATTGGGGATGGATTGGCCTACTATGATAAATCCAGGCGAACTGCAGTAATCAGTGACTGGTCGCGTGATGGGATGGGATTTCTGGTGTTACAACAACATTGCAGTTGCAAAGAGGATAAAGTCCCATTTTGTTGCAAAGGGGGGTGGAAGCTTGCCCTCTGTGGAAGCAGACATTTAACCTCGGCAGAAGCTAGTTATGCAGTCGTTGAAGGAGAGGCTTCCGCCGTGGTATGGTGCTTTCAGAAAGCTAGATTATTCTTACTGGGGTGTCCCAATATTATCCTTGTTACTGACCACCGTCCGCTAGTCAAAGTGTTTGGGGACAGAGAATTGAAAGACATTGCAAATCCTCGTTTGCTCCAATTAAAGGAAAAAACATTACAATACAGTTTCACAGTAAAATACATCCCTGGGAAGAAAAACTCAGCAGCCGATACTCTTTCGAGATATCCAGTAATCAGAAGCCCAATAAATGCGAGTGACCGTGAGATGGGGGAGGAAGTTGAGAGTTCATGCGTTGCAGCACCGATGACGTCGCTGAGTGATGACGTCATAACCCTCGACTGGAATTCTGTTAAAAGGGCTGCTGAAAGCGATGTGGAATATCAGCTGCTAAAGAGTATGGTAGCCGCAGGTTCTTGGCCAGTATCGAGAAATCTAGTCGACTCCAGCATAAAGCCGTATTTTAATGTACGGGATCGACTTGGCATCGTGGACGAACTGGTGGTGTATTCATACAATGACGGGCACATACGTCTGGCAATATCTGTTTCACTACGAGACCAAGTTGTCTCTAACCTACACTCAGGCCACCAAAGTTCTGATTCAATGATTCGTAGGGCACGGCAGGCTGTGTATTGGCCTGGGATGGAGGGTCAACTGAAACTCAAGAGGATGCAGTGCAGAACATGTGACGTCATCGCTCCGTCCCAACAAAGGGAACCGCTATTGCCTACCCCACCCCCCTGAATATCCTTTTCAACAAACGGTCACGGATATGTTTCAAATGTGTGGAAAACAATATCTGGTATATGCAGATAGGCTTACTGGTTGGCTGGAAATTGCCTTCTTTCCAAATGGTGCCACTTCTGCTAAGTTGATTCCCCTCTTCCGACGATACTTCATGCAGTGGGGCGCCCCGGAAGAAATCTCCCTCGATGGTGGCACCAATTTGGTAAGCACTGAGATGGCTAGCTTCCTACAGAAATGGGGGGTTAGGATGAGAATATCCTCAGCCCATTACCCCCAATCCAACGGAAGGGCAGAGGCAGCAGTACGTACAGCAAAGAGAACCATTCAAGATAACACAAGAAGCGACGGAAGCCTCGACACAGATAGTTTTGCAAGAGCCATTTTGCAATATAGAAATATGCCCCTAAGAGACATCGATAAATCGCCGGCACAGTTAGCCATGGGACGACAACTCAGGGACTCAGTCCCCATGATTAAAAGTTATCATAAGATAACAGAACAGTGGGCAGACATTATGATAGACAGAGAGTAGAAGATGGGTAAACACCTGAGAAATGTCAAGTTCCGTCATGATTCTAGTGCAAAGAGACTCCGCCCCTTGCAAGCGGGTACCACAGTAGCAGTGCAAAATGTTGTCTCTAAGGCCTGGGATCGTATTGCAAAAGTCGTTGAAATGAAAGGAGACCGCCAATATGTCATAGAACTAGATGGTAGTGGAAGAATATCAACGAGAAACAGAAAACATCTTCGGGAAATAAGAGTGCAGGATTTCCCCCCACCTACTCGTTCACTTTCCCCCGCTGACTCGTGTGCCGACCCCCAACCCAGAAGAGGGACCAGGAAAATAAATCCTCCGAGTTGGCATGAAGACTATATTTTATGATTTTTCAATTATGTACAATTTGATTTTTCTTTAATTATGCACAATTTGATATATTTTTTTTTGTACTGAATATGTGACCAGTTTGTAATAATTTGATAATTTCATGCAACTAAATGTCGTCTTACTTTGCAATGAGCACGTAATCGCGCTCCACTTATATGATTTGTGTTATCTTTTATATAACACCATTTTGTCATCAGTATGCCTTATACTTCTCTTGCTGTATGATTACTTGATAAACCCTCAATTTCATGAAAAATGTAATACATTTATTTTAGAGAGGGGATGTAGGATGTTTCCATATAATACATTTTGAAAGTTATTTGTATTCCCGCCATAATCTATTAAAGGCGGGAGATATTGAATCTGGGGCAGTGACGCAGTCTCGCTGGAGCAAGCGTGGCCTCAACATTGTTATTGCATTGCTGCTCACCATGTATTGAATTGTGAATACATAACTAGTGCACATTGCTTGTGTTTGAGTATACCCAACCTGCATACAATAAGTGCTCCAATAAATAATCTTTTCAAGAAAGGACGAAGTTTTGCATTTGATAATGAATATACCGAAGCATTCAATAAGTTAAAAGCCATAATGATTAATGAGCCCATTCTAATGTTACCCGATTTTAGCAAAGAATTCAATTTAGCGATAGATGCAAGTGATATTGGCATAGGAGGAGTTCTGTTGCAAGAAGTGAACGGGATTAAGCACCCTATAGCTTATTAGTCCAAGAAGTTGAATAAAGTACAGCAGAATTATTCAACTATTGATAAGGAATTGTTTAGTTTAGTATCAACTTTAAAATATTTTGAGATTTATGTACGTAGTGGTCATGTTTTAACTGCGTATACTGATAACAATCCGTTAGTTTACTTAGATAAATTTCTCATGCGTTGGAGTTTAGAATTACAATATTACGATTTAAAGATAGTTCAAATAAAAGGAAAGAATAATGTAATAGCCGACAGTCTTTCTAGAGAGTTTTCCGAATGATGTGGACGTTTTTTTTTTCTCTCTCTCTTTCATCAACAAGGTTTTGTTATGTGATGCGAGAGTAATGAAGTAATTTTTTCTCTGTTTAGGGATAAGTGATTTTCTCCCTTGATAGTTTCTTTTAAAATTAAGATAAAATCAGTAGATTTTCCTTTTTTTTTTTTCTTTTAGGGGAATGTGTCATGGGTAGATAGAATAATATAGAAAAGGATGCTAAAACATGTAAAGTATCTACTCTTAAAAAGCAGAGAGAAGAGGTCCCGCTAGTGTTTACCAGAAGCTGTCACCGCCGTTGATTGTGGTCAAGACATTAATTAGATGTGCCCAGATCAGCAGACCTGGGGCATAAGGGTCATCTGTTGTAGCAATTCGAGGAGCCAGCCTTTTGGAAGGACCCATAGCATAGGGGAGGTCTGTTGTCGCCGAAACATCCATTGACGGAAGGTAAACGCATGCCTCGTTTTAATTATAACACCACATGGATCATGATTGCAGCAGCAGAACGTTCGGGAAGATGTTGTGATCAAAGTAAGCGTGGTTTTAAGGAAAGCCAGTGAGGATGAAGAAAGGAGAAAATTTCCTCAAATGGAATTCTCCATAGTTAGACCCTCCCATAAAGGTGTATATAAACCTAAAAGATCATGAAAAACAGAGAGAGAATGAGAGAGGGAACGAGAGAGAACGAGAAAGCAAAAGGACCAGAATGCAGATGTGACCAGCGTTACGACAACTTGTCCGAGATGTCCAAACCAGTTGACCCCGTCGCCATTACCAACCACGAAGTGTCCAGACCTGAAAATCTACGTTCCTGAATCGTCAAGATCTGCTGTGAAGAGTACCATCATTTCTTTTAAGTATTATTTGTCTACTTTCTTGGCTGTTCCCCTATTTGCTGAAGTGTAGTTTAATCAGATGATTTTCTTTCTTCAATTCCAAGAAACATTGATCTTTGACTAGTTGTAAATAAAATTATGTTTTCTTTTGCGAGTTTCTCTCTATATTCCTTTTCCCATATTCCTCTTGGTGGTTGTTGATTTATCCTAGTTTAATTAATCAATTCAAAATAACCTGATTCGATCCTCCAAGATCGTAACAACTATGAGCAATAGAATGGAAAAATATAAAATCAGCAAGATAGGCTCAAAGTTGAAAGACAATGAGAATGAGAGGAAGAATACATCAAAGCCTAGTCATAGGAAATTGCCGAGCTCTAATGCTCACAAATATCAGAATAAGACCTATACGTAGAAGCAACAGGAAAAACCCAAATGCTATAGGTGTGGTAAAACTGATCTTCTTGCATACAAATCAAGGAAATGCTCTGCTACAGGAAAAACATGCCAGAATTGTAGAAGACAGGACATTTTTCAAATGTTTGTAGATTGCCTTAACAGTATACAAAGAAAATAAATGCAGCAGTTGACGCTATAGGCCAAGAGAATAATACATAAAATGTTCCTGATAATCAGGATAGGTCAGAAACTGATTTTGCGTTTCGCATTAATTCAGTCAACAAAGGTGCAAGGAAACATATTGGTAGAAGTGATCATTAATGGTAAACCAATTGTAATGCAATTGACAGCGGCTGATGTATCAATTGTGTCTGAGAAAACAGCTGAAACTGTTCCTAATTTGTTATTAGAAGGTACAAATAGAGTTTTGAAAGGTTATAATTGTTTTGATATTCATGTAATAGGTGCTTCGAACGTAGAAGTACACTAAAGAGATAAGAAGTTAGACAAGAATGCCATTACCGGTAGTTTGAGGTAAAGGACATACTTTACTAGGTTTGGATTGGTTACAGTATTTGAAATAAGATTGGCCTAATATTTTGAAGGGTACAGGTACACAAAATGGACAAAAGAATGAAGTGTCTGTGGATAATATTCTATCAGAGTTTCAAAACGTATTTGAGGATAAAGTTGGCACAATAAACAATGCAGAGGAAATTTTAGTTTTGAAATCAGATAGTACCCCTAGATTTCTTGCTCCAAGACCAGTACCATTTGTATTGAAAAGTGCAATTGAAACAGAAATCAAGAGGATAGAAAGTGAAGGTTCTTGGGAAAAAGTTACATGCTCAGACTGTGCTACACCATTATTTCCTATTGTGAAGGAAAATGGTCAGGTTAGGTTATGTGGAGATTATAAGGTAACATTGAATCCACACCTTCAGGTAGCTCAACATCCATTACCAAATCGGAAACATTTTTGCAACTATGTCAGGATGTACTATATTTTCTAGGTTAGATCTTAGACAAACATTTCAACAGCTTCCCGTTGATGAAAATTCACAAGAACTATGTACAGTAAATACAACAATAGGTTTGTATAGGCCAAAGAGATTGCCTTATTGAGTAGCAAGTAGTCCAGCTATATGGCAACAAACTATGGATGAGATTTTTTCAGGAATGCAAGGAGTATTCATTTTCATAGATGATATTTTAATCTCTGGTAAAGATAAAATAGAACATATAGAAAGATTACAGGCTGTTCTGAAGAAATTAAAGGAACATAATATTAGAGTTGATAAGGGCAAATGTATTTTAGGAGTTGATGCAGTGGAATACTTATGTTCAGTAATTAATGGCAAAGGTATTCACAAGACTAAGGAGAAACTTGAAGCAGTGAAATCAACAAAGGTACCGGAACATGTTAAGGAATTATAATCACGTTTAGGTTTAGTAACATTTTATGGAAATTTCATTCAGAATTTATATAAAATCGCACATCCACTGAATAAGTGTGTAGAGTGGAATTGTACAAAAGATAATCGGGAATCTTTTGAAAGAATCAGACAGGAAATAATATCACCTACATTTCTAGTACATTATCGAATGGATTTCCAGTTAAATTAGTTTGTGATGCAACAAACATAGGTTTAAGTGCAGTAATATCTCATGTAATGCCATATGGAACAGAAAATTAAATCACTTTCGTTTGTAGGGTATTGAGAAAGGAAGAAAGGAATTACTCTTAAATAGGAAAAGAAGGTTTAGCAATAGTGTATGGAGTTAAGAAATATTATTTGTATCTTTATGGAAGGAAAAAGTTCTCACTTGTTACATATCATAAACCTCTATTAGCAATATTGGATCCAAAAGCAAGTTTACCTACGTTGGTAGCTGCAAGACTACAACGTTGGGCAATAACATCAGTCCCATATAACTATAATATAGAAATGTCATCCTACATCAAAGATAGGTAATGGAGATGTTTTATCCAGATTTCCGGTTGACAAAGCACCAGAAGAATATAATGACAGTATATTACTAGTTTCAGTTTATGATGTACCCATTACAGCCAAGGATATTGAACACAATACCAAGAAAGACCCAGTACTTAGTAAGGTTTTAGAGAGTTTTATGACAGGTTGGGACTTCGGTGGAAATGAGACAAAATGTGAACCCTATAAAGATATATGGAGTGAATTGAGTATAGCACAGGGTTGTATATTAAAAGGGTCAAGAGTAATTATTCCTAGTTCTCTAAGGAATAAAATTTTGTCTGAAATACATGCTGATCATCAAGGTATTTTCAGATCAAAATCTATTGCAAGGACTTTTGTTTGGTGGCCAGGTGTAGTTAAAGATATTGATTTTTTTGTAAGAAATTGTATGAATTGTGTTACACAACAGAACAATCCTTAGTTTACTATATTGCACCTATGGGAATTACCCAGGTAACCATGGCAAAGAGTGCACATAGATTTTGCAGGTTCTTTCTTAGGTTATTTGTTTTTGATAGTTATAGATGTTTACAGTAAGTGGCCAGAAGTAATTCTACTGAAGACAACAACATTTTACGCAACTTTTAAAGAATTAATGAAAAATTTTAACACATGGAATTCCAGAAAGAATTGGTACCGATAATGGTCCACAGTTTACCTCACAGGAATTTCAAGAATTTTGTGTAGTAAATGGTATTAAAGATACATTTTCAACAAAATATTATCTTTCCACTGAAAGATTTGTTCAAACATTTAAGCATATAATGAAATGTAGGAGAGCAAATACGAGTAACATATTTTTTCATGTGTCAAGTTTTTATTGTCTTATAGAACAACATCATACAGTAAAACAGGTGTGACACCATCAAATTTGTTGATGGGGAGTAGTATTAAGTGTAAGTTAGATTTTTGTATCCATGTTTGCAAAGTGATTTAAAAGAAAAAGGTATAAGCAATTAAAGAGTCTCATAAAAGTAAGACATTTTTCCCCTTATTCTAATGTCACGGTAAGATCATACAATACTCCAGAAAAGTGGGTACCAGCAGAAATTGTGAAAGAGATAGGGAATTTACATTATGATGTTCAAATTGGTGGAAATATTGTAAAACATCATGTTGATCAATTACAGACATTAAATAAAATTGCTGTTGATCATGTGAATGTTAGAGATGAGATATTTTCAGAAGTAGTTAAAGCAAATATTAACCAAGATGCTCAAACATCAGATGTAAATTTAGAATCTTTTGTATTGCAGTAGGATCCAATTTTTTATAGAATGATGATCATTTGTTATTTTTGTATTGTTATGTACGAGTTTTGTTTACATATTCTCACTCGAGACTCACAAGTTGTTAGGGAAGAGCAGAGATTTAAGCCTGAGAGAAATTAAACTTATTCTAATAAAAAGTCTCTGATTATATCCCATCCATCCAGAAGACAAGTTGGTGAAGATGCTGAGATATAAGGATTCATTCTCATCTAACTACTGTATTGTTATTCCTGGAGAGTGAACTGATATGAGATAAGTTTGATGTAGGCCAAACATCAGAATTACATCAGAGGATCAACGAAGTTTTTGGAAATATCAAAGGAAGTGCAAGAAGGAAGATTGAGATGGTATGGACATCTACTGAGGAGGGAGGAGGATCATGTGGGGATGCATATCATGGAAATTGAAGTTCAATGTAGAAGAAGAAGGGGATGATCAAAAAGGAGATGAAGGCAATGTGTAAGGGAGGCCTTGAGGGAGAAGGGAATTGGTGAAGCAGATGCACAAGACAAAAATAGAATTAACATTTTATTTCCCGTATTTTGTTACAAAGTCTTACGTAAACTGTTCAAGATTGTTATATGATCGATACGAGATATGAACAAGGGCTTAGGTAAATCTTTTTATATTTTCATGAGGTATTGCATCATGTTTGTGAGAAAGTATGTAATTCTTATATTTGCCACGTGTTTTGGAAGGTTATCAAAAACCGCAGTGTTAGATTTGCTCTTTTTTCGGGGGGCGTTCCAAGAACAGTAGGTAGGCAGAGCAGTTGAGAGAGAGAGTTGCCTGAAACCAAGGTTTATCCCATGAATTTTCTATCTGGTTGATAAATTTGCCATCGCTAGGAGCCAGCACCAAGACACGAGCCTGTGAACGAGCCAAAGTACATCCCTCTTTCTTTCTAGTGTCTATAGTGGGTCCTCTCTAAAGTGATTAAGTTTAATTACAACATACAGTATATCATGTGTAGTGAGTTGTAAGGTTACGGAAGACGTTAAAAGTGATTTTAAATTTATTGTGTTGAGTGATTTATTTTTTTCATGAAAATTCTATCAAAGTTTAGTAATTCTTATATAATATATTTATTTTTGTGAGGAGTGTATGATTTAAATCACCAGTGCTTATTTCAGTATTCACTTGTAATCCTGTTAATGAATCGTAGTAAGAGGTGGTTTTGAATAAGTTTTAGTAATAATTACCCTGTATTGTTTTGAGTGTACTTGAGAGACCTATGGATATTCAGTGTTTTTATATATTGCTCTCTGGCAGTTATATAACTGTCTCAGAGCTCGGGTATTAATATTTTCAAGTGTAACAGATTTAATGTAAAAACAAACAGGTGACTTTGGAAGTCGAGATGTTGTGTAGCTTGCCAGCCGTAATATATATAATATTATATTTTGGGTCCCAGACCACGGGATTATAATAAAATATATTTTTGGTGCCCAGACCCTTCGGATCGAGGGACTTTGTTTTAAATATTGGTGATAACAGGGCCGTGTTTTCATTAAAGGCTGGAACAATTTAGTGTTTATAGGAATTTGTGTATTGTTAGGATATATCTTTTGGAGAGTTTTTTTTTTTTTTTTTTTTTTTTGTCAGAGTTTAATATCTAGGAGTTTTTGAATATCCCAAATGTTCAGGAATTGTCAGAAGCTAATGTAACTAAAGCTCAGTGGCTCTATTTTAATGGTATGTGGTGGCCATACAATGAGTGGAATGATTAAAGGCCAAATCAAGTGTCTAGCCTTAGAAGCGTTGATAAACTTAGGGAAATTGTCGGAACAAAATATTGTACCAGCTGGTGAACTGTTGGAGGAGGCTGAAGAAGAATTTGTAGCAAAGCAAGGGCCAGTTGTCCCACAAACTGAAAGCATTATATCAGAAATGAATGTAGAGGCTGATATTCGACGAATTGCAGCGGAAGAGAATTTGATTAGGTTGAAGATGATGGCGAGACAGGAAGATAAAGAAATAGAAGAAGCACGGCATGGGAAGGAAATGGAGGCAAGAAAGGAAGAAAGCCAGGCAGAAGAAGCAAGATATGCGAGGGAAACAGAAGCAAGAAGAGAAGAAGAAAGAGAAAAAGCCAGAGAAGTCGCAAGACATGCGAAGAGAATGGAAGAAAAAGAGAGAGAACGAGAAGAAAAGGAGAAGGAAGAGGCAAGGGAAATAGCAGGCATGCGAGGAAGTTGAAGCAGTTGAATGCTCGTGCAAAGCTGGCAACGCAGACAGAGGCGACCCCTGCTATGCAGGATCCAGTGTTTAATGTGACGAATGCCCAAAGGTTAATTCCAAGGTTCAAAGAAGAAGCTCCGGATGAATTCCCAAGATAGAATTTGGTATTAAAGGCCATTCGTGGGTGATATTTACATTGATTGAAATCATGTGTGCTAGTGATATATATTCATTTAAAATAACCACGTGTTGCAAACTCACGATTCAGCTATCATGGTGGAGATGGGTTTATTTCAAGTCTATGAACAGATTCCTGAATTCGATAGGAATATGTACGAGGACTTGTCATAAACTTTTCATCTCTCTTGATGGCTCAGTCTGTAGTCTTCGCAGGCATGGTTTCCAGCCGAACAGGTGGGGGTTCGAACCTCTACCCGGCCAGAAGCCGGGTAGAGAAACTATTAACAAGCGAGTTCTAAGACAGTTATATAACTCCCAGACAGCAATATACACAACACTGAATATCCAAAGGTCTCTTAAGTACACTCAAAACAATACTGGGTAATTATTACTACGATCTATTTAAAACCACCTTTTCTTTGATTCTTTAGTAGGATATGAGCGAGTATGAAACAAACACTGATGATTGAAATAATACACTCTTTACATAAATAAATATATTCTATATAAATTTCAACACTTTGAAAGAATATACATAAAAACAGAAATAAGTCACTCGAAATATTTAGTCTGAACAAAACTTAGATTAGGACAAAAATATTACACTCTGAAAATTTTTGTTAAATCTGAATAAACGTTAGACTAAGACAAAAGAAATAATACTTATGAAAATTATACAATCACTTGTTCTACATGAAATTAACTTTTATACTAACATATGACCTTGATACGTAATGAAAATATATAACCAGATAACAATGCATAAACCTTTCACCTTATTACAAGGCCAGTTACAAAACTTTACACAAGGCCAACAATACCCCTACACAATAAATTTAAAATCACCTTTGACC
>NC_090751.1:73494817-73529817 GCF_036898095.1 Palaemon carinicauda
GTAATATTCCTCTTAACTCCAATAAAATAATTACAAAAAGATACCTCTGGTAATTTAAATTGACGCGTTGATGATACCTTAAATGGAAGTACACTACTTCTAATCATATCAAGACTGTATATTAATTGTTTAACCCGAAAACCATAAGGTTGCAGGGATTTTGGGTGCAACTCAAAGTATGATGTGTGCTTTACAAAGCTTGCAGTGTAATAGGAAAAGAATTAGGAAGTCTTTGCAACCTAAAACAGTACCGTACAATATATATATATATATATATATATATATATATATATATATATATATATATATATATATATATATATATATATATATATATATGTCAGACACATGCTTATTTTTGGATAAATTTCATATGCAGAAGGTTCATGTATGTTATTAATGCCTTTATTCATGAGTTTTATTAATTAATAAGAAATAGAGAGACAAATGCAGTTAGTAGTAATTGTAAAGATATAGAAAGAATTGTGGAGAGACATGAGAGTGAACAAGAAGTTAGGTGGGATGTTTTCAGTTAATTCCGCTGACTCCAGGGATCTTTCCCGTAAACAACTCCCCTACGACAGGATCCGTTCTTGAATGACTCACGGAACCTAGACGAGCGAGGCGTGGAAGCCGGCGAAAAGTCACATGATTAAGGATAGCTTGACATGCCCAGGAAGACGATATATAAGGAACTGTAAGAGGTGATCTCTCTCTCTTCCTAGTAAGTCGCTCTGTTTACCAGGTCTAAAGACCTACTTAACCTGCTGGGTTTCCTTGACGAACAACGAGTGGCGGCTGCCTATACAATAACTGAGGGACGGCGATTACTCAGAACCTTTTAGCAGCCGAGAAATGGAAGGGAAACTTTTATCCTAAAAACGAAGGACGACGAACAGAACTATTACGCCCGCACCTAATTGACTGTGAGTGTGTTTGGCGAGACGTCCCAGAGCGACAGAGGCGTGACGTCCCAGAGTGTCAGAGGCGTGTCTAGAACTTCGCACCAGCCTTCCCAACACCTGACGAAGGCTCGTACTTCAGCGACGACAGTAGGCCTACGATTGACATAAAGGCCTAACTAAAAAAGGATTCATCCAACTCTTCAGCCAATGTCAAGACTTCTGAATTCAACACTAAGTGTTAATGTAAAAACCATTCTTTTTATGACTGCTTGTAAGTGACTGCTCAAACCCCTTTTTTTATGTTTAGTAAAGAAAGAAACCAGCATTCGTATCCCTCACCCACGTAACTTTTCTTATGTATTCTCTTGAGAGAAAAGATTAAAATACAATTAAGAAATAGTAAATAAAGGTAAACACTGGACAAATAATAAGAAGATTTATTGCAAGAAGAACCAAAGAAATCATCACAAATGGTGGCAGAATTAAGGGATACTGTGCCGTGTTATATTAAGAATTTGAACTAATACTGGCTTTATTTCAGATAAGTGCTAAAACCCCTTGTAAGTGTCAAAGAATTTCGAAACATAATCTCAAGAAAATAGAGAGAAACCATAAGGAAATAGAGGGAAACCAAAAAGGAGTCCGTGAACCATTGGATATGTGAGTAGTTTGCATGCTTTCGTTCGCTCTCTTGTTTTGTATAAATAATGTCTCTCTATAGAATAGGAAGTTAGGGCATTTGTCTCTCGTAAGAAAAATTTTGGTGTGTTTTAATTTTTCCCTTTTTTTTAAGTGGGCTATGAGTCTTGATAATATTTTCCAAAGACTCACACAATATCAATACGACTTGAGATTAACTGCAGACAGACGGTCGCAAAGTGCCAGTGTAGGAAGACGTCAAAATTTCACTAGAAATATTAATTTGGGTAACCTAAGTTCGAGTCCTGTAAGAGCAAATATCGCCGATATGAATTCCGCTGGGTTGATCACACAAACCACACGGTTTTGTGGAAATGTAAGTAGGGATAATCCCGACAAACAAAGATTAGAGAAATACAGTGTAGATAAGTGGTTAGCGGACACAGAGAATAGGATCGCTAGTTTTAAAATAACTGATGAAGTAGCAAAAATCAAACAGGCCATGTTGTTAGTCAACGTAGACGTAGGGGATGCTCACCCTACATTAAACGGTAACGCTTTTGAAAACTTACAACTTTCAACGAGTTCAAGGAGGAATGCAGACTATTGTGGCGATCGGCCAAGGAGACCGATCGGTTGTTGAACTTGTATAGGTTTACCTCAGCTAAATTTGAAGGTGATTCCATGCCCAGTTTGTATACCCAGGTTCTGAATCATTTAGGAGTAGTTAGGGTAAATATTTTGTCATTACCCACAATCATGATAGGAGACAGAATGCAGTTTAGTGAGGATAATAACAAACTGGTAGATTTAGATGAAATTCTGACTTATGTGGCCTATGGTACATTGTATGCAGCCTTTGGTGAAAGGGAAAGGAAGGCTTTCAAAGACCTAAAGTTAGATCCTGCCCAGAAACTCACAAAAACGTTGAGCCAAATTCAGGAAATCATCCAGAAAAACGAGACCCAAATTGACGAGGTCACTTCTTCGGCGAATACCAAACAAAGGAGGTATCAGAATTACAGGGAAGATAAAGATAAAAATACCGGTAGGAATAAATATTACCATAAAAATTATCAAAATAACCAGCCCCCATATAAGTCAAATGAACAAAGCAGAGGAAATTATAATGAAATATATAAATCTAGAGGGAATTATCATCATAAGGTACCTAGACCAAAGAATAGGCATTGCCAATAATGTCAAAGAGGAGGTCACACAGACCAAGAATGTTGGTACCAAGGTAAGAAACATAATAAACCCTCCGAAAATACTCCTCAGGCACAGGCAAAGGATAACTCAAACCCTACTAATCACTCCGAAGAAAAACAAAGTGACTAGAAGAGCAGGATAGGAGTCCAGGAAATAGGGAAAACAAAGAATGGAAGGATGCTGCAGGTAGCGGAGGTACATTCACGTTGCCAGCAACATATTTATCCTTCCGACAGCAATCATTACCTAAAATAAATATCAAGATAGAAGGTAAAGAATGTCTTAGTTTGTTAGATTCAGGAAGTACTGTAAATCTCATAGGGCTCCATACCTTAACTGACTATTTGAATATACCTATTTCCGCGATTAGGAGGGTGGATACATTAGTTCAGGGAATAACTGGCAATCAGCTTAACAATGTAGGAGCCATAGATTTAAACATTAAAATATTAGAGAAGAAGTGTCAAGTGCCATTTTTGGTTTTGCAAGAAGTAGCATTTCCCGCTCGAGCTTTGATTTCTTTTGCAACAATGCAAGATTTTGGCATAGTTTTTGATTGTCAAGACAGAAGACTAATTCTAAAGGGAAATAATCAGGACGTCTGTTTCCAACTTGTCGATGACAAGTCCACTACAAATTTGGCCAATTTGCAGGGGACCACTTCGATAGTTGAAACACACTCCGGTTAAGAAAGAGAAAGGGAAATCAAAGTAAAATCTGAAGAAAGGGAGAAAGAAGAGAATTTAGCAATTGCACCTAAAAAGGGAGAAATTACTTCTTGTAAAGGCAGCACACATACTAAGGAAGAAAATGTCGACAAAGAATCTGTGAGAATAGATAAAAAGGAATTCCAAGAAGTTTTGCTGCTGGGCACATTGAACTCACAAGAGTTAAGACATTTAAGAGACACAGAATCTCAAAACGGAGGAGATGAAGATTCATGTTTTTGTACTCTAGTACAAACTGGGGAAATAAGTCTGATCAGCACAGCAGATGCAAACAAAATAAGATTTAGGCTAGCTAGAGATGTAGTACTACTGCCCAATACTCTTACTAGAGTATATTTGATAACCCGCCTACACACAATTAATGATGTAATATTGACCCCAGAAAGTTTGCCAGAATATGTCAGAATGGATAATTCATTAGTTCAGATGGAGGGATTAGCCTGTACTACTTATGTCATGAATTATTCTGATAAAAGACTCCATTTGTTAGCGGGTACCGAATTTTGTACAGGAATAGAAGTTACACATAAGATGATTCCGTTAGAAGAGGAAGCATTCTTTACCATAGGAAATATTGATGCAAGAATAGATAGGGAGATAGATAACACAGATTTTCATGAGTACAGAAAAAGATTAATAGAAACCTTAAATAAATATAGGCAGGGCATAGCAATTACAGGTGATAGGTTAGGTAGGACTGAGGTGTTAAGACATAAGATAATCCTAGATGATGGAGCCAAACCCCTTTTCATACCCAATTATAAATTACCTATCAGCCAACGTCCAGTAGTAGATAAAATGATAGAAGAAATGAAAGAAGGAGTGGTCATACCCTCTAAATCACCTTATAATTCTCCCATGTTGTTGATTCCAAAGAAAGATGGAAGTTACAGATTAGTGATTGATTATCGTAAGTTGAATGCCCATGCCTGTAATAAATGATGTTTTGGCTCAATTAGGATGAGCAAAGATCTTCTGATCCTTAGATCTACTAAGTGGATATTGACAAGTACCTTTAGACGAAGAATCTAAGCCATTAACTACCTTCAGCACACATAAAGAACACTTAGAATTTCAGGTAATGCCATTTGGATTAACATCAGCTCCATTGACTTTTGTAAGATTAATGTTACAGATCTTAGGAGACATAGAGAATGTGTCAGTCTATTTAGATGATGTCATTATATTTAGCAAAGATATGGAGAGCCATTTCAGAACAATAGAAATCGTTTTAGAACGAGTAAGACTGGCAGGATTAAAGATAAAGGTTAAGAAATGTCAATTCTTGAGGAAATCTTTAGAATATTTAGGACATGTGATCAGTGCTGATGGATTGCGCATGCAAGAAGGAAAAATAAAGGTTATTGTGGAATATCCTGCTCCACAAAAAATTTAAAGGTGTAAGAAGATTTCTAGGAATGATAGGATACTACAGACCATTTGTCAAAAATTTTGCTACTATAGCTAAACCATTGACAGAATTAACTAAGAAGGATGTAGAGTTTGAATGGAAAGCAGAGCAAGAGGAGGCTTTTCAAAGGTTAAAAAAGAAATTAATCCAAGATCCTATCTTAGTGTATCCAGACTTCAGCAAGCAATTTTACTTAGCATGTGATGCTTCAAATACAGGAATAGGAGCAGTTTGTTACAGAAAGCAAAAACCAGAATGAGGGTAGTATATTATGCAAGTAGAGTCCTGAATGCGGCCGAACGAAATTACAATACCACAGAAAAGGAATGTTTAGCCATTTATTGGGCACTGAGAAAGTTTCGTCACATTTTGTTAGGACACAAAGTAAATGTACTTACTGATCATAAACCCATCTATGACCTATTTAAGACGAGAGCTTTCACTAATAACTTGAAGTTTAATCGATGGTTTATTGGTGTACTAGAGTTTGCTCCAGAATTTAGATACATTCCAGGTAAGTTTAATACTTTAGCAGATGGATTATCTAGAGCACAAGAGGATACTGAAAGAATTATCACACGACTGACACTTTTTGTTTCAGCTGTCAGGTCGTAGACTTAGATTTGGAAAGAGTAAAAATAGAACAAGAGAAACAAGCAAGTATCTGGAAAATTATAGGAGATTTGCTACAAGATGAAACCTCTAGGTCAGATTTTGAATTAATAAATTGGATATTATATAAGAAAGCTAAGGATAGGAGTGCTTGTTCTAGACTATATATACCTGACACACTGACTAAGGAGGTATTAGCTATATCACATACCCACAAGTTGGCAGGACATCCAGGAATCAAAAAGACTCTGAGAACAATAAATAGAAATTATTTTTGGCCTAAGTGCAGTGAAGAAGCAAAGCAATTTGTAAATGAATATCAAACTTGTAATAGGCATAAAGGTCATGTAAATGTCAGAGCTCCTTTAGAAAAATATCCTAGTAATTTAAACCCTTTTGAGGTAGTTCAGATGGATCATATAGGACCCTTTCCAAAAACTTTGAGAGGAAATAAGTATATACTGGTTTTCATTGATTATTTAACTAGGTACTTAGAAATTGTTCCAGTTAGAGATAGATCTGCTGTTTCGGTTGCAGAAACTTTAAAGACCAGAATACTCACAAGACATTCGTGTCCGGAGCTACTTTTGTCGGACAATGCCCCCGAATTCACCAGCGAGGCAATGAAAAAGCTTTGCGAATTTTTTTAGGTAAAGAAATGCGAGATAACCCCTTTTATAAGCCGAGTTCAAATGGGACAGTAGAAAGGGCCAACAAGAAGATACTGGATGTACTGCGAACTATCATTAGTCCAACTACAGAAGATTGGGATATAGCTCTAGAGGACGTTCAGTTTACTTTGAATAACACAGTGAATGAGACAGTAGGAGAAACCCCACATTTTTTGCTTTATGGTTATCAGAAAAGACTGCCAAACTCATTGTTAGATGACTTTAAACCTCCTAGGCAAACATATGATTACCAGGACTATGTAGCTTGGAAACTGCAAAGAACCTTTCAAATAATAAGACAAACCAGACAATCTTTGGAAAAGGGGCAACAGGTAAATAAGAAATACTATGACACAACTAGTTCCAAGACTGGCCTGAAGATAGGCTCACAAGTATATATAAAGGTACATGTAAAGGAAGGACCAAATGAAAAGGTGTCTCCCTAATTTGAAGGTCCTTATAGAGTGTTAGAAAGGGAAAAGAATAATAAATTTAAGCTGGTACATGAACAGAATTTAGATGTAAGGTATGCCCATTGGAATCATATAAAGGTTGTAAAAACTAATCCACGGTCCTCTCAACTTCTACAGGAAGTGGTGGAAAAAACTTCCTTCTGATCCTACCCCTAGTGGTCGGTATCACTTGCAAAATAGACATTAAAAGTGGGGCCTTGATACAAACACATGGAAAAGGTGAACTGTTAACAGATTTTGCTGTAGTAAAGATCGATGTCAATTCAATATTAGAAAGGGAAGAACATTTGAACCAGTTAGATAAAGAACTACGAACGTTTATACTAACCCATAGTGATTCTGCCTTTGTAGAATTATTCAGAAATGTACAAGGTAAAATTGAAGACATTGTCAGGTCTCAAAGAAACAAGAGATCTTTATTACCTTTTGTAGGTAGTGTATTTAGTGCTTTGTTTGGAGTGGCTACAGAAACTGATGTAAAAGGTTTAACTGATCGCGTAGAACTAATCGAGAAATGGGCTAACCAGAAAGGTAATCTTATAAGTACTCTAATAGAAAATAATAATAAGAATGTAGAAAACATAAAAAAGATGGTGGAATTTATCAATCAAGTTAATGTGAATGTTTCTAATAAGATAGATGACCTAGAACAAGTGTTTAAGTTAATTCTTGAGTTGGAAATTGAGATTAGTGATCATAAGGAATCTGTGAACGGACTAATAAATGCACAAAAAGGAATACTTAGCCTGCTATCATTTCTCCAAAAACTTTGAAAGATATTATAGATTGGTGTATAGTAAATAGCCATTCCAAGCCTTTGATAAAAGATATATTTTGGTATTATACTATGTCCACTGTGAAAGTAACAAAAGGGTATTTATTGGTATTGGTTCCTTTTAAGGGTATGATTTTTTTTTTGACCTGTATACAATACATCCTTTCCCAGTTAAAATAGGTAATGCAACAGTAATATGGAACCATCCCAAGGTTCGTCTAGCATTGGATAAGAATAAATTGTTGATGATTGTTTTAGAGGAAGGTGAACTAGAACAATGTGTATTGATAAGTGAAAGTCAATCAATATGCAATTTTGTGCAAATTAAACAACCTATAAGCAATTTTCCATGTATTCAAGGTATTTTCTTTGAGAATTATGAGTTGATGAGAGAGTGTAAATTTGAAACTTTCAGTTTGCCATACAGGGCATTACATTTAGGTAATGAAATCTTTGTTTATGTTCAAAATACTAAAACTGCAGAAGTTACTTGTAATGGGAAGACTCAAACATTTCAGATAGGAAATTGGAAATCATTTACAGATTCTTGCTCAGTAGTAATACCTGATTATCTCTATTATGTGCCAAGTGTGTTTTTACTTTATGAATTAAATCAGTCTTCCATTGCAAAGAGTTATGAAACCAAGATTAACCATTTTAAGCAAGACAAGTTGACAGTGGTAGAAAATGTGGCAATGTCAATTGATAATGTGTATGTTCTATTTTACAAGCAAGATGTTGCACCATTTCTGAGTATGTGTAATGTATTTTTGATTGTGCTTATTACTGTGGTAACATATAATTTGGTGAAGTATTTGATTTTCAGAAAATTAAAAAGGATTAATGAGTTACTACTTGTTATTATTGGGAAACCTAAGGAATAAGTTTATTATTTTGTGGTATGAGGATTCTATAAGAATCCTAGTAGCTGGCCGAGTGGTGTCAGACACATGCTTATTTTTGGATAAATTTCATATGCAGAAGGTTTATGTATGTTATTAATGCCTTTATTCATGAGTTTTATTAATTAATAAGAAATAGAGAGACAAATGCAGTTAGTAGTAATTGTAAAGATATAGAAAGAATTGTGGGGAGACATGAGAGTGACCGAGAAGTTAGGTAGGATGTTTTCAATTAATTCCGCTGACTCCAGGGATTTTTCCCGTAAAAAACTCCCCTACGACAGGATCCGTTCTTGAATGACTCACGGAACCTAGACGAGCGAGGCGTGGAAGCCGGCGAAAAGTCACATGATTAAGGATAGCTTGACATGCCCAGGAAGACGATATATAAGGAACTGTAAGATGTGATCTCTCTCTCTTCTTAGTAAGTCGCTCTGTTTACCAGGTCTAAAGACCTACTTAACCTGCTGGGTTTCCTTGACGAACAACGAGTGGCGGCTGCCTATACAATAACTGAGGGACGGCGATTACTCAGAACCTTTTAGCAGCCGAGAAATGGAAGGGAAACTTTTATCCTAAAAACGAAGGACGACGAACAGAACTATTACGCCCGCACCTGATTGACTGTGAGTGTGTTTGGCGAGACGTCCCAGAGCGGCAGAGGCGTGACATCCCAGAGTGTCAGAGGCGTGTCTAGAAGTTCGCGCCAGCCTTCCCAACCCCTAACGAAGGCTCGTACTTCAGCGACGACAGTAGGCCTACGATTGACGTAAAGGCCTAACTAAACAAGGATTCATCCAACTCTTCATCCAGTGTCAAGACTTCTGAATTCAACACTAAGTGTAAATGTAAAAACCATTCTTTTTATGACTGCTTGTAAGTGACTGTTCAAGCCCCTTTTTTTTTATGTCTAGTAAAGAAAGAAACCAGCATTCGTATCCCTCACCCACGTAACTTTTCTTATGTATTCTCTTGAGAGAAAAGATTAAAATACAATTAAGAAATAGTAAATAAAGGTAAACACTAGACAAATAATAAGAAGATTTATTGAGAAGATTTATTTCAAGAAGAACCAAAGAAATCATCACATATATATATATATATATATATATATATATATATATATATATATATATATATATATATATATATATATTCATATATATATATATATATATATATATATATATATATATATATATATATATATATATATATATATATATATATATATATATATGTATATCCCTTTCTAAGAGGGAATACCTTTACGTATTGCAAGGTTTTGCATCGGCATTATTAGCAAAGCCGTACTAGACAGGGACACCCACACTAGCTGGGAGTGATCAGACAAAAGTCTCGCACCATCACCAATCCGCACTGGCCATCGTGGTGATGAAAATTTGGTCACCCCCGGGATATGAATAAAGACATGTCTGAGGCCTTTATCCTGAATTGGTTTAGAACTAGTTGCATTTGTTGTAAATACCAAACGTAAAAGTAGGAGAAGAAAAGAAAGCATTCAAAGCCATAAAAAGAGGCAAAGCAACAGAAGAAGGTCTAACAATTTATTTAATAGAATATGGAGGAGATTTCATAGTAGTGAAACTCGCTGAATTCTACACCAAATGACTGTAAGAACGCTCTATACCTACAGCTTAGTAAACTTCACCATAATACTAATTCACAAAAATGGAGACACAAAAGACCTAGAAAATTACCACCCAATAAGTTTATTCTCTGTAATATATAGAATATTTACAAAGATCATATTAAGCTGAATAAAAAGACACCTACACCTTAATCAACCTAGGTCGACTGTGTAAGTGGGAATTCAACAATTAACCATGTCCATGTTATTAACCATGTAATGGAAAAATTCATGGACTATGAGAAAGCTTTTGATTCTGTTAAAACTGCAACAGTAATGAAAGCCTTTCAAAAACAAAGAATAGAAGAATCTTATGTCAGAATACTTGAAGATATCTATACCGAAAAACATCAGTCCTAAAATTACACAAAGATAGTAAAAAAAATCCGATTTACAAAGGAGTTAAACAGGGACACCGCATCTCTCCTAAATTATTCACAGCATTACTAGGAATTAATATCAATGGGAATACCTTAACTTAAGATTTGCAGATGACATAGAGAAGTTGTGTTTAGTGAATCATGGGAGGAATTACAAAAGATGGCAGAATATTTGAATAGAGAAAGCAGAAATATAGGAATAAAAATTAATATGAGTCAAACTAAGGTAATGTTTAATGTAAATGTAGTCTACAAATGAAAATTATGGACAGACCTCTAGAGATTGTTAATGTATAGTATTACGGCTGGAAAATTACATACCATACCAAATTCCAAACTCACCTGTTTATTTTTACATAAATCTGTTACACTTGAAAAATACCCGAGCTCTAAGAAATTATGCAACTCCCAGACGGCGTTATATAAAAACAATAAATATCCAAGGGTCTCTTACTTTACTCTCAAAACAAAAATGGGTAATTATTTTACTTGAAATATTCAAAACAACCTCTTCCTTTGATACTTTGTCAGGGATTTCGAGCAAAGTCTATTAAGAAATGCTGGTGATCGAAAAAATACACACTTTACAGAAATTAATATATTCTATAAAAAGTTACAACACAAATGCAACTAGGATTACAACCAAAATTAAATTACTCAAAATATTAAATCTGAACAAAAACCTGAGACTAAAAAAAGAAAATAGTACACTCTGAAAATTAAATAATCACTTGTTTCACTGGAAATTAAATTTTTTCACAAATATTCAATCTTGATAAGTAATGAAAATAATTAGTACTTTACAACTCTAATGAGTAAACAAATAATGAAATTTACATAATTGTAACAGATACACTTACGTTTTTTGGCTCACAAGAGGTTTCCGAACGTATAAGCAGAATAAATACACTTCACTGTTTTAAACGAAACTCACAGGGCCTATTACAAAAATTTATATCAAACAAGTATTTATATTAATACAATACACTTGAAATATTCTTCAGTGGCTTTATCAACGTTTGAACACACTACACATGATATATGTTGGATAGAAATCATTAATCACGTTTGAGTGGGGACACATTTTAGAGGAGAGGGCAGACAAACTTTCGTTTCTTCAAGGGGATAGGCTGGATCTCTTCTGTTCTTACAATTTCCTAGGAGCATATATATATTGACTTAAAACTTCTAGATAATTCTAAATAGATTACTCTAGTGGCTAGGGGGCAAGGCCTAGAGGCGTTTGGTTGCCAACTAAGAAGATTGAACAGGGAACAAACCTTGCCTGCGAGGTAAGTCTCTCTCAGCTAACTCCGCCCACCTACCCCTCGAAACATTAAAAAAAAATGAGTAAATCTATTTCCAGAATAATCATGCACATTCTAACAACATGGAAATATAAACATGATGTAATACCTCATAAACATGGTGTAAGCCACTGTGTTCATACCTCGTATGTGTCGTACAGCATACCTAATCGAGAATACATAAGACTTCATAAAAATATATGTGAAATAAAAATTATATTCTTGAAAATAACGTAAACTTACACATACTGACTTGAATGAAAAATGCATTTAAATGAATGACGAGAGTCTTGTGTAATTTTACATACAATTACTTAAACCTACATGAAAGGAACTCACCTTACATTCTGGCTATACACCTCTTGAATATATCAATGAAATACATGAAAAAAATATTTACTCTATACTAGACCAGATTCGTAAGATAGCTCCCCCCAAAAAAACATTATTTTCTGGGCTTGGATCCACCGATTCAGCCCAAGATAAATAATCTGCAACCACGTTATCTTTACCCGATATATGTTTTACATTAATACAATATGGTTACAAACATAATGACCACCTAGTTAACCTTTGATTATTAGTCGTTATCTTATTGACAAAATTTAAAGGATTTTAATCAGAGTAAAGTGTAATTTCTTCATTTTGTGGTCTGTTGATATAAACTTCAAATTTTTGTATCGCTGTGATTAGCGCTAGTAGTTCCTTTTCAACTCTCGAATAGGTTCGATGATGTTTCTTCAACTTAGACAACATAAAACAGACATGGTGAAAAATTCCTTCCTTTCTTTCTTGTAATAGGACAGCTCCAATCCCATTGTCAGATGCATCCACTTGGATCAGGAATTTCTTGTTGAAATCCGGTGCTTGCAGTATCGGTTTCGAAGTTAATATGGCTTTTATCCTGTTGAAGGATTCCTGGCACTTGCTGGTCCATAAAAAATTTTTCTTGGGCTAGTCAAACCAGTCAAGGGAGCGACTACAGCCGAAAAGTTCGGGCATACACATCATTAGAATCCTGCCATCCCTAAAAAACAATGTGATTACTTCCTAGTTGTGGGGGTGAGGCTTTCCTTATTGCTTCAATGTTAGCGGCTACTGGGGCGATTTGTTCTCTTCCGACTTCAAATCCCATGTAACAACCTGTTGCCTTTCCAAATTTGCTTTTAACTAGGTTAATAGTCAGGTGTGCTCCTCACAGCTTTTGAAATACCTTCTTCAGGATTCGGAGATGTTCTTCCCAGGTCGATGTATATATCCTAATATCGTCAAGATATACGCCTATTGCTTTAATGGACCCTAGAATGTTATCCATCACACTTTGAAAGGTAGCAGGGGCGTTCATTAGACCAAATGGCATGAAGGTGTATTGAAATAACCCAAACGTGGTTACAAAAGCTGATAACAATTTTGCGTTGTCGTCCAAAGGAATTTCATAATAGCCTTTTAAGAAGTCGATCTTGGAGACGAACCTCACTTGTCCGATGTTGTCGAGTAGTTGGTCTATGAGTGCCAATGGATAATTTTTGGCTACACTGATATAATTCAACTTTTGGTAGTCCGTACACATCCTGAAAGATCCATCCGTTTTTTTCACGAGCAAGCATTGAGAATTGTAAGGGCTTGAACTTTATTCGGCTAGTAACGAATAGGTCACTTCTTTTCCCATGACTTCTCAGTGATACAGCAAATGTCTATAAGTGTGTTTTATAAATGGTCTTTCCGTTGTTTTATGTAGTATCTCAGGCTTCATCAAATTGGTTCGTTTTGGGACATCGGAGATAATTTCAGGGAAACTTTTAATAATTTGGCTCAATTCCTCTTCCTGCTACTGGTTCAAATGAATCAATTTATCTTCCAAGTTCTGAAGGATAGACAAATTATTCACTTTGCTTACCACGCCCGCCTCATATCCGTCATCATCTTCCGTGGATGGTATGGTTTGTGCCATTCACACCTGTGAAGCTTTGGTCTCGTTTTAGTTTAAGAATTGTTTCAATAGGTTAACAGGTACTTTTCTCTGACTTTTCCTTCTTCCTGGGGTTTCAATAACGTAGGTCAGGTCACTGATCTCCAAAATCCAGAATAGTCCTTGGAACTTGTTGGTGAGTGGGAATCTCCTTAATGGTAAGAAAACCAATACCTGTTGTCCTTCCGCAAACTGTCTATCCTTACTTTTCATATCAAACTTTTCCTTTATTTTTCCTGTACTCGTTTTAAGGTTTTCTAGGGAAAGTTTCCTTATCTCACTGATCCTTTTCCTCAAATTCTATGACATAATCTCCATTCGTTTCCTCTCGGTTCTTCCATTTTTCTGCCAACAATTAAATCGGTCCTCATACTTCTTGTCCAAACACCATTTCATCTGGGTTACATCCCATGCTTTCTTGATAAGCATTGCGTACCTCAAATAACATCAATGGTAGTCTGATATCCCATTCATACCCTGTTTCGTTGCAGTACGTTGTTAACATACTCTTCATGGTTTGATGAAACCTCTCTAATGCACCTTGGGTCTCAGGGTGATAAGCAGTGGATAGTTGTTGTTTAGCATCCAACAGTTTCATTACGTCCTGAAACAATTTTGATGTAAAAATTTGTTCTTTGGTCACTTTCAACGATTTTCGGGATGCCAAAATTAGTAAAAATGTCTAGTAACTTCTCAGGGATTACTTTGGCATTGATGTTCCTGATGGGTATGGCTTCTAGGTATCTCGTCACTGGACACATCAAGGTTAACAAATATGTGTGACCTTTTTCGTCCTTGGTAACGGTCTCCCATTATCAATCATTACCTTGCTGAAGGGTTCTCCTCACACTTCAATCGGGCATAAGGGAGCTTTCTTAATATACTCGTTAGGCTTTTCAGCCATCTGACAAATGTGACATGCATTGCAAAACTGGCTCACGTCCTTATGCATGCCAGGCCAGAAAAAGTGTTTCATAATCTTCTCCATCATCTTCCTTATCTCCATGTGTCCCATCTCTTGCGCTACAGCGATCACCTGTCTTCTCAACGGTGTGGGAATCAATATCTGACGGTATAGTCCCAATAAGGCATTCCCAGGGATATTGGCAGGTCTATGCTTCCTCATAAGCAACCCGTCTTTAAGATAATAATAAGTGAGAGAATGCTGCACCTCCATCTCATCTACCAAACGGTACAATAACTCTGTTAACGATGCATCCTTCTGTTGCAATCCTATCAGCCTTATCCTACTCAATTGTCCTACATCTAATGCTGAGTTTTCTATTCCTTCTAGGTCAATTGCTTCTTTTTCTTCATGTCCACTCATTTGTTGTTACTCTTCTCTTGGGCTCTCTTGGAATTTCTCCTCTTACATACCATAATGGGAATCCTCTTCTTCGGAAAACAAACACTCCAAGTTCATCGCTCCGGTTTCTCATTCTTCTTTTGCACCCACTTTCTTCATCATACTCCTAGTCATCACACAACTAGGAAACAGATACAGGTAGTCCTTCTCGAGTTCAGTAGCAGGACAATACTTCAATGCTTTCTCCGTTACAATGGGACAAGCACAAACGGCACTCCACCAACCTCATTACCAAGCAGGACGTCTACTCCTTCCACAACCAATGAATCCTTTACCACAAAATCAAAATTACCAGTCACCAACTCGTAGGACAGTTTCAAACAACAAATAGGGGTAACATCCTCACGTCCTATTCCTTACAAAATGACAGTCTCCTGTGAGAGACTTTTCCACCAACGGGTGTACACCTTGTGTCACCACACTATGGTTACAACCTGTGTCGCTCAATATTTTGACTGAGGTTTGCTCACTCCAATCGATTGCAACTAACATACCTTCATAAGTATAAGGTTTAAAGGCATCCACGCTGCTTGCTGTTGTCTTCTTCATCATGTAAATGTTAGATGGTTTATTTTCCTTGTTGTCCTTTCCGGATTGTTTCTTTGTCATCGCATTCTATGAAGTGGAATTATCCTTAACCCCTTGGGCGACTGCTTCCTTACTGATAAGGCCCCTCTTGCCACACTTAAAACAAACAATATTAACCTTCTGCATGTCTTTCACGATACCAGTAGGAGGACGATTTGACGATTGTTGCTGTGGTACTATCATATTTTTCTTTGGAACAGTACCAGTTGTACTTCCGCTGTAACTATTGAACTTGTTTGCATAATTATTACTGAACGGATTTCCATGGTTCGGCAAATACTTGTCACTTGGTCGGAACAACGGTTGAAACTTTATACCTGAGGAGGGTTTACAAGAGATAACATTATAATCTTCACTCGGCAAAGCAGCTTTATCAAGTTTCTTCACCTCTCTCTCTCAAGTACGTTTGAATATGTTCAGGAATTACTCGTAAATATTGTTCTAGTACTATCAATTCTTCTAAATCAGCCATCTCCCTCACATTAGCAGCATCTATCCATCTTTTAAAACATCCTCGTACCTTATAAGTCATTTTCTCATCCTTCCACAAACTTCGGAATCTTTCATTATAACATTCAGGGGTCATCTGATACACTTGTATCACGCTCCTCTTCACTTCTTGATACTCCTTCCTCTGGTCCTGAGACAAGGAAAGATAGGCACTGCGTCTTTCCTAATGAGGACAATCTGCCATAACACAGATCATTTCTCTTCTGGCCATTCCATCGTCAATGCTACTGTTTCAAAATGATTGAAGAACTTGTTGGGATCTTTGAATGCAAATTTTGGATTTAACCTCTGGGCATTCGTCACATTAAACATAGGATCATGCATAGCAGGGATCACCTCTGTCTGAGTTACCGATTTTGCCCGAGCATTCAACAGTTCCAATTTCCTTGCGTGTCATGCAATTTCTCTTACCTCTGTCTTCTCTTTTCTTCTCGTTCTCTCTCTTTTTCTTCCATTTTCCTAGCAAGTCTTGTGACTTCTCTGGCTTCTTCCTCTCTTCTGCCATCATCTTCAACATAATCAAATTCTATTTTGCTGCAATTCGTCTAATCTCAGCCTCTACACTCCTGTCAGCTTTCATTTCTTTGGTTCCTAGGCCATCTGATCATTGCTTCGTTATGAATTCTGCTTCAGCTTTCAACAGTTCATGAACCACTAAATCGTTTTCTTCTGACAACTTTCCCGAATTTATTAACGCTTCTAAGGCTGGACACTTGAATTGGGCTTTCATCATTCCACTCGTCACATGGCCACCACATTCCATTAAAATAGAGGTCCACAGAGATTTAGTTACATTAACTTCTGACAATTCCTGAACATTTGGGTTTTTCAAAAACTCTTGGATATTCAGCTGTGTCATCTTGTATTTTACAAAAAATTATACCTCTACAAAAAATATATCCTAACAATACACAAATTCCTATCAGCGTTAAACTGTTCAAACCTTTAATCAAAACACAGCCATATTTTCACCAATATTCAAAACAGACTTGCTGGATCCCGGGTCTGGGCACCAAAAATGTATATTACGGCTGGCAAATTACATAACCTCCCAAGTTCCAAACTCACCTGTTTATTTTTACATAAATCTGTTATACTTGAAAAATATGCGAGCTCAGAGAAATTATGCAACTCCTTGGCAGCAGTATATAAAAACACTGAATATTCCGAGGTCTTTTATTTAACCCTCAAAACAAAACTGGGTAATTACTTTATTTGAAATATTAGTAAGAAACCTTCTTAATCAGGGATTATGAGCAAGGTCTATTAAGAAACACTTGTGATCGAAATAATACACACTTTACAGAAATAAATATATTCTACAAAAGGTTACAACACTAATGCAACAAGGATTATCACCAAAAACAAAGTACTTGAAATATTAAATCTGAACAAAAAGCTTAGACTGAACCAAGAAAATATTACACTCTGAAAATTAAATAATCACTTGTTTCACTGGGAATTAAATTTTACACAAATATTTGATCTTAATAATTTATGAAAATAGTTACCACTTTAACACTATTGAGTAAATACTAAATGAAATTCTCATAATTGTAACTGATACACTTCTGTGTTTTGGCTCACACGAGCAGAATAAATAAATTTCACTGTTTCATCATAAACTCAGAGAACCAGTTACAAAGATTTATATTTAACAAGTATACACTGGAAATATTATTCAATGGCTTTATCAACGTTTGAACACACTACACACAATATATGTTGAATAGAAATAATTAATCATTGAGTGGGCACTTACTTGATGCACTTGAGAGGAGAGGGCAGACGAACTTTGGCTCCTTCAAAGGGATAGGCGGGGTCTCTTCTGCTCTTACAATATCCTAGAGGCCCATATATATTGACTTAAAACTTCTAGATAATTCTAAATAGATTATTTTAGTGGCTTGGGGGAAGGCCTAGAGGCATTAGTTTGCCAACTAAGAAGATTGTACAGGGGAACAAACCTTGCTCCCAAGGATAACTCTGCCCACATACCCCTCGGAACATTAAAAAAAAAAGAATAAATCTATTTCCAGAATATTTATACACATTCTAACCATGTGGATATATAAACATGATATCATACCTCATAAACATGGCATAAGCCCTCGTGTTCATACCTTGATGTGTCGTACTGCACACCTAATCAAGATAAAATAAGACTTCGTAACAAAATAGGTGAAATAAAAAGTTAATACTGACTTGAATGAAAAAGGCAATTAATTAAAAGACCAAAATCTTACGTAATTTTACATACAATTACTTAAACTTACATGAAAGGAACTCACCTTACGAGCTGGCTACATACCTCTTAAATGCACAAATGAAATACATGAATAAAATATTTACTCTATACTAGACCAGCTTCGTAAGAATATATGTACTTAGGATAGACAGTAAGTGTTTCCCCAGGACACGATACCGAAATTAAAAGAAGGATAAGCATGGGATGGAGAGCTTTTGGTGAACCAAAAGAAAAGTATTAGCTTATGCAGCAGGAACTTGGAGCCTTACTAAAGCCTCAGAACATAAGCTAGTTACAACTCAAAGTGCCATGGAAAGAATAATAATGGAAATAACACTAAGAGACAGAAAAAAAGCAAAATGAGCACAAAAGCAAGCTAAAGTAAAGGATATGGACATGGGCAGGACATTATAATGATAATGACAGACAATAACTAGACATTAAGAATAACAGAATGGGTCCCTAGAGATTGCAAAAGAAGTAGGGGATGGAAGAGAAGATGATGGATTGACGAACTAAGAAAGTTTACGGTTGTGAACTGGCAGAGAAAGACCATAAACAGATGCAAGAGGAAGGGCATGGCTAAAACCTATGTTCTCCAGTGGACTAGTAACAGCCGATGATGATCATGATGTATATATATATATATATATATATATATATATATATATATATATATATATATATATATATATATATATATATATATATATATATATATGTATATATATATATATATATATATATATATATATATATATATATATATATATATATATATTATAAGATGATGGATCGTGTCTGGGAACCAAACATATAATATTATACATATTACGGCTGGCACGCTCAACAGCATCTCTAGTTCCAAATTCACCTGTTTGCTTTTACATTAAATCTGTTACACTTGGAAATATTAGTACCCGAACTCTGAGACAGTTAAATAACTCCCAGACAGCAATATATAAAACACTGAATATCCAAACATCTCTTAAGTACACTCAAAACCAAACTGGGTAATTATTTTTAAGAATTACTTAAAAACCATCACTTACTACGATTCTTAACAAGATACAAGCGAATACCACTTTAAACACTCTTTACAAAAACAAATATATTATATGTAAATTATGTCAGACTTTGTAACAAACATACGTGAAATAAAAAGTTAATTCTTAAAAATAATGGAAATTTACATATACTGACTTGAAATGAAGAATACAATGAAATTAACGACGAAAGTCTTACATAATTTACATAATAAGATTATGTATACACGAGGAGAACTCAGCTTAAGAGCTGGCTAACCTCTCTTCAACGAACAAATAAAATATACATAAAATCGTTAATAAAGTACTGTATCTACTCTACTCTAGATCAGCTTCGTAAGAATATATATAACAGACCTCTCCTAAATCATTCATGGCATGCCTACAAGTTTTTTATTTTTGAAAATTTTAATTTGGAAAATGTAAGTATTGATATTAATGGGGATACCTGAAAATGAATAAAAGTAAAATTAAGAGAATGCTCAGTGAAAATGCTAACAATAAATAGGATTTATGGACGAACCTTTAAAAATTGTTAATGAATATAGGTACTAGGGACAGACAATAAGTGTTTCCCCAGGACAAGAGACTGAAATTAAATGAATAATATGCATGGGATGGAGAGCTTTTGGAAAACAAAAAGAGATTATGAAAAGTGAAAAGCAACTTTCTTTAAAAGGAAAAATATTTAATGAGATGGTCCTACTAGTTTTATCTTATGCATAAAAAACTTGGAACATTACTAAAGCCATAGAACATAAGCTTGTTACAAGTCAGAGAGCTATGAAAAGAATAAGAGGGGAATAATAGCCTACTAAGAGAAAGAAAAAGAACATGGATAGAAGAACAATAATAAAGTAGAAAATATTCTAACAACATGTAAGAAAAGGAAATGGACGTGGGCAGGACATATAGTGAGAATGATAGATAATAGAAAGGCATTAACAGATTGTGACCCAAGATTGCAAAAGAAGCAGGGTAAGAAGGAGAAAACGATGGATTGACGAACTAAGAAAGTTTGCGGACGTGGATTGGAAGAAAGACCCTAAACAGACGCAAGTGAAAGGACGTGTCTGAGGTCTTTGTTGTGCAGTGGGCTAGTAACGGCTGAAGATTATTATTAACAGTAAATATATATATATATATATAAAGAGAGAGAGAGAGAGAGAGAGAGAGAGAGAGAGAGAGAGAGAGGGGGGGGGGAATGTGTACCGCACGTGTTTCATCCGCTACAGATGCGTGGATATTGCACTATTCTTAATATTTTATTAATATTTGTCGCAGTTTGTTTAACAGCAAGGAAGGTTGGATATTTAATTCAAGGAGAATCCTTCATTGCTTTTACCCACTTGGTGACTATAATATTCAATCTTGTGATTATTCTACTGGTTATAACCATAATTATAAAAAAAGAAAAAAAATCAATACGTTATTCAATAATTGTTTATATGGGGATTACGTTTTATGACTTTCTCTCATAATAAATTGTTCAGTCGAAACATTAGCACTTGATTAGTCCGAGTATGGACACGCGGTTGATTTTCCAGTGCCGGGAAGTGGTACGTTTGGTATCACAACACAATTCCAATTTTCATACAATTTGTGTTTTAATCGTTTCCTTTGTCTTCTAAGCAAATTTAAAAAAAAAAAAAAAACACTCGAAACTACATACAGAATCAAAGCACAGTAATTGCTTTTGCCAAAATATACAAGAAATGATGGCCGATTACTACGCCGTTGACAATATGGGACCGATGTACGGTGAACGGTTCGTTTACGTTTCGCCATCCTACGATAGGTATTTGCACGGTTGGGTATTTGTATCCTCACCGATCAGTGTGAACAAAGATAGGTATCAGTTTTGGTCATGTGTTTTGGGGAGGATATGATTTCCTTGGCCGCCAGGACCACTCTTAAATCACAAATTACTTCTCTTTTGATTGTGTGTTTGCTTGTGACAGCAACTAAATCTGTTTGTTTTTATTTCAGTTATAGAAAAAAATGTGATTCATGTATCAAAAGAAGTCAATTGTATTTTCAATTTGATAAGGATATTGACAATTGGCCATCACCTATATCACTATCTTTCACATAATGCAGGGTAAAAAAATAAATAAATAAATAAATAAAGATCTGACGGTCTATGTTAAAATAAAATTTATTCATTTTACAAAGTCACATTAATAATCCTGTAATGAAAATTCATTAGCTATAATTAGTCTCTTTTATACTTTCTATCACCCTAATAATGATATCACGATATCACAATCATCTAATAATTGCATTGACTCCTCAGCATGCCCGGAATAAGAATTTTCGTTAATTTACGAATACCTATACATTTTCTTTACATTCGAGCTATCCTTCCAGATGTTGACACACCAAAAACTGGTTTGAACATGTATTTTTCACTTCAACGTGGTCCTCTCTGGATGAGGAAATGAGTTAACGCTCGTGGTGAAAATCCTGAGGTAGCAATTTCATCTGTATAAACATGATATATGCACACGATAATGTAGGAAAGAGCTCGACGCCATTGAGTAAAGCTTAAGGAATTAAAAGCTGCAGGTGCATTCACAAATATTACCGGCATAAATGAAAGCTAGAGATGTCTCTGAAGCCGGCATCATACTCGTGGTAAGAGTTCCAAATTCTGACGATAAAGCAAAGTCAAAATAAAGAAAGGAGGAGAAATAAATTATGTCCTCTGCCGCTAACACCATTCAATGTGGACGATTCCTTTCCCTGCGCAATGCTTATCTTTTGTGTCTCTTGCCTGGCAGCCTCTCAAGTTGGCATTAATAATTCATAGCTGAGTAAACCGTAACTGTGAAGTAACAATATGTAATCGTGGAAATGTCAGCTAGTAAGCAACCTGGAGAGGCAACGCTAGACTCAATCTGGATAAATCCGTCATAGGAGGAGTGTGTATCGCTACAACTCGAACAGCCATCACCACCATGCCCTTAAGCTTGGCTAAACAATTCACTCAAAACACTTTAAAACAGGCCATCTCCAGCTACCTCGCAAGACGATTCTATTAAGGAAACTTTCATTTTCGGATCGGCGTGAAGTTGGCGATTTGACCGGTTAGATTTTGTTGGTGGACTTTGGGATGATCTCACAATAAACATTCAACTGGGAAAATAAACACAAGATGTGGAGAATATAAAATATTCTGTGTCACGGCTTGCTCTCCAATATTTCTCCCACATCTTCTATTGTTTACAGACAAGCCAACGGGAAAATGCCTTATCTATTAAATGGAAAATATGTCACTCTCTGCATGCCATTCTCAATTGCAGCTGAAACTGTATTCCATTTTGCAGATGTCAGTGGTCTTATTTCAAGAAGAACCGTTGAGGAATACTTATCAATGTTGACAATTTCCCCTCATGAATACAGGGGCTATATGAGATACAGAAAGAAAGAGAATAGTTCTTAGAAACAACCTGTTTCATTGTTACATCTCTTTGTCACTTCCTTGGGCCTTGAAGCCTACGGCCAATCATTCCAACTCGTCTTCTCCTCTTTCGTCCTCACCAAGGATCTCCGCTTCCTGTCGGACGACAATGTTTTTCCAGTGTACAATAGTTCACCCTCCTTGCCAGCCCTTCCACCTTTCCCTCGATACACCTAAGCATCCCCTCCCATCCCTCCATACTCCGCCAACAACCCTTAGGAACTGAAGTGAGTAACATATTGTTCTTGGGTTGCGTTGTATAATGGTTCCTAAATCCACTAATGCATTTGGAATGAAGAACAAGGTTCGCAAACCTCCATCAAGACTTCTAAAAGACTCTCTCTCTCTCTCTCTCTCTCTCTCTCTCTCTCTCTCTCTCTCTCTCTCTCTCTCTCTCTCTCTGAAAACGCGGCCTCGCCAACCCTACGCCACATTTTTTATACGATGCCTTTCCTTATTTATGGAGTTTCTTTCGTACTTTAACCGTGAGATTTTCAATCAAAAGTTCTACGGAAGACAAATAAAGCAAAGCTACTTTACCTTTTATTCTTTAGATAGTTTGTCACACACACAATACCACTTTCAGTATTTCAGTCCCTGTTTTCAACATCATTTCTATGCTGCCGGTTTAGCATGTGGCCTACCTTTTTATTTCTATTTCTTTGCAAACAAATTCTCACAATGTTATTGTACAAACTTCCGACGCAAGAAAATTTATCTTATCAAGACATTAGACTCGGACCAAAAGTATGGGTAGATTACTTATTTTGAAAAGAACATTAATATGCAAATATTACACCAATACTTAAAAGACATCTGTTATTCTCCTAATCTGCATATCGCCATTTTCTTTAATCCAATTTAACCAAAATTAACTAAAATATATCCTTTACAGTAATCGTAATTGGTAAAAAGCAATTAACTCGAACAAAAAACAATGACGCGATGGCCTGAGCCGAATGCATCATTCACTAAAGAGAGGGCCATACATTAAGAACGGCTCAATAAACATCTCACCAACAAGTACACCTACAAGTACACACGTGTACGAATTAAGTTTTATGAGATGGCGCACTTCATAGTTTGAAGGGAAGAACCCAAGGCTCGTTTGTCTACTTAAGTCCATATAGTCTTAGTACCCCAAGGCCAATATTATATATATATATATATATATATATATATATATATATATATATATATATATATATATATATATATATATATTTATCTTTATGTTCTTGTGAGTATATGCTCGAAGGTTTCTGGGAGTACTTTTATAATTTTGGCGTGACGCTGTTTTTTATGCCATTTTTTTCTTCTGTAAGGAAGCACCTAAAATTCTAAAACAATAGCCTACCATTAAAAAATTAAGTTCATTCTTGAATACTTCTCAATATGTAAAATATCAGAATGAAACTTAATGTTATATGTTGTTCATTGCACTTCCTTTCGGCAAATTTAGTAAATCCTATGTTCAAAGATAGTAACGATGGAACGACAATAAGAATCTATAAAATATTAGAAATACTCGAAAAGGGGCTAAACCGTGATTTCTGAAGCTTACAGTATTTCCCAGAATTAGTGAAAGATGGTTCTCTCATGAAAAATTATCTTTCACATCTTTTTGGCTCTTGAGGCTTAGTACCCTTATAATATTGTTAATGGGCTATTTAATACTCACTCGCTTTTTATGGTGAGGGGAATATAAGATCGTCGAAAAGGTGTTTCATAACGATTGGGGTATCTCCACTGAAATTATTAATTTCATTTAATAAGAAAATAATAAAGTAACACTTCTTTGTGAGAATAAATCGATAGGAAAATAGACTATTCTGTCCGGTGGTCCTTAATCGACGGCAGATATATTTTCATCCAACATTGATACACAAAGGAAATCAGTCCTTACGGAAATATCTTCAATCAACTGATACAAACAGGCCCTTTTCAAGTCACACGAATGCCTTCCTATCCTTTCGTTTACTCTGAACACACATAGAGCACCCCCAGGTCAAGAGGATTTTGTCAGAAAGGGTTGGCAGAGAACGAAAAACCAATCCCTATTTAGCCACCGTAGCAACCTCATAACCGACCTTTTGTTAGAATTTTTGGAGAGTGAAATTCCCCTCTTGTTCTGGCAAACAATGCTGATCAATAATTAAATGCAACGACTTCTGAGGGATTAACATTAGCTCTTCACTCTTAAATGTGCGATTCCCATGAAGTAAGAGAGGAAAAGCTTTATTATGCCGGCAAATACTCACCTCCAGCACAACAACGGTTTAAATCTGTTTCACGAACAAACAATAAACCAGACCATTGCATTCGTATCCAGGGTAGGCTATAATTTAAAGATCTTTGCTACCGAAATTTTACATAAAAACCTATATTATCCTTAAATGTGGTTGTTAATGGCTGTAATTTGTATCTAGGAAAAGTAACGCTCATATTTCGAGACTGGTTTATTTATAACGGTTATAATGACCATGTACTCTATAAATGCGTGCGTAATTGTCGATGTTGGGGTGGATGGCAGTGTTCGAGATGTTAAAGTAGGAAAGTGAGGATATTAGTTCATAATCATGTCCACACATATAAACAATACGCTGCCGAATGCCGTGTGAAAATTTTGACATAGATTCTTAGATTCATTTTTTTTTTTTTTCAAAAGTTAATTTATACAGCTCGTACAAGAGAAATTTACATTTCCACATGGATTGTGAAAATCGGTACTCTACGACTGAGTTGGTTAAATCAAATAAAGAAAACTTAATTATGCCTTACAGCAACTTGACACTCACTACAACAAATGCTGACGTACTTTGCATCTGTAATGGATGTCATAATTTCATCCTGTACTGGTGCATGAACAGATTCTGAATGTACATTATTATTATTATTATTATTATTATTATTATTATTATTATTATTATTAGCCTACTTGCTATGCTACAACACTAGTTGGAAAAGCAGGATGCTATAAGCCCAAGGCTTCCATCAAGGAAAAATAGCCCGGTGAGAAAAGGAAATATGGAAGTAAATAAACTACAAGAGAAGTAATGAACAATTAAAAATAGATATTTTAGGAACAATAGGCCTAACATTAAAATAAATCTTTTATATATAAACTATAAAAGCTTAAAAAATAAAAACAAGAGGAAGAGAAATAAGCTAGCCTGCCTGAGTGCATGAAGCAAGAGGGTAGAATACAGTAGAAGACCGTGGTACAGATGCTATGGCACCACACAAGACTGGAGAACAATGGTTTGATTTTGGAGTATCCTTCTCCTAAAAGAGATTATTACCATAGCTAGAGAGTTTCTTCTATCCTTACCAAGAGGAAAGTAGCCACAGATGTTTGAGTATCTTGGTAAACATTCGATCTAACTACTTCTGAAAATTTTCCATCTCTAACATTTGAATAGTCTACTCATTTTTTTAGCAACTTTAATTGATCAACTTGATGTTTTACAATAGATCTTGAAAATCATAATGTAGATTTCCTGTCTCTCTTACAATCTCTTCTGGTATCCACTCCTCTGAAGTATTGTATGATCTTACCATGACATTAGAAAAAGGAAAAATGTCTTACGTTGAAGGAATTTCTAATTGTTTATTCTCTTTCTCATTTAAATCACTTTGCAAACTTAGATACAACAAATTAATCTTACACCCAATCCTCCTCCCCATCAACAAATTTGATGGTGTCACACTTGTTGTGATGTACACTGTTGTTCTATATGACAATAAGAACTTTAATATATATATATATATATATATATATATATATATATATATATATATATATATATATATATATATATATATATATATATATATATATATATTTATATAATTATTTCCATTTTCTTTTCTGCACTTCATGTTACGATTAAATGTTTGAACAAATCTTTCATCCTCTGCATTCCTGGAAAGATTATGCGTTGCTGAAAATGTATGCTTAATACGATTTGCATTACAAAACCCTTTATAGTTTATACTATTGTGAATAAACTGTGGCCCATTATCTGTTACTATTCTTTCTGGAATAGCTTATGTAGAGAACATTTGCATTAATTCTTTCTCATTTGCATGAGATGTTGTTTTCTCTATTGGAATTACTTCTGACCATTAACTGTAAGCGTCCACAACTATCAAGAATAAACCTACAAAATCTATTCGCCCACTTTGCGATAGATACCCAAGTATCTCCCACGGATGCATTCTAGCAAAATGGGGATTGTTCTGTTGCTTAACGCAATTCATAAAATTTCATACAAATAATTTAATATCTATCTCTATCCGGCCACCAGACCTAGGTAGTAGGTTGGCCATGGCACCAGCCGCTCGTTGAGATACTACCGCTAGAGAGTTATGGGGTCCCTTGACTGGCCAGACAGTACTACATTGGATTCTTCTCTCTGGTTAAGGTTCTTTCCCTTTGCCTACACATACTCCGAATAGTCTGGCCTACTCTTTACAGATTTTCCTCTGTCCTCAAACACCTGACAACACTGAGATTACCAAACAATTCTTCTTTGTTCAAGGGGTTAACTACTGCACTGTAATTGTTCAGTGGCTACTTTCCTCTTGGTAAGGGTAGAAGAGACTTTAACAATGGAAAGCAGCTCTTCTAGGAGGACACTCCAAAATCAAACCATTGTTCTCTAGTCTTGGGTAGTGCCATAGCCTCTGAACAATGGTCTTCCACTGTCTTGGGTTAGAGTTTTCTTGCTTGAGGGTACGCTCGGGCACACTGTTCTATCTAATTTCTCTTCCTCTTGTTTTGTTAAAGTATTTATAGTTTACATAGAAAATATTTATTTTATTGTTACTCTTCTTAAAATATTTTATCTTTCCCTCTTTCCTTTCCTCACTGGGCTACTTTCCCTGTTGGGGCCCCTGGGCTTATAGCATCCTGTTTTTCCAACTAGGGTTGTAGCTTAGCGAGTAATAATAATATTAAAAATAATAATAAACTTTGATCTAACAATGCCTCAGGGATCAGTGTGTATTTCAGACAAATCTTATTCCACAATGAACTACAATAACTACTCTCGATCCTTTCATGATACAACCTTGTGTTACACTCAGTTCATTTCATACATCCTTATATTGTTTATAGCTTTCTTCTTTACCGCATAAGTCCCTACCTGTGATTAAAATCTCTAATACCTTACTAAGAACTTGGCATTGCTGTGTGTCATGTGCAATATCCTTTGCTGTGATGGGTACTTCGTAAACTGAAACTAAAAAATGACTGTCATCATACTACTCTAGAGCTTTGTCTACCGGAAATCTAAATAAAGTATCTGCATTACCAATTTTTAATGTAGGCCAGTGGTACTCGGCCCAGCATTGTAGTCTTGCAACTACTAACGTAGATAAACTTGCTTTTGGAAACAATATTGCCAAAAAAGATTTATGTTCTGTATCTAGTGTGACCTTTTTCCTACTACAAAGATACTTATGAAATTTTTTAAATCCATACACTAGTGCTAAACTTTCCTTTTCTGTTTGAGAGTAATTTCTTTCTGCCTTGTTCAATACTCAAGAAGCGAATGCAATTGGTTTTCTGTTCCGTCTGCAATTACATGAGATAACAGTGCTCATAAACCTATGCTTGATGCATCACGTGGTAATTTAACGGGTAAATTAATTTAATGGTGTACTAGAAATTTTATTTCATGTTTTATTCCTTCAAACGATCCCTGGCAATCTTTTGTCCGATTCCATTGTACACCCTTTTCAACAAATTATACAATGGATGTGCAAATGTAAACATATCCTGATAGAAATTCCCATTAAAACTTACTAAACCTAATAATTATTGTAATTCCTTAAAATTTTCTGGTACCTTTGTTGATTGTACTGCTATGAGTTTCTCCTTAGTTTTGTGAATATCATTGCTTATTTTTACAAAACCAAAGTATTCCAGTGAATCAACTTCTAAAATACATTTGCACTTACTTACTTTAATATCATGTTCCTTTAACTTTTTCATAACTGTCTGTAATCTTTCTATATGCTTTCTTTAACTTTACCAGACTAAAATATCATCTATGAAGATGAATACTACTTGCTTTCCTGTAAAAATCTTATCCATACTTTGTTGTCAGATAGCTAGACTGCTTGCTACTCCATAAGGTGATCTGGTTGGTCTCTACAAACCTCAGGATGTATTTACTGTACACAATTCTCGTGAATTTTCACCCACGATATGCTGTTGAAATGCTTATCCAACATCCAACTTTGAAAATACAGTATATTCTGACAGTTGCAAACATGTCTATCGGATTTGGTAATGGATGTTGAGTTACCTGAAGCTTTGGATTCAATGTTACCTTGCAAACCTTGCAATCTACTCATAACCTAACCTGGCCATTTTCCTTCCCAATAGGAACTAATGATGTTGCCCATTCTGAATATGTAATCTTTTCCCATGGACCTTCACTTTCTAACTCCCTGTTTTTATGTTTCAATTGCACTTTTCAATGCTTAAGGTACTGGTCTTGTAACAAAAAAATCTTGGAGTATATACTATTTGTTTTCAACACTAAGATTGCCTTTGTGTTTTCTACTTCATCTCTTTTGTCTTTAAATACGTCCTTAAATTCGTCTAAAACATTATCCACGGAAACTTCATTCTTGTTTTCAGTTTGTGTGCCTGTAACCTTCAAAATACTTGGCCAATCTAATTTTAGATACTGTAACCAGTCTTAACTAAGCAAGGTTTATCCTTTACCTTTACCTGTTAATGGCATTTTATCTAACTTCTGTTCTTCTACATTTGAAGCACCTATTACCTGAATATCAAAGACATCATAACCTTTCAAAACTCCATTTGTACCTTCTTAGATCAAATTAAGAATGCTTTTAGCTGTTTTCCCAGACATAATTGATACATCAGAATTGGTTCACCATTTATGATCACTTTTTTAAATGTATGTTTCTTTCCATCTTTGTTGACAGAAGTTATGCGAAACCTGTCCTGAACATAATGAACATTTCCTGCATTATTCTCGTGGGTTTATGGTATCAACTACAACATTTATTTTCTTTGCTTACATTTAGGAAATCTACAAACATTTGTAAAATTACCTATCTTTCTATAATTCAGGCATGTCTGTCCTGTAGCAGGGACTTTCTTTCCTGCGTATGTATGATGATCATTTTTACCACGCATTTGAGTTTTTTCTATTGCTTCTGTGTATACTTTAGGTCTGATCCTGATATCTATGAACATTAGGGTTAGGCAATTTCCTTTGACTGGACTTTGACATATTTTTCTCTGAATCTTATTTCTTTAAACCTGGAACCTATCTTACTAGATTTAGAATTTTCCTTTCTATTTCTGGTAGAACTACATATTATGTTACTGTGCTAATTTCATGTTTCTGAAAGTCTGCCTATAATTGATACCCTTTCTAGTGTTAAATCTTTATCTTGCTGTAATTCTTTTCTTAGCTCTTGTGATGCACAATGGGCAATAACTTGATTTTTTATAACATTTTCTAATTCTAAAAATTCACATGAAACAGCTAAATTCTTATGTCTACTGTAGTCACAAATGCATCTAAACTTTCATTTTCTTTCTGATATGTCGGCGCCGTAATTTAATACCTTTCAAAGAAAGTATTGACCTGAGGAGCCAAACATGTGACAAGAGAGGTAATTGCAGCTTCATTTGTAGGTTGCAATGTCTTAACACTTCCCGAACTTCTCTGCCTACACTATGACGTAGTAATGCTTTCTTCTATGCATCTTTCATGCTACTCAATGTTTCTAAATAAATCTTAAAATCATCACACCGCTATTGTTATCGTGTCACAACAGAATTTGGGTCTGCAACATTGCTAAATCACTCAGAATGTTCAATGTCAAGCGGTATTTTGAATTCCTACCTGAACTTCATGCAAAAAACTTATTTAGTTATGCACTTTGTGTCTTCATGGAAAATTAACTGTATCTTAAGGTAAATATTTACTTTTACACGCTGCCTACATGTACTAAATTCACTCCTACCTTATTCCAATAACAATTAAATAAGGGATATGTTTACGTTGTTTTCATTCTTGACATCGAACTTGATTGTAGATTACTGCGACTTGCATTTCCTTTGGTTGGCCGACGTCTCTCTGGTAGGCTTGCATTTTTCTGGTTATCCCTGCTTTTGCGCGAGTTTGGTTTCCCTATAGATCGTCACCAATTTTGTAACTACTGTATGTTGCTTATGAACCTTTATAGTAGCTCACTCACCTGAAATATATCAGTTTATTGGTGTTGGGTTCATCCCATCTTCCTCATTAACTTGTGTTATGCTAAATGATACATCCGTAATATAAGATACATTTATTTCTGTAAACTACATTACTGCGACTGCTGTTCGCAAGCTTTATGACGCTCCTCCAGCTATGGCTCCCGACTGGGTGTCATGTAAACAGACTGCTCGTATACACAATACAAAAATAACAGACGAGCTTCACTGTAACAGATTATAATCTCCTGCAGTACATGTATACAGAATTTTATAGTTTATAAAATTACTCACATTCAAAGTTGAAACATGTTCTGTTAATGCAATCTGATGCACTATTATGTAACATTACTTCAATACATATAGTGCTTACATTGTTAGAAAAACCGTAATTTTAATCTGGAATTCCCCGTAAAAATATAATTTTCTCAACTGTATTTCAGTAAAATAAAGGCGACCGTAATTTTACCTTACTTTGTTATTATCTTTTACGGATTGGTGACCGTAATACCACTCCTTTACGTCAATATATCCGTTTTTAAAACGGAAAAAAAGTCCTGGAATAAATGTTGCCAGATATTTACCGTTTTATAATGCAAATGTTTAACAGTGTATGGTATTACAGTAAAAATTACACATAACAAACAACGAAATTTTATTTTTAGTACTTCTTTATATATACAATTTATATCAACCATATTTTCTAGTCACCAAAAAAATAAAAAAAAGACATCCAATGCTTATTATGGCCAAGAATTCAGTAAATATATCATACGACAAAACCAAATATTCTATGATGAAGTAAATATCAGCTGCAGCAGCAGAATTTGTAGACAATGTACAATGCGCCCGTCTTTTATTGGCATTGCATTGCTGATAGGCAACGTAAACTTGAGACACAACACTCAAAATGGCTGACTTCCATTATATTGCTGCATATATCTATAAAACTCATATGTGGAAACATGCGTAACCACACTCTCATGGGCAAGATCTTTAATAAGAATCTTAAATTTTCATCCAAACTGATCGGATAACAGCTAAAAGGGGATCTTTGAGATTAGGTAAACAGGCCAACAATATAAGCATATGAGAAAAAAGATAACACTGACCTTTGATATCAGCAAGTGGTTTTCATAAAACTACTTTCTAATTGGATAAGAACTATCAAATTGAATCTGTAATCAATAACACTTTCCATCGGATTTTCTAGGAACAAATAAATATGCATACACAAGAGTGCACTCTCCTGCATACGCAAACACATACAATTAATCAAGCAAACATGTACAGTAGGTCAGATTATGAGAACAGTGACTAAACTTGATGCTGCAGTATTAAAACTTAATATATCAAAAATAACTATTTTTAATCGATTATCAAAGATAGCCAAAGAATTTGACATAAAGACACGATTTTACAATATCTTAATTATATTGGAAATGGTATATAGATGTTTATACATCCACAAACATTTGCATAGTGGAAACACTAACGAGGTCGTGACTACTATATTTTATTCCTCTTTTGAGCCACCCCTTCAATTATGGATAATAGGTTGAAGTTTTACCAACAAACAAGTACACACACACACACACACACACACACACACATATATATATATATATATATATATATATATATATATATATATATATATATATATATATGTGTGTGTGTGTGTGTACGCGCTCGCTTGCGTGTGTCAGTGTGTGCGTGTGTGTGTGTGTGTGTGTGAACCTTGCAGCATGCAATGTCAAGACCCTATCTAGGGAAAAAGATCTCGAAGAGCTAAAGGAGATAAATTGGGATATAAGATTGAGTAAAATTAGAAGAACTGTGGAATCTTACATAGAGTTAAACGAGGGCCATATATTTTGCTTAAGAGGACAAGAAAGACACAAATTAAATGGATTGGGTTTTGTTAATAATAAGAATATTGCATGTAAAATTTTATAGTATTAGTGATAGAATCGTTGGATTATCAAACTAAATAAGAAGCATAAACTGAAGGACATTCAAAAGAATACAACAATATTCCATGTAGAAGAAGAAAGAGAAGTTTTTTTTATGAAGATCTGCAGATATCTATAAAAACTTACGGCTCAAATTACATTTGTTTTGGGTGCTTTCAATGCTAAAGTAGCTAAAAATAAGAGAAGTGGATCAGCAGTAGGTATATTTGGAGTTCAGACATGAAAGGACAAATGAGTCATGCTTGTGGAATACGTTGAAAGAACAATCTTAAGATCATGAACATATTTTTTTTTCTTATACAAAATGAACATAGAAAATGGATATGGAGAAACCCAAATGGAGAAACGGAAGATTAAATAGATTTTATTTCCAGCGAAAAAATTCATTTAGTTTAACAGTGTTAAACAAGCTCAAGTCAAGCGACAATAGAATGGTAACAAGCAAACTTTGTTTAAATTAAGATTAGAAAGAGAGAAAATAAACCTTCCTGTAAGAAGAGAAAAATCTAAAAAGTTAAGTTTGGCAATACAAAATAAGTACTCCCAGCTACATGGTGAAATGGAAGCAAGTAATTTGACAAAATTTGTATTGGAATCAGCACAAGAGAAGTGGAAAGTTTCTAAACAAGATCAAGGAAAAATATTAGAAAACACGTAAAACCAAATAAAGAAAAAATTGGAGATGTGAGTAAAATTCGAGAAATAAAATACAATTAGCGGAACTATTAAAAAAAATAAACCAACTACAATTCCAAGACATTCGTAAGCATAATCAGACAAAAACGAAACAGTGAAGAAAGGAATCATCAAATTGATAAAAAAAAAAAAAAAAAAAAAAAAAGGAACAGGGAGTCAACAGATGCTTGCATTAAAGGATGAAAATTGAAATATTATCAACAAAAGAGATAGAGTGATAAAAATTCAAAGGCTTATAGGCTTAAAGGCCACTCTTGAGTGACAGAGGCAAGGGACAGTGACATTACCCCATTAAGAAGGACAATGTCCTAGAGACTGACCATATTACAAATGATCAGCGCCCAAGCACCCACTCCACCCAAGCTAAGATCAAGGAGGGCCAGGCAATAGCTGCTGATGACTCAGCAGATAGACCTATAAGCTCCCCCAAAACCCCCATCCTTAGCTCACAAGAATGGTGAGGTTGCAGAGACCAAAGAAACTAACGAGTTCGAGTGGTAGTCGAACCCCAGTCTGGTGTTCACCAGTCAGGGACATTACCACATCACCCACCATGCTATACAATAGGGATATAAGAAATATCTTTGCTAATAGAAATAATGAAACACCTGAGTCGGGACTAAAAAAAACCAGTAGGAAAATTAAAGTAAGCATTAAAAGGCAGAAAAGAAAGCAGAGCAGCAGGAGATGGCCTAACAACTGATTTAATAATAGATGAAGAGTATTTCAAATTAGCAAAACTCGCTGAACTTTACATAAAATGTTTGAAAAATATTCTATCCCCACAGCTTGGAAACTAATACAAGCAAAAAAAAAACAATTGACACTCGGTGATAGGAAAAATATTTACAAGGATCATATTAGGAAAGACACCTACACTTTAATCAACCAAGAGAGCAGGCAGGCTTTAGAAGTGGGCATTCAACAAGTATGAAAACCCACAATGTATGCCATTTGTAGTCCATGAAAAGGCTTTTAATTCCGTTAAAACTTCAGCAGTAATGAAAACCCTTCAAATGCAAGGAATAGATGAATCTTATGTTGGAACATTCGAATATATATATATATATATATATATATATATATATATATATCAAATAAGCCATATATATTCTTGATACATTAATGTCTGGATTCTCTTAACGACCTCGGGATCAGAGCCCCAGGCGAAATCATACAAAGACAAGATCTTGTGACCGGCCGGGAATCGAACCATGG
>NC_090751.1:73539817-73574817 GCF_036898095.1 Palaemon carinicauda
TGTACTCGTTCTGTCAACTAATTTTGCTAATTTAGCATCTAATTTGTAACATTTTGTACCTTGGTCTACCTTCCTTTGTGTCGTTTACCTTCCTTAACCAACCTTAACCTTTCTAACTAACGTTCCCGTATACCTAGCACGTGTCCTTGTCCTAAAGAGCGAATTGGCGCAACATAATTTTAAGTCTTCTTACGAGTAACGTAGAAACTTAATAACACCAAGTCCGTTTCATTCCACGTGTTTGTTCCGAGATGGCGGATCTTGTTTACAGCCCAAACTAAGGGTGCGTAACTATTTTCTACCATAAGTAAATTACTGCGTGTAGTTCATTTAATTTCCTTTAGCGAGGATATTTTTGTTTTACCTCCGCGTGAGGGAAATCTCATTTTTGTTTAGCCTCCACGAGAGTGCACTTTGAAAGCTAAGTCGTTGCCTCGTGCGCCTATCTACATTTTGAATAGTTCAGTGGTCGCCTTAGTGCGCCCGTAATTGTGAAATCGTCACAACAGTGTCAGCCTCGACCTGTTATTTTAACTTTTAACTTGAATCTTTGCATTCATAAGCCCATGTGCTTTCTAATATGTTCTACTTTAAAGTAACTTAATTAGTCATTATCGCCACGTGCGTAAATAATTCTGTTTAGTGAAGTCTAAAGTCATGTGACCTGGGCATCGTCTGCTTTGTTGGACCCGGTCACTTTGAATGTTAAAGTAATTTTGTAATTTACATTTTGATTTATCATTTATCATTTGAAATCTTATTTATCACGCTTTCAAATTTGTAAAGTTTCATTTTCCCATTCTTTTAAAATTCAGTTACCCTTTGTTTGCTTTCACGAATCCGTTCATCAAAACGTGGTCAATCCAAGATGGCGGACTTCACTTTTAATATAAACATCCCTCCACAGCCTAAGGCGGAAACGCTTAGCCCCGAGGAGATTAACGCTAGGCTTAAGGAACAGGAGTTGACATTCACCTTTGTTTGTGAGAACGAAGACCTAGCACTTCATGCTCTGGCTTCTGTGGATTTTCCCAGCATGGGTCCAGAAGCCATAAGTCATTTTAAAACCCTTATTGGTAACGTAAGAAATGAACTTTGTAATTACAAGAGTTTTTGGAGACGTCATTATGATCATCCCATTGTTAAATTAAATTATCCCGTGCTTGCTGCCTGTTCGAGTAAAGTTGAAATTGCTTTCAAAAGCCTAATGGCTCATCCTAATTCAATAATTAAAGCTAATCAGTCTAATTCTTTTTCAAAGGTGACACCTTCAGTGACACGTCCCGTTGTAAATGTTATTAACGATCCCCTAGTTGATCGTTTTAATGTCTTGGCAGTAAAGCACAATGTAATTAATTTTGCATCAACTCCCCAACCTGTTCAATCGTCACATTCTAGTACTATGTTGCCAACACAGCCTACGATTAGTAATTTTGTGTCAGTCCCACATGCTCCGTCCTCATCTCCTAACCTTAAGCCGCCAGCGTTTGATCGCCCTCAACCCCCTTTGTCTTTACCGCCGGTGACAGTCCGTCCCGGAGGAAATGCCATTCGTTGTCTTACCATGGACCCCCCTGGTGGTAGCACAAATACCACCTAACTTAACCATGTGCTTGAATACCAGCAGAGGCCTGTACCGGTAAACTCAATCACCAATCTCGTACCATCCCACGGACCAGTGCTCACGTTGCCTGATTGTCCAATTCTTAAGCCCGTAACATCCTCTCCAACCCATGTTGACGCTAAAATATCCACATCAAAATCTGAAACCCGCTCTCAGAACAAGCCCCATGATCGCAAGGTTCAGACTTCAGCTGTCAAAAAGGAACCTTTTGCACTGACGGCGGATTTAGCGAAGGTCACACGTGTAGACTTAGCACCGGAGCTTAGAGCCTGTTTACGATTCACCTTGCTGAAGGATAACGGTACCATGAACATCATTCATTTTTTTCATTCAGTTATATATGACGCAACTGTAAGCCTTTACTATTTTTGCCAAGTCATGCAGCAGCATTTTTTTCAGCCAATCCCTTGCTTTAACTTCAAAGCGTGAATTTAATTTTTGCCTTGATAACTTGTCATGTTACTGCAATCCCCCTGACATCCTTCAGCTCGTGCTGAATATAAGTTTTGTTTCTAATGTTCACCTTGCGAACGTTTTCCTTCAAAGCGACATCCAAGACCTTAGCTGTCAGAAATACGATGTCCCCATGGACCTAATTTGTCTCATTTTGTCTTTCAGGCTAGTGTCAAACAACTTTTCACCTTTAAACGCCTAGAAGGAAGTAACTTTTCTCCTTTTGTCAGGCGATGAATACAAAGTTTTCATTACGCCAGTAATATTCTTTGTAAAAACATTTTATGTAAAACGTTGGGTGTCACACCGAGATTGGGATTCACCCCCATAATTTCTAATTTGTCATTGTCCGGACTTGTTGCTGAACTCGACTGATATTGGCTCACGTTTTGTTTACTCTATCCATACCCCTAGGGTGGGAAGAATTGAGTATTTTTAATCGTTTAATTACCATTACATCGTACGCTTAAAGTTAAAACTGATCATTTGCTTAACTTAACGCTTCTGTGAAGCATTGCCTACGGGTTCAATTTTCCCCTAATTCACGTTGAAGCATAACTGTGGTGAAACACTGGGGAATTTACAACCACATATGATTACTTTCTTTAAACTGTAAACCCTCGTGCACCAGCTTTCCACGATGCCAAGTCACAGAACTGAGAAACAAACTTACGTAAAAGACATTTGCCATTTACCTTTGATTCAAACTATATTTCCTGCACCAATTCTTTTGGGAGTGATGCCACAGGGGTTCACAAAGACTCAATTAAAAAGTTTGACATATATTTAATACTTAAAGTACACAAACAATAATCATCAGAGTTACGTTAAAGAGCGAACATTAACATTACCACAAATGAACAAAATTTTCGTTACTTGATAAAAATTAAACAAATATCAAACGGGTTTACAGAGTATTCTTATAAGAACATTGCTGCAACAATGCGATGGTTCACGAGGTGATGATGGTCGGATTCAGGAGAATATCTTCTAATTACTTGCCTTTTGGAGTCCGCTGGTAGAAGCCCGCCCGTGTCACATTCCCACCCTGGAAGAGAACTCGGGAAGAGTACAATGTTGTCACATTTACAAATTTGCAAGGGTTACGTAACAAACATCAAGTGATTTAATTGTAACCCAACATACAAAAAAAAAGAGGTTTCGTCCAGAAGGCAAGTTTAAATTACTGGCATGTGCCCTTACAATAATCAAACAATATATATATAATCTCCACAAGAAGAAGTTTGACAACAATGGGATGATACGTCATCTTATCTGATCTAGATGGATAAAATTTGCAAGAAAGGTAGCTTATTACTTTAAATATTATTATATTAATTCATACAAACTCATTGATATAGTTAATATGATGAAACTACGTCTGCGGAGCAAAATAATCACATTTAAACATATATTCATAGAAACTGGGAAATACATTAGAAAACGAATACTCGTAAAACTAAGATTAATTTCTATTCAAGGGGAATAAATGTCAATTTTTGACAATAACTTTTAATTCAATTGATTTTAATTAACGCTGACAGTGTTTTGTTAACTTTAAATGGACGTTGATGTGAAGAACAACTACACTCTTCATTAATCCAGCAAGCTTATCTCGCTCATACTAACAAGTAGTTGAATCACATTTGCCGGAACTAACCCCTCTCCCTTTTTTTCTCTCCTTTATCCCCATGGTGTGAAGAATTTTCGGTTTCATTGTATATTATTACATCTCAATGTATCCTAGTATTCCAACTACTTTTTCTTATAGGAAAAATTACGCTCCCTTCGAAAATAACACTCGTTCCCGTCGCAAATGAATAGTTACAGAAATATATATACATCTATATCCGCCGATAATGGGGGACCCCCAGTGGGAACTCGGGGTTTTGGGTGGGGAAATCATACTGGGGAATCGATATATAACCGTAATTCAGTCCTTTTCTTCTCTATACATTTCTTTCTGGTATTTATTATAACCGTAGGAAAAGTCAAATCAGTATACCTGGATATATTTGGGAGGAGCCGTTTCAAAGGTTATTTCTTGTAGTAATACAGTAACCAGCGCTGCCAACGCCTGATGTAGATTAAATGTTAGCATTCCATACCTGATGTAGATCAAATGTTAGCGTTTCATGCTAACATTAGCACCCATTTGTTCGTTTGTTCGTTCGCCCCACCTTCCGTCCTTCGTTTCTCTCCATTATTACTCTTTTTATTACCGTATTATTTTCTCATTTTATATTCCCATTCAATATAATTTATCATACATTCCATTTTACCTTCCTATATTGGGTTTATGTGTTTTGTTATTTCCTTTCCCATTTGTACATACGTTCGTTTCATCAGTTTCCGATCTGCGCATATATCCCCCCGCCCCCTGCGCAGAAGTTTCCACTCCCCCTTTTACTCTTTTTATTAGTGTTATTTTTTCATTTTTTATTCCCATTCTATATTATTTATCATTCATTCCATTTTACCTTCCTATATTGGTTTTATTTGTTGGGTTATTTCTTTATCCCTTCCCGGTTTCACATAAATTCTTACCCTGGACTAGTTTTTTTATCCTGTTAATTCTCGGTATGATCTCCTCATTTTATATTCCCATTCACTATTATTTAACGTTCATTCCATTTTATCTTCCTATATTGTTTGTAATTATTTTTGTTGGTTAGTTCCTTTTCTCTCCTCTGTGTCTTATAAAACTTTTCTTTCGTCTTGTTTCCGTATTTAGTTCATACATGTTTTCTCTTTTGTTCGTTGTTTTTCCCTTAACCAATCATCTCTCTAGGCCTATTGAGATATCTCCCTACCCCCCCATTCCTTTATCTCTGTGTGCGCTGGTTTCCGACCCATTGTTCCCCTGCCTTTCCCGTTTTAACCTTTGACCTAGTTACCCGTCCTTCGTTACTAGTGCGTTTTTTTTCCCGTATTTTGAGATGGAACATATTATAGAAACTTGTACCGGTTGCAGCATTCCGTATCTAAAAGCAGTGGCTCAATTCCATGGTGATTTTGGTGATAATTCAGGTTATGTTGATCATTTTCTTAAATCTCACAATGTTATCCCTCAAAGTTTAAACTGCCCCAAGTGTCGTTCGCTTTTATCTTATAGGGCAGACATTCACGGGTTTTATTGCTCTACTGTAACCACCATCCGTAAAACTAAGAAGAAACGTCGTTGTGGGTATACTGTTTCGGCCTATAAAGGTACTTTTTTGGACCAAAGTCGGCTACCCCCATGGAAGATAATATTATGTGCGAACCAGTTTTTGCATAAACATTCGGACCATGAGACCCTCATGGAAGGTATAGACATATCTTCAAAGACTAGTGTGGATTGGAGAAGTTTCTGTTCGGAGGTTACCGAATACTTCTTCGATAACCAAGAGGCGATTGGTGGTGATGGAGTTACTGTTGAAATAGACGAAACTCATTTTGGTAAATGTAAATACAACCGTGGTAGACCGTTAAGTGCCATATGGGTCTTTGGGGGTATTGAACGTGTGACCAAGAAATTGTTCATTATCCCTTTAGTTCCCCCCCTTTCTACTAAACGAGATGCTGCTACTCTAATTCCCCTCATCCAGAAGTATATTAAACGTGGTAGTATTATTATGAGTGATAAGTGGGCTGCATACAACTCTTTATCGGAAATTGGTTACGTTCATAAGTCGATTAATCATTCGGAGAATTTCGTTGACCCCCTAGACCCAACCATCCATACTCAAAATATAGAACGTCTCTGGAGAGAAGTGAAGGAGTGGGTTCAGAGGCCTGGAATCAAGCCTGGACATTTCAAGCAATATTTTTCCAGGTTCTTTTTCACCCACTACTATCCTCGTCATTCGTTGCTGCACCACTTTTTCATTACTGCCAGTCGCCTCTACCCTCCTTTACAACATCAGACAATCGACCCCCCCTACCCTCAAGACCCCGATGACCCCCAACCATCCACATCCCAGTCATAGAAGTTAATCCGTCAGTCTCTTCCTTCCGAGTCCAGTAAGTTTCGACGTTTCCTTCATAAAAGTAAGTCATTCCTCAATAGTCATTATTCGTGTTTTGTGACTGGGGTACTTCTAGGCAAGGTTAGGTGGGTTTGTTAGGTTCTGTGGCCTTTCTGTACTTTTTATATATTTCGTACCACTTATATGGAGAAATTATTGAATATATCTGAGGAGATATTTATCAGTTCTAGCTCTAGTAATGACATCGTGTCGTTGGTAGTTCTGTGTACCATTCGTCTCCGTTGGTAGTACTGTGTATCAAGGTAAGTCATTCCCCCATTCTTATTATATATGTTTTGTGACCGGGGTACTTCTAGGCAAGGTTAGGTGAGTTTGTTAGGTTCTGTGGCCTTTTGGTACTCTTTATTTATTGTGTAATATTTTTATGGTAGTATTATTTAGTTTACGTATGGAAAAATTGATTTCTACCTCTAGTAATGACATCGTGCCGTTGGTAACACTGTGTACCATTCGGCATCGTTGGTAGTTCTGTCAAACATTGGTAACGTTGCTTATGTTATCGTCCCCGACATCTGTTGTTTATATATTTTAACTCAGTATATATGTCCACAGTGTTAATATTTATATGGTTCATTTGTATTGTATTTCATTGTGTGATTTCGTACAGGAAATATATGATTTCTTATAGTAGATATCGTGGTTTAACTGGTTTTCTCATTCATTTCATCCGTAATAACATCACAACCAATTCGTCAACTAACCGAATTGGTTGATCTGTTTGTTTGCGATTGAAATGGATATCAAAATCGGTTAAATCTCGTTATTTGCTATAGGAAATCATATATTTCTTGTGCGTAGTCACAAGATGTAATAATATACAAAATTACCGAATTTTCTTCACTCTTCTTTCAATCGTATTTTAACTCTCTTCTATTAATACTATAGCTACCCCTTAAGCGTTCTCTCCTACACTCAGTTTTCTTTAACGAAACATAGGGAGGACTATTCCAAACTAAAACTTGTTGACAGTGGAGCACGCCATGCTCGTGACGTCACAGCATAGATACGCACACAACAAAGGGCCTTAGTAACCCCGGCGCATGTTGGTTCTTTCCTTAACTACATGGGTCGAGATTAAATTCCTAAACTGAATTTTGATATAAATTCCAATACTGCTGAATTAATGCATCTTTTATTTCTCAATACCAATTAAGGTTTTTTAATTTTAAGATGTATGCCCATCGCACCAGTCCATTGCTAATTAATCAGTTTAACTATTAATTTTCAGCAAGCCAGAATAGGTAGGGTTATTGTATATATAAACTCCCTTAGAGCAGCAAGATTTCTCTAAAGTATTTAGTACAAAATCCTGCCTCCTCTGCACTCCTTGCAACAATATATTGCCCCATCCTGAAGTCCCGATATGGCACCCCCAATGGATTAACGTGCACATCATGGCCGTCAACTGTCTGGAAAGGTGAAGCCAGGTAATCTCCCTCGACCTTAGTGTCAGCCCATTCGATCAGAAGTCGCCATGACCGACTGACCTGCCTGTCAGTGAGCCTGTGCATCTCTGGCTCACCCCCTCTCCCAAAACGTGACTCACCAAGGAGTCCTGTGGCTGCCGGCTGGAGACAGTAAAGGAGTGGAACCTGGGAACCATATTACCACAAAGAAGGATTCTTGGGGTGGGCCAGTAAAGAGTGCAAAGTGCAACCAGGTCAACAGCCATCACGGGCATAGGACTAATATTCAAAGGAGTGCAGGTACTACATGAATGGCCATAGTTATTCCCCCATTTTTTCTTAGCTTAGACTAATTTTAACTTGCTTAGAATAACTGGCTTTTACACTATTCAGACTGTGTGCGGTGGGATTGTGTGTAAATATTTTTCCGATATTAATATCTGGTTTGAGACTAGCAGTCTCTGGGTCACGTGGGCCACGTGCCCGACCCCATTCTGATTTTTTATTATTGCAGACCACGTGTCTAACCCATCATTTTTATTATTTTGAATTACTTTTAATTTGCATTCCTTTTGTTATTCCATTTTTGTGTTGTTAAGATGTCCGTTTTCTTTTAATGTAAATTTGTGAATAAATGAATATTAGGTTGATTAAACCTCTTTCGTATTTTTGGTCCCTCATTTATTTTAATGTGTGACTTGAATAGTTGATCACGGGACAAAATACCAAATATTTAAAGAGTAAACCTAAGTAAGTCTATAGGTGTACGTGTTGATAACTTCCTTAACCTAAATTGGTGGGGCAAGGATACAACTTAAAAAGTAGGTTCTCAATGTCTATTAGAGTAAATACACAAGATACGTGGGACACGAGGAAAGATAACTTATCAGCTAAGGGGACGAAGACGAACAGACTGCATCATGGCAACATAACAGATAAGTGTTGCCAATGCTGACTCAATGTTGCCATATCATATCAATGACATTACAGGAATTAATCTAATGATATGCAACATCTGAAATAATGGTTGAAAGTACATAATACAGTTAATAGTACGTACAATAATGGTAATCATGATAATGCAGTAAATGATACATACAATAATAATAATCATGACAATACTGGTACATGTGAAATGTGTCTTTTCATGTACCTACACCTCCCTCCCCCTCACGCTCGTAGTGCATTCTCGAGCGGACTCCTTTTCTATGAGTCTTTGGGAACGACGTGGATTCACAGGAGGAATGGTGACTAAGGACTCTCTTTCTAGGTCCTGGCAAGGGGCCACTGGGACAGGGAGAGAGGGGTCCCTAATAGTGGGTGGCACTGGACGAAGAAATCGGCGATTACGCCACCACACACGACCACTAGGGAGACGAATTTGATAGTCTCTTGACTTTCCATGGCCCATGACAATGCCAACTTTGTCCCAACGATGAGAGGTCGGGTCTTGAATCCGAACTTGCTGTCCGACGCTCAACTTGGGCAGGGAGTGGGCATGCTGGTCATACTGGGTCTTTACCTGCTCGTAGCGGGCGGCAGCACGGCGGTCACAGTCTTCAGTCTTGACCTGCCACTCCTTGGAGAATGCATTTGGATGGGCAGGAATACATGACCTGAGAGGACGGCCATACAGGATCTGGGCAGGGGAGCGTCCTGTAAAGTTAGGAGTATTCCTGAGTTCCAGCAATCCACGGTCAAAATCTTCATTATTGATGTTGCCAGACGGGGCTGTTTTCGGTATGAGGTGCTTAATTGACTTCACAGCAGCTTCGGCATGACCATTTGATTGTGGGTAGTGGGGTGAGGTTACCATGTGTCGAACTCCCCATCTCTTCATGAAATCCTTGAACTCTGCGCTGGTGAATTGTGGCCCTCCATCTTTCCTAAGGCGAAGAGGAACACCAACTTCACGGAAGTAGCGGCAGAAGATCCTGATGGTATTAGATGCGATAGTATCGCCTTTGCAGGGGGCGACAACAGGCCATCCTGATAAGCGATCGACGACGACTAAGAAAGACTTCCCTGCAACAACAAAGAAGTCAGCTGAAACTGACTCAAAGGGTCTTGTTGGATTATCGTCATTCAGTAGAGGTTCCTGCTGCTGAGATGGCTGCAATATCTGACATGCTTCACAAGCTCCGACTGTATTGGCGATATCAGAATCGATACCGGGCCAGAAAACAGACTGCCTTGCTCTGCGCTTGGTTGCTTCCACACCCCTGTGGTTGTCATGCAAGTGGGACAAGGTGCGGCGACGAAGGGCGGCAGGAACTACAACTCTTGCTCCATATAGGACGAGGTCACCATCGGCGTAGAGGGCTGCACGTAGTTTCCAATATGGGAGTAAAGAATTGTGCAAGTCATATCTGTTGTGAGGGAATCCTGATGTGACACAATTGAGTAGACGCGTATACGAAGGATCTGTTCTCGCTGCGTCGCGAAGATCCTGAAGTATCCGGTCGGCATCCTGAGCTGAAGACTCGTCTGAAAGAGTAACGGTGTTCATGGTTATGGCAGTCCGAAGATGAGCAGCAGAAGAAGCACCTGAGATTTTGTCCTCCTGTGTGGGGTGGCTGACTGGGGCTCGAGACAATGCGTCTGGAACACAGAGAAACTTCCCAGCACGCCACACAGCTGTAAAGATATAGGGCGAGATCTTCTCCTTGAGGCGCTGGAGACGAGAGTTCTCGATAGCATCCAGTGTATAACTGTTCAGAATAGGGATGAGGGGTCGGTGATCCGTCATCAGAGAAAAGTGCTATAGGCCAGCTAGGTATAGCCTACACTTTGACATTGCCCAGACAACGGCTAGCATCTCGAGCTCAATGGTCGCGTAACGTGTCTCTGCATCGGCGAGAAAACGAGAACCACACTGAACCAGACGCAGGTGTCCATTGCCATGGTCCTGCAGGAGAGCATATCCAATGCCATTGAGGCGTGAAGCATCCGTCTGAAGAACGACGGGTAGGTCTGGGTCAAAGAGGGCAAGAACTAGTGGACTGGTGAGGGCTAACTTGACGCGTTGAAAGGCTTCATCATGGTCAGAAGTCCAGACAAATGTTCTCTTGGGACTCAGCAGGGGGCGTAGAGGTTGGGCTGCAACGGAGATGTCAGGCGTAAACTCTGCTAACTGGTTGACCAATCCCATGAACGATCTGAGGTCCGTCAGGTTAGCAGGGGTCGGAAAATCCTTGATCGCACTGACTTTCTGGTGGTCAGCCGAGATGCCGTCTCCTGAGAGCGTGTATCCGCAGAAGTTCACAGAGGGGGCAGCGACCACAAATTTGTCCTTATTGAGTGTGATCCCAAACTTCCGGCACCTGGTGAGCACTTCGTGGATACGATGAAGGTGGGTAACGTAGTCTTCGTCATAGAGAAGGAGGTCGTCTATCACCTTAACACAGTTTTGGACAACTTGAAGGGCCATATCACCTCGCAGGCAGAAGGCATCTCCAGTAGCTGCGAAGCCCATCGGTCCTCTGCAATGTATGAACCGACCATATGGCGTAATAAAGGTGGTTAAGTGACGATCCTCTTCAGCCAGTTCCATCTGCCAGTACCCGTAAAGAGCATCAGCTGTGGTGAAGAAACGAGACTTCCGGTCCACACTACGAATAGCCGTGTAGGGTGTGGGTGAAGGGTGGGCTGGACGAGAAACTTGGCTGTTCAGCTTTGTTAGATTGACGGTGATACGTACGCCTGTTCCATTCTTGGCGACGACGACAAGAGGGTGGCACCAAACTGAAGGGTCATCACCAGCTGGTTTGATTATCCCTTGCGCCACCATAGAATCAAGCTCTTCTTTGACTTGGTCCTTAAAAAAAAATGGAATCTGTCTTGGGGTATGGATGGCGAAAGGCACTGCACCATCCTTTAGGTAGATTCTCATGGGAGGACCAGCCATGGGCTTGAGGGGAGCTGTCCTCAAATCTTCTTTCGAGACCAACACATCTTTAAATTCCCGAAGAAAGTATTCCTTGGCTGCTGAGGGTGACGTAGTTGCTGAGATGGGCAGCTCCTTGCATCTATTAACATGTTTGACTTCTAAAATGGGTTTGGGGAAGTCGGAAGATATTATGGACAGTTCTTGACAATGGCCATAGGATAAGAGTGGAACTTCCACATTTTCGTGAACCTGAATCCTGGCAAGACATGATCGCTTGCCTAAGGTAAGGGTAGCTTGCAATATACCCAGAGCAGGTGACATCGGAGATCCATCCGCCGTGAACGTGACATTTGGCGGAGGTGGTTGCAAGCTGCTCTTGGAGATACCCATGGTGTCCAGGTGTTGCTGTCCTATAACGGTGACGTCGGCACCTGTGTCAGGTAACATCTTGATGCGAGAGTTAACATTGCCAGATGACAAGAGGACACAGATAGGTTTGGGCATCTGGGAGATGGTGGAAGGTAATCCTAAGCGACGACAGCTGGTCCGTGAATCTTGTTGTTTGTTGGAGACTGCAGAGGCACCACTGTTGCTTGAAGATCTGTCTCGATGACCATTTTTCTTGTTATCCATGCAGCATTTGTCGAAGTGTCCAATACGGTGACAATGACGGCACTGGACTTTGCTGGCAGGACACTTCAACGTCCTGGACCAATGGCCAACACGGTCACAGTTTTTGCAGGTACTGTTGGCAGCAGGGCATTTATCAGGTTCGTGCTGACGGGCACAATACTGGCATAAAACGGCAGGCTTAGAGGACTTCGGCGAAGGTGGAGGCTTCCCGCTTGATTTCTTGCTTCTCCTGTAGGCTGAAACGGCACACAACTGGCTGGGTGGGCCACGTATGGCAGAAGTTGCAGTTTTAGCTGCCTCATACGATCGACAGGTTGTGACGAAATCTTGAAGAGGAGAGTTGGCGTCCAAGGCAATCAACTCCTGAACCAACTCTGCATCTCGAATACCAATCAAGATAATAATTTTTATTTGGGTCTCTTCACATGCAGCGGCATTACCTGGGCACAAATCAACTTCTTCTGCGATGCGTCGAAGTCTCACGTAGAAATCAGCAAAAGATTCTCCTTCCATTTGCTTACAGCTAAGCAACTCTCTTCGGCGAAGGACTTCATTCCTTAGTTCCTTAATATGCAACTGTAGAGCATCCAGGACTTCGTCTACAGACTTATCTGTAGAGGGAGAAATCTGCAGTGTGTGTTCTAAAACACGCTGTGTTTCAAGGGTTAAACACATCCTCATCTGGATCATTTGTTTTTCACGTGGAAGCTTAGAAAGATCCACCATAACAGCATAGTCATCCCACCGGCGTCTCCATTCCCTGAACATTTGGAATGTTGCATCTGCCTTCAGTGGGGGTGGCGTTTGGGCTGTTGCCTTCTGTGGAGGTGGAAGAGCGGGTTGATTGGAGTTAGAATTCACCTCTGTGCTAGGCGTATGGTTGCCTGGATGAGAATGGATGATCGGGGCCAGAGTTTGAATGAGAGCTGTAAATCTTGCATTTTCTTCTTCTCTTCTAAGATCATCCTCTCTTAGGCGAATTGCTTCTTGTTCCCTTCTTCTTTCTTCTTCACGTTGTCTTTCTTGTCTTCTTGCTTCGTCTTCCCTTCTTCTTCTTTCCTCCTCATACAAGCGAGATTCCTCTAAAAAACGAATTAAAGCGAGGAAATCAGTCCCGGTAGCTTGAGAGGCAGACGGGGGGTAGTAGTGAGGACTCAAGAGTGGTGGGGTGGGAGAGGCAGCGCTCTCCAACACTCCCCCAACACTGTGGGCGTGGGCGGCATCGAGGGTGTGGGCACCCACATCGCTGAATGGTCCCTCTTCTGTGGGCTCTTCTAATTGTTCAGCAAGTATATCATTCGAGGCCATTATTACTTTCGATGTGCAGTGGGTAAAAATACAGTTCCAACAAAGTTATAAAAAACAACACGAACTGTTTTAAAACACTAATAATAAGAAAAGTTTAATGCAAGCAAGTGTGTGCGCATGTGCATGAATACGTCCGCCAGCGACTCCGAGTTGAGGGGAACAGCAAGCAACTCTGCCTCAGGCAGTCACCCCGTGACTATGAATGAGACTCGATGTGGTCACGCATGCTCCGACAGAGTCCCAACAGACTATTTGCTTGCTTCTTGAAATAGCACAGCAAAAACACTGGGACGTAAAAAAGAGAGCACTATAAAAGCACAATGCACTGCACAACACTTCACTGTTTACTTGCATCACTACACTGCACATGAAACAAGAGTAAATCGAATTACAACGAATTAACGTTCAAACTGAGAGTCCATTAATGGCGTCGGCTGGTTCCCGTTGTCCACGTCTTAAAGAAAGTTCTCCTAATACGACACTGTAAGTTCACTGCGCCATCTACGTGTTGATAACTTCCTTAACCTAAATTGGTGGGGCAAGGATACAACTTAAAAAGTAGGTTCTCAATGTCTATTAGAGTAAATACACAAGATACGTGGGACACGAGGAAAGATAACTTATCAGCTAAGGGGACGAAGACGAACAGACTGCATCATGGCAACATAACAGATAAGTGTTGCCAATGCTGACTCAATGTTGCCATATCATATCAATGACATTACAGGAATTAATCTAATGATATGCAACATCTGATATAATGGTTGAAAGTACATAATACAGTTAATAGTACGTACAATAATGGTAATCATGATAATGCAGTAAATGATACATACAATAATAATAATCATGACAATACTGGTACATGTGAAATGTGTCTTTTCATGTACCTACAATAGGTGGTAACAGTGAGGAACTTTGCATTAATATATTTGCTTCGAAGGTAAAGATCCTTACCTTTAAACTTTTAAACTACTTTACATCACTGCTCCCATTTTTTATTTTGTCTAATTACATTAACGTAAAATACCTGTCCAGCATCTCATTGGGGTAGCTGGGACGGAGTCGGAACAGAGCCTAAGAATGAGATGACTATAGACCAGACAAAGCTAGAGTAGGCCATAAATTACTTATATTCTACGTGTGGAGCTCTCCGGCCTCCGGACAGTAAATTTCCCACTTTTGTATTTAGGAGTGATGGTTAGTGAATTGTGACAGTAAAGTATTAGCAGGGCGTTTGTGCCCCGAGAGTAAGTGCTCATTATCCTCCCCTGTTGAACTTTATGTAACTGTCATAAGGAGACTTTCCCGGACTTAGTTCCCACTCAGAACATAAAAAATTCTCCACAATATATATATATATATATATATATATATATATATATATATATATATATATATATATCATATATATATTTATATATGTATATAAATATATATATATATATATATATATATATATATATATATATATATATATATATTTATATATATATATATATATATATATATATATATATATATATATATATATATATATTTATATATATATATATATATATATATATATATATATATATATATATATATATATATATACACACATAAATATAGATATATATATATATATATATATATATATATATATATATATATATATATATATATATATATATATATGCATATATATATATATATATATATATATATATATATATATATATGTATATATATATATATATATATATATATATATATATGCATATATATATATATATATATATATATATATACTTACAAAGCTGGGCTAGTGTAGAGTAAATATTTTATTCATGTATTTCATTTGTGTATTTAAGAGGACTATAGCCAGGTCATAAGGTGAGCTCCTCTCATAAGAGGTATAAGAAATTGCACGTAAATTGCATAAAACTTTTGTTATTCATTTAATTGTATTTTTCATTAAAGTCAGTGTATATAAATTTACGTTATTTTCAAGAATTAAATAGTTATTTCACATATTTTGTTACAAAGTCTTATGTAAACTGTCTAAATATGCTGTACGAACCACATGAGGTTTAAAAATGTAGGCTTATGTCATGTTAATGAGAGGTTACGCAATTCTTATATTTTCCACTTGCTTTGAAAGTTCTCGAAAACCCCAGAGGTAGTTTTATCTTTTTTATTTATTGTTCCGAGGAGGGAGGTGGGCAGAGTTGGCTGAGAGAGGGTTATCTTGTAAGCCAGATTCATTACCCTGTTTTTTGTCTTGTTGGCAACCTTACGCTGCTAGAAGAATCTATTTAAGAAGGATCACGAATAAGTAAGTCAATATATGTGTCCTTAGGAAATGCATAGCGGTAGAGGAGATCCAGCCTATCCTTTTGTAAGATCCAAAGCTCGCCTCTCTTGCAAGTGCCTCGAGTGTGTGCCCTCTCCAAAGGGAATAAGTTTAATACCCAACATATATCGTGTGTAGTGTGTTCAAATGTTCATGAAACTTTGAAGGCGATTTCAAATGTATTGTTTTATTGTTCGTGCTGGCATTATATAATTTTTTGGAACTGGCCCTGTTGGATCTAGATAGAAACAGTGAAGTGTATTTATTTTGGCTTAACTGTTTAATTGCCTCGTGTGATCCAAAACCTGTAAGTGCATCAGATACTTTTATATAGATTTCGTATAGTATTTAATCATTAAAGTGTTAAAGTGTTAACTATTTTCATTAATTATCAAGATTGAATATTTGTGAAACATTCAATTCCCAGTGAAACAAGTGATTATATAATTTTCAGAGTGTAATATTTTCATGTCTTAGTCTAAGGTTTTGTTCAGATTTAATATTTCAAGTGATTCATTTTGGTGATAATATTCTGTATTAATGTTGTAAATTTTTATAGAATATATTTATATATATAAAATGTGTATTATTTCCATCACCAGTATTTCTTACAGAGATCTCTCGTAATCCCTGACTAAGAATCGAAGTAAGCGGTTGCTATGAATAGTTCAAGTAAAGTAAATACTTAGTTTTGTTTTGAGTGTACTTACGAGACCTTTGGATAATCAGTGTTTTTATATATTGCCATCTGGGAGTTATATAATTTTCTCAGAGCTCAGGTATTAACTCTTTCAAGTGCATTGATTTATGTAAATATAAACAGTTGAGTTTTGAACTCGGGAGGTTATGTAATTTGCCAGCCGTAATATATATATTTATATATATATATATATATATATATATATATATATATATATATATATATATATATATATATATATATATATATATATATATAGTGAAGACTTTTCGGTTTTATTTTAGATTATCCCTTTTGTTTCATAACGATTTTAAACATCACAGTTCAATTGATCACTAGTAGTACACGAGTTTAAAACCTTAAAAATAAATCGCTCAGATCTTATTACACGTGATAATAAAAGAAATCGTTTAGCTTACGTCGTAAATTTTCCTAAGTTCCGTTTGCTCTGACCCATGCCACGGGAAGCTCCTCACAGTTTGCTCTTTCTTGGTAGTAGTAGTAGTAGTCGTAGTAATAACTGCTCTACTTACCATTCATCGGCTCCCCAAGGTTAATGCGATGTATTTTGGGTACGCAAGTATAACCTACGCAAGTATGGCCTTGCTTATTTCATGGTTTATTTATTCATTGAATAATTTCGTTTTCCACTTATTTTACTATATTAAACATAACAGCCATTACGATAAAAATATCATTTATTCATATTTAGCTTTTATTTTTTTCTCGCACTCGCCGAGTGTCACGCCTTTGTCCCCAAATAAACCAATTAAAATTAACCCCCGGATGTTTTGATTGGCCGACACCTTCCTACCTACCTGCCGACCCCACCAAGAGATTTAAATTGGGATACTTTATTTATTTACTCATTAAATTCTTTCGTTTTCCTCTTACTCTATTAAAATAAACATAACATTCATTACGATAAAAACATTTATTCTTATTTAGCTTTCAAATTTCTTTTTTTCTTGCACGCGCCGAGTGTTTTTGTTTTGATAGGCCTACACTACCAAGAGATTTAAATTGGGCCAATCGCATGCAAATTTTCGGCCAGGTCACGCCTTTGTCCCCAAATAAACCAATTAAAACTAACCCCCGGATGTTTTGATTGGCCGACACCTTCCTACCTACCTGCCGACCCCACCAAGAGATTTAAATTGGGCTTCTTGTACCTTCTTTCCTACCGTGACCTCGTTACTGGAACGACGTATTTTTTTAGAAGTGTGTGTACAATGGCCGCCATCGAAATCACGTGTAACGGTACAGAAGTAGAAGAAAACTCCTGGTCGTTTATTCACGAATTTTGGTTAAATACACCAAACGCTTTGGAGTATTTGCGAGCTCATGGCGTTCTACCTATTTCTGTTTTGTGCAAATATTGTAATTTGCCATGTTCTTTACGCCAAGAAACAAATATGTTTTATTGTGGTCGTTATGTTCGGGTTCAAAAAAAGAAAAGAAAACAGTGTCCTTACAGTGTTAGCCTCTTCAAGGGTACTTTTCTTGAAAATGCACGCGTGCCAGCGTGGAAAATTGTCCTGTTTGCGAACCATTTCATCCAAAAAAGCTGGGACCATGCTACAGTAAATCGCACTCTGCATTTTTCTACCAGGACAAGTGTCGATTGGCGTAGTTTTTGTTCCGAAGTTACGCTAAACTGGTTGTATACCCAGGAACCTATTGGTGGTCCCGATATCATCGTGGAAATCGATGAAACATTCTTTGTGAAACGAAAATACCATCGTGGTAGACAATTGAGCCAGGTCTGGCTATTCGGTGGGAATGAGCGCTTATAAAAGAAAAAATTTATCATTCCCCTGCATAAAGAAGGACAAGATCGTAGTGCTGAAACTTTGATTCCGTTGATACGGCAATACATTAAAGCTGGGTCAGTTATCATGAGCGACGGTTGGGCCGCTTACAAGACACTGTCGACGGAAGGATATATTCACAAAGTCATCAATCATTCGGAGAACTTTGTGGATCCAAATGATCCTAGTATTCATACCCAGACGATTGAGCGGCAGTGGAGAAACGTGAAAGAATGGTCAAAGAGACCTGGGATGAAAGCAGATTACTTTGACCAGTATATTTCGAGGTATTTGTTCGTCGAGTCTTATCCCATTAATCCGGTCCATCAGTTTTTCCTGGAAGTGGGAAAACTATACAGACCGCATGGAAACCATCCCCGTCCTCCCGTTTACGAGTCCGACGATGAATGAACAGTTTAAGGTTAGTTAACTTTTCTCATTTTTGAGTATATCATAACTTCCACGTGTTTTCATGAATTATATTTAGTAAATGCCTTACATTCTTCCCTGTTTTAATTATATTGGTTTTAAATTAATGTATGATAGACTATGTTGTTAGTGGATTAATATTCACCCTGTTAAATATTTTTATTATTCACCACGTTAAATATTTTATCTGTATGAGTGCTGTTCATTAATTGTTATATTATATTACAGAACCTTCTCCTACCGCCACCAGTCCAACCGTTGCCGATCCTGACCTGAACCTGAATATGCCGTCTTTCCTCGTTTCTTCTTTAATTTACGGTAAGTTAAATCTTCACAAAATACGTTCCATTTTTTGTTATTATAATATATTTCAGTGTCTTCATCAATTATATAAAGTAATTGCCTCATATTCTTCCCCGTGTTATTTTTATTGTTTTTAAAATTAATATATGAAAGATTATGAGTTTTCGAATCATCAAACACCAAGTTAAACATTAAATGTGTGAGAACTGTTCACTAATTCTTATACTCTATTACAGATCCTTTTCCTACCACCGTCAATCCCACCGTTGCCGTACACCACCTGACTGACCCACGTTTCTTCTTTAATTTACGGTGAGTTAAATCTTCAAAAAATTCGTTCCTGTTTTTAATATTATAAAATATTTCAGTGTCTTCATCAATTATATAAAGTAATTGCCTCATATTCTTCCCCGTTTTATTTCTATTGTTTTTAAAATGAATATATGAAAGATTATGCGTTTTCGAATCATCAAACACCAAGTTAAACATTAAATGTGTGAGAACTGTTCACTAATTCTTATACTCTATTACAAACCCTTTTCCTACCGCCATCAATCCCACCGTTGCCGACCCACGATTCTTAGTCAATTTACGGTAAGTTAAATCTTCACATAATTCGTTCCCATGTTTTATTAATGAGTTTATGTGATCATAAGAAAGAATAGGGGTGTTTGTATGTATGATACGTATTTATGTATGGATGTGGGTTAAGAATACAGTTTTCTTGGGGGGGGGGGGGTCGCAGGGGGGCGGTAGCCCCTCCGTTAAGTTCTTTTGGGAATAAGAATACGGCAATGTAAGGGGGTCGCAGGGGGACGTTAGCCCCCCCGTTAAGTAAGGGTATGGCTTGTAGCCTAAGGTTAGGTTGGGAAGTTCAAGTTAGGTAGTGTTCTTAAAAACCTATTATTCCTGAGTGACGTTCACTAATATTTTATTCCATTACAGACCCCATGTAAACCACCATTCGGTCTTCTATTATCTACCCTGGCCGTTTTCCATCGTTTCTCCAACAAGGTAAGTTATTATCCACACAATGTGTTCCCCCATATAATATATTAATTCTATTGATGACTGAGAAAGGGTTGTTATTTCTTAATTATTAATCCAAATTCTGGGTATAGTGTAACCAATGATGAAATCAGTTCAAGTCGTGTTTTATTTTGATGCTTGTGTCGGAATTGGTATCTCGTGTTTTCTCGATATTATGTGAACTTAGTGCATTTTTCGGTTGTTGGAATATGAAAAACAGCCATTTAACGACATTTTCAGTGGGGAAAGGTGGGGGGGTGGTCTGCAAGAATGCCGTTTTCTCGTGTTTTCTCGTCATTACGAATTTCTTTGCGAACTTAGTGTTTTTTGGGTAGTTGGAATCTGTAATCCCATGATGAAAAAGCACCATTTGCCGTCATTTACAGTGGGGAGGGGGGGGGTGCACGTTAAAAATGCCTTTTACCCGTGTTGCTCGTGGTTTCCTTTTTTTCGTGAATTTAGTGCCTTTTTGGGGTGTTTGAAATTCAAGGTAAAATAGCTCAAAACCGGTCTTTTTGCGACATTCTAGAGCATCGGAAACGTTCAAAACACCTATAATTACATCATGCTCCGATTTTTTTTTGCCGAAAATACTATTGTTTTAATGTAAAAATTTACCGAATTTTCTTCACTCTTCTTCTTTCAATCGTATTTTTAACTTTCTTCTACTAATACTATAGCTACCCCTAAACGTTCTCTCCTACATTCAGTTTTCTTTAACGAAACATAGGGAGGACTATTTTAAACTAAAACTTGTTGACAGTGGCGCACGCCATGCTCGTGACGTCACAGCGTAGATACGCACAACAGAGGGCCTTAGTGTAACCCCGGCCTATGTTGGTTCTTTCCTTAACTACATGGATCGAGATTAAATTCCTAAACTGAATTTTGATTTAAATTTCAATACTGCTGAATTAATACATTTTTTATTTCTCAATACCAATTAAGATTTGTTAACTTTAAGATGTATGCCCATCGCACTAGCCCATTGCTAATTAATCATTTAAACTATTGATTTTTAGCAAGACAGAATAGGTAGGGTTATTGTATGTTTAAACTCCCTTAGAGCAGCAAGATTTCTCTAAAGTAGCTAGTACAAAATCCTGCCTCCTCTGCACTCCTTGCAACAATATATTGCCCTGTTCTGAAGTCCCGACATGGCACTCCCAATGAAGTACCAGGCACATCAAACTCCTCACATGTCTGGAAAGATGAAGCCAGGTGATCTCCTCGACTTTAGTGTCGGCCCATTCGTGCAGAAGCCGCCCTGACCGACTGACCTGCCTGGTCAGTTAATCCGTGCACCTCTGGCTCACCCCCACCCCTCTCTCCCAAAACTCGACTCACAGAAGACTGCTGCCGGTCGGAGAGATTGAGAAGAAGAGGACCCTGGTATACCATAGTTGCAGCCAAAGTGAGAATTTTTGGGGTAAGCCAGGCAAGAGTGCAAAGTGCAACCAGGTCAACAGCTATCACGGGCATAGGACTGATCTTCAAAGGAGTGCAGGTACTACATCAATGGCCATAGTTATTCCCCTCATTTTTTAGTTTAGCTTAGACTAATTTTAACTTGGTAGGGAAACTGGCTAATTACAACATTCGGACTGTGTGCGGCGGGATTGTGTGTAAATATTTTTCCGTTATTAATTTTTTGTTTGGAGACTAGCACAGTCTCTGGGTCACATGGGCCACATGTCCGACCCATTTTGATTATTAATTATTGTAGACCACGTGTCTAACTAACCATTTTTCATCATTTTGAATTGCATTTTTATGATTCCATTTTGTCTTTGTTAAGATGTCCGTTTCTTTTCATGTAAATTTGTAAATAAATCAATATTAGGTTAATTAAACCTCCTTAGTATTTTTGCTCCCTCATTTATTTTAATGTGTAAATTAAATAGTTGATCACAGGACAGAATACCCAATATCTGAAGAGTAAACCTACGTAAGTCTATAGGTGGTAACAGCGAGGAACTTTGTATTAATATATCTGCTTCGAAGGTAAAGATCCTTATCTTTAAACTTTACTTTACATCACTGCTCCCATTTTTTATTTTGTCTAATTACATTAACGTAAAATAACTGTCCAGCATCTCGCTGTGGTAGCTGGGACGGAGTCGGAACAGAGCCTAAGAGTGAGATGACTATAGACCTGACAAAGCTACAGTAGGCCATAAATTACCTTATGTTCACGTGTGGAGTTCTCCGAAATCTGAACAGTAAAATTTCCCCCTTTTGTATTTAAGAGTGATGGTTAGTGAATTGTGGTAGTAAAGTCATTAACAGGGTGTTTGTGCTAGGGAGTAAGTGCTCATTAACCTCCCCTGTTGATCTTTGAGTAACGACCATTAGGGACACTTTCCCAAACTAAGTTCCCACTCAAATATTTTGATAAAAAATTCTCCACACGAGTGGTCCTTCGAAACGTATCTTTTACCTTTGACTTGTGAAGCATTAACGTAATTAATCAGCTTGAATAAACATATAGTAACTGGCTATATCACTTACCCACACGCACACAGCCAGTTTGTCGAATGTGTAATGCCCAGACTTTAATTGGGAAGAGAAATTTTGTAATCATCATGATCTTTTTTTATCGACCACGTGTTTAAGGAAAGAACTACATTGCCAGGTTAATTTGTTGATAGGATGTTCTCTACAGAATGACTAGAATTTGTCGTAGGAACTTCACTTTGTCTCGGATCCGTTCACCCATGTGCTGTGGCAGAATCCACTTATACCAGAAAGTTCTAAGCTACTTGAACTAAGGTTTTTGTTGTTCAGACGCCCGTGTTTACTGCTCAACTAGAGTCCCAGTGTACTCGTTCTGTCAACTAATTTTGCTAATTTAGCATCTAATTTGTAACATTTTGTACCTTGGTCTACCTTCCTTTGTGTCGTTTACCTTCCCTAACCAACCTTAACTTTTCTAACTAACGTTCCCATATACCTAGCACGTGTCCTTGTCCTAAAGAGCGAATTGGCGCAACATAATTTTAAGTCTTCTTACAAGTAACGTAGAAACTTTATTTCACCAAGTCTGTTTCATTCCACGTGTTTGTTCCGAGATGGCGGATCTTGTTTACAGCCCAAACTAAGGGTGCGTAATTGTTTTCTACCGTAAGTAAATTACTGCGTGTAGTTAATTTAATTTCCTTTAGCGAGGATATTTTTGTTTTACCTCCGTGTGAGGGAAATCTCATTTTTGTTTAGTGTCCACGTGAGTGAACTTTAATAATTAAGTTGTTGCCTCGTGCGCCTATCTACATTTTGAATAGTTCAGTGGTCGCCTTAGTGCACCCGTAATTGTGAAATCGTCACAACAATGTCAGCCTCAACCTGTTATTTTAACTTTTAGCTTGAATCTTTGCATTCATAAGCCCATGTGCTTTCTAGTGTTTTACTTTAAAGTAACTTAATTAGTCATTATCGCCACGTGCATAAATAATTCTGTTTAGTGAAGTCTTTAACGTCACATGACCTGGGCATCGTCTGCTTTGTTGGACCCGGTCACTTTGCATTTTAAAGTAATTTCGTGATTTACCTTTGTGTTGTCAATTAACCATTTTTCCTCTCACTGTGAGTAATTTTAAATATTCATTTATCATACTAGTAAATTTGTAAAGTTTCATTTTCACATTCCTTTGAAAATTCAGATTTGTCCCTTGTTTGCTTTTACAAATCCGTTCATCCAACGTGCTCATTCCAAGATGGCGGACTTCATTTTTAACGTAAACAACCCTCCACTGCCTAAGGCGGAAACGCTCAGCCCAGAGAAGATTAAAGCTAGGCTTAATGAACAGGAATTAACATTCACCTTTGTTTGTGAGGACGCAGACCTAGCACTTCATGCTCTTGCTTCTGTAAATTTTCCCAACATGAGTCCAGAAGCCGTAAGTCATTTTAAAACCCTTATTGGTAACGTAAGAGATGAACTTTCCGATTACAAGAATTTTTGGAGACGTCATTACGACCATCCCATTGTTAAATTAAATTATCCCGTGCTTACTGCCTGCTCAAGTAAAGTTGAAGTTGCTTTTAATAGCCTCATGGCTCATCCTAATTTACTTATTAAACCTAATCAGTCATGTTCTTCTTCAAGGGTGACACCTTCAGTGACACGTCCTTTTGTAAATGCCATTAACGTTCCCCTAATTGAAACTTCTAATGTCTCAGCAGTCAAGCACAATGTAATTAATTTTGCAACAACTCCCTAACCTATTCAATCGTCCCATTCCAGTACTATGTTGCCAACACGGGATACGATTAGTAATTTTGTGTAAGTCCCACATGCTCCGTCCTCATCTTCTAACCTTAAGCCGCCAGCGTTTGATCGCCCTCAACCCCCTTTGTCTTTGCTGCCAGTGACAGTTCGTCCCGGGGGAGAAACCGTTCATTGTCTTAACATGGACCCCCAAAGTGGTAGCACGAATACCACCCAACCTAACCGTGTGCTTGAATGCCAGCAGAGGCCTGTACCGGTAAACTCAATCACCAAACTCGTACCATCCCACGGACAAGTGCCCACGTTGCCTGATTGTCCTATTCTTAAGCCCGTAACTTCCGCTCCAACATGTGTTGACGCTAAAATATCCACGTCAGGATTTGAAACCCACCCTCAGAACGAGCCGCGTGATCGCAAGGTTAAGACTTCAGCTGTCAGAAAGGAACCTTTTGCACTGACAGCGGATTTAGCGAAGGTCACACGTGTAGACCTAGCACCGGAGCTTAGAGCCTGTTTATGATTCACCTTGCTTAAGGATAACGGTACCATGAAAATCATTCATTGTTTTCATTCACTTTTATATGGCAAAACTGTAAGCCTTTACTATTTTTGCCAAGTCGTACAGCAGCATTTTCCAGGTCAATCCCTCGCTTTAACCTCAAAGCATTAATTTAATTTTTGCCTTGATAACTTGTCATGTTACTACACTCCTACTGACATCTTTCAGCTCGTGCTGAATATGAGTTTTGTTTTTAATGTTCCCCTTTCCAACGTTTCTCTTGAAGATGACATCCAAGACCTTAGCTGTCAGAAATACGATGTCCCCATGGACCTAGTTTGTCTCATTTTGTCTTTCAAGCTGGAGTCAGATGACTTTTCAAATTTTAACGCCAAGAATAAGGTAACTTTTCTCCTTGTGTCACTCGACGAATTCAAAGCTTTCATCACACCAGTCACTTTATATGTAAAATCATTTCATGTAAAATGTTGGGTGTCAGACCGGGATTGAGATTCAACCCCATAATTTGGAATTTGTCATTGGCCGGACTTGTTGCTGAACTCGACCGATATTGGCTTACGTTTTGTCTGCTCTATCCATACCCCTAGTGTGGGAAGAATTGAGTACTTTTAATCGTTTTATTACCATCGTACGATTAAAGTTAACACTGATTGTTTATTTACCTTACCGCTTCCATGAAGCATTGCCTGCGGGTTCAATTTTCCCCTACTTCACGTCCAAGCCTAACTATAATTCAATTGATTTTAATTAACGCCAACAGCGTTTTGTTAACTTTAAACGGACGTTGATGTGAAGAACAAATTCACTCTTCATTAATCCAGTAAGTTTATCTCGCTCATACTAACAAGTAGTTGAATCACATTTGCCGGAGCTAACTCCTCTCCCTTTTTTCTCCCCTTTATCCCCAGGGTGTGAAGAATTTTCTTCACTCTTCTTCTTTCAATCGTATTTTTAACTCTCTTCTAATAATACTATAGCTACCCCTTAAACGTCCTCTCCTACATTCAGTTTTCTTTAACAAAACATAGGGAGGACTATTCTAAACTAAAACTTGTTGACAGTGGTGCACGCCATGCTCATGACGTCACAGCGTAGATACGCACAACAGAGGGCCTTAGTGTAACCCCGGCCTATGTTGGTTCTTTCCTTAACTACACGGGTCGAGATTAAATTCCTAAGCTGAATTTTGATATAAATTTCAATTTTGCTGAATTAATGCATCTTTTATTTCTCAATACCAATTAAGGTTTGTTAATTTTAAGATGTATGCCCATCGCACCAGCCCATTGCTAATTAATCATTTAAACTATTAATTTCTAGCAAGCCAGAATAGGTAGGGTTATTGTATGTATAAACTCCCTTAGAGCAGCAAGATTTCTCTAAAGTAGCTAGTACAAAATCCTGCCTCCTCTGCACTCCTTGCAACAATATATTGCCCTGTCCTGAAGTCCCGATATGGCACCCCCAATGAAGTACCGTGCACATCAAACTCCTCACCTGTCTGGAAAGGTGAAGCCAGGTGATCTCCTCGACCTTAGTGTCGGCCCATTCGTGCAGAAGCCGCCCTGACCGACTGACCTGCCTGGTCAGTTAATCCGTGCACCTCTGGCTCACCCCCACCCCTCTCTCCCAAAACTCGACTCACAGAAGACTGCTGCCGGTCGGAGAGATTGAGAAGAAGAGGACCCTGGTATACCATAGTTGCAGCCAAAGTGAGAATTTTTGGGGTGAGCCAGGCAAGAGTGCAAAGTGCAACCAGGTCAACAGCTATCACGGGCATAGGACTGATCTTCAAAGGAGTGCAGGTACTACATCAATGGCCATAGTTATTCCCCCATTTTTTAGTTTAGCTTAGACTAATTTTAACTTGATAGGGAAACTGGCTAAATACAACATTCGGACTGTGTGCGGTGGGATTGTGTGTAAATATTTTTCCGTTATTAATTTTTTGTTTGGAGACTAGCACAGTCTCTGGGTCACATGGGCCACGTGTCCGACCCATTTTGATTATAATTATTGTAGACCACGTGTCTAACTAACCATTTTTCATCATTTTGAATTGCATTTTTATGATTCCATTTTGTCTTTGTTAAGATGTCTGTTTCTTTTCATGTAAATTTGTAAATAAATCAATATTAAGTTAATTAAACCTCCTTAGTATTTTTGCTCCCTCATTTATTTCAATGTGTAAATTGAATAGTTGATCACGGGACAGAATACCCAATATCTGAAGAGTAAACCTACGTAAGTCTATAGGTGGTAACAGCGAGGAACTTTGTACTAATATATCTGCTTCGAAGGTAAAGATCCTTATCTTTAAACTTTACTTTACATCACTGCTCCCATTTTTGATTTTGTCTAATTACATTAACGTAAAATAACTGTCCAGCATCTCGCTGGGGTAGCTGGGACGGAGTCGGAACAGAGCCTAAGAGTGAGATGACTATAGACCTGACAAAGCTACAGTAGGCCATAAATTACCTTATGTTCACGTGTGGAGTTCTCCGGCCTCTGGACAGCAAAATTTCCCCCTTTTGTATTTAAGAGTGATGGTAAGTGAACTGTGGTAGTAAAGTCATTAACAGGGTGTTTGTGCTAGAGAATAAGTGCTCATTAACCTCCCCTGTTGATCTTTGAGTAACAACCATTAGGGAGACTTTCCCAAACTAAGTTCCCACTCAAACATTTCGATAAAAAATTCTCCGTATATATATATATATATATATATATGTTGTATATATATATATATATATATATGTATATATATATATATATATATATTTATTTATATATATACACACATATATGTATATATATACATATATATATATATATATATATACATATATATATGATACATACGTATACACACACACACACACACACATATATATATATATATATATATAACATCATCAATAGCCATTGCTAATCCACAAAGACCTCAGACATGTCTTTCCACTCCTGTCTGTTTATAGTCTGTCTATAACAGTGTATACCCATAAATTTTCTCTCTATGTCAATCTACCGTCTTCTCTTCCTGCAATCTATATGGATCCATTCTGTTACTCTTCTTGTCTATCTATTATCTGTCATTCTCATTATGTGTCCTGCAAACAACCATTTCTTTTTCTTACTTGTTATAAGCATATCCTCTACTTTAGTTGCTCTCGTATCCGTGCTGCTCTTTTTCTGTCTCTTAGTGTTATTCCCATAATTAGATTTTCCTTAGCTCTTTGAGTTGTTGACTAGTTTATGTTCTAAGGCTTAAGTAAGATACTTTTATTTTCATAGAGAGTTTCGTTTACTAAAAGCTCTCCATCACATGCCTATCCATTTTTTAAATTTTCAACTCATGTCCGGATGGAACAATTGCTGTCAGTTCTAAGTACTTATATTCATTAAAAATTTCTAAAAGTTTGTCAATAACCCGTATTTGTTGTCTCTCTGCATTTTCATTGAAAATTATAATTTTTTTTACTCCTATTCATGATAATTCCTACGTTTCTCTGTTCTCTATTTGAATTTTTTTAACAGAGATATGTAGTCTGCAAATGTAAAACTGTTAACGTATTCTCCATTACTGTTTTTTCCTTCATTTTTCTTATGTAAATTCTTAAAAACTTCTTCCAAGCATGCTCTAAATAATTTAGTAGAGATTGGGTCTACATATACTCCTTTTTAAACCGGAATTTTCTCACTATCTTTATGTAGTTTTAGGATTGTTGTACTGTCCATATACAGTATATATATATATATATATATATATATATATTATATATATATATATATATATATATAAATATATATATATATATATATAAATATATATATATATATATATATATATATGAAATGTTCCAACATAAGATTTATCTATTCCTTGCATTTGAAGGGTTTACATTACTGCTGAAAGTTTTAACGGAATTAAAAGCTTTCTCATGGACTACAAATGGCATACATTGTAGGTTTTCATACTTGTTGAATGCCCACTTCTAAAGCCTGCCTGCTCTCTTGGTTGATTAAAGTGTAGGTGTCTTTCCTAATATGATCCTTGTAAATATTTTTCCTATCACCGAGTGTAAACTTTTTTTTTTTTTTCATTTTTTTTTTTTGCTTGTATTAGTTTCCAAGCTGTGGGGATAGAATATTTTTCTAGACATTTTATGTAAAGTTCAGCGAGTTTTGCTGCTTTGAAATACTCTTCATCTATTATTAAATCAATTGTTAGGCCATCTCCTGCTGCTCTGCTTTCTTTTCTGCCTTTTAATGCTTACTTTAATTTTCCTACTGTTTTTTTTTGGTCCCGACTCAGGTGTTTCATTATTTCTATTAGCAAAGATATTTCTTATATCCCTATTGTATAGCATGGTGGGTGATGTGGTAATGTCCCTGACTGGTGAACACCAGACTGGGGTTCGACTACCACTCGAACTCGTTAGTTTCTTTGGTCTCTGCAACCTCACCATTCTTGTGAGCTAAGGATGGGGGTTTTGGGGGAGCTTATAGGTCTATCTGCTGAGTCATCAGCAGCTATTGCCTGGCCCTCCTTGATCTTAGCTTGGGTGGAGTGGGTGCTTGGGCGCTGATCATTTGTAATATGGTCAGTCTCTAGGACATTGTCCTTCTTAATGGGGTAATGTCACTGTCCCTTGCCTCTGTCACTCAAGAGTGGCCTTTAAGCCTATAAGCCTTTGAATTTTTATCACTCTATCTCTTTTGTTGATAATATTTCAATTTTCATCCTTTAATGCAAGCATCTGTTGACTCCCTGTTCCTTTTTTTTTTTGTTTTTTTTTTATCAATTTGATGATTCCTTTCTTCACTGTTTCGTTTTTGTCTGATTATGCTTACGAATGTCTTGGAATTGTAGTTGGTTTATTTTTTTTAATAGTTCCGCTAATTGTATTTTATTTCTCGAATTTTACTCACATCTCCAATTTTTTCTTTATTTGGTTTTACGTGTTTTCTAATATTTTTCCTTGATCTTGTTTAGAAACTTTCCACTTCTCTTGTGCTGATTCCAATACAAATTTTGTCAAATTACTTGCTTCCATTTCACCATGTAGCTGGGAGTACTTATTTTGTATTGCCAAACTTAACTTTTTAGATTTTTCTCTTCTTACAGGAAGGTTTATTTTCTCTCTTTCTAATCTTAATTTAAACAAAGTTTGCTTGTTACCATTCTATTGTCGCTTGACTTGAGCTTGTTTAACACTGTTAAACTAAATGAATTTTTTCGCTGGAAATAAAATCTATTTAATCTTCCGTTTCTCCATTTGGGTTTCTCCATATCCATTTTCTATGTTCATTTTGTATAAGAAAAAAAAATATGTTCATGATCTTAAGATTGTTCTTTCAACGTATTCCACAAGCATGACTCATTTGTCCTTTCATGTCTGAACTCCAAATATACCTACTGCTGATCCACTTCTCTTATTTTTAGCTACTTTAGCATTGAAAGCACCCAAAACAAATGTAATTTGAGCCGTAAGTTTTTATAGATATCTGCAGATCTTCATAAAAAAAACTTCTCTTTCTTCTTCTACATGGAATATTGTTGTATTCTTTTGAATGTCCTTCAGTTTATGCTTCTTATTTAGTTTGATAATCCAACGATTCTATCACTAATACTATAAAATTTTACATGCAATATTCTTATTATTAACAAAACCCAATCCATTTAATTTGTGTCTTTCTTGTCCTCTTAAGCAAAATATATGGCCCTCGTTTAACTCTATGTAAGATTCCACAGTTCTTCTAATTTTACTCAATCTTATATCCCAATTTATCTCCTTTAGCTCTTCGAGATCTTTTTCCCTAGATAGGGTCTTGACATTGCATGCTGCAAGGTTCACACACACACACACACACGCGCGCACACTGACACACGCAAGCGAGCGCGTACACACACACACACACACACACATATATATATATATATATATATATATATATATATATATATATATATATATATATATATATATATATATATATGTGTGTGTGTGTGTGTGTGTGTGTGTGTGTGTGTGTGTGTACTTGTTTGTTGGTAAAACTTCAACCTATTATCCATAATTGAAGGGGTGGCTCAAAAGAGGAATAAAATATAGTAGTCACGACCTCGTTAGTGTTTCCACTATGCAAATGTTTGTGGATGTATAAACATCTATATACCATTTCCAATATAATTAAGATATTGTAAAATCGTGTCTTTATGTCAAATTCTTTGGCTATCTTTGATAATCGATTAAAAATAGTTATTTTTGATATATTAAGTTTTAATACTGCAGCATCAAGTTTAGTCACTGTTCTCATAATCTGACCTACTGTACATGTTTGCTTGATTAATTGTATGTGTTTGCGTATGCAGGAGAGTGCACTCTTGTGTATGCATATTTATTTGTTCCTAGAAAATCCGATGGAAAGTGTTATTGATTACAGATTCAATTTGATAGTTCTTATCCAATTAGAAAGTAGTTTTATGAAAACCACTTGCTGATATCAAAGGTCAGTGTTATCTTTTTTCTCATATGCTTATATTGTTGGCCTGTTTACCTAATCTCAAAGATCCCCTTTTAGCTGTTATCCGATCAGTTTGGATGAAAATTTAAGATTCTTATTAAAGATCTTGCCCATGAGAGTGTGGTTACGCATGTTTCCACATATGAGTTTTATAGATATATGCAGCAATATAATGGAAGTCAGCCATTTTGAGTGTTGTGTCTCAAGTTTACGTTGCCTATCAGCAATGCAATGCCAATAAAAGACGGGCGCATTGTACATTGTCTACAAATTCTGCTGCTGCAGCTGATATTTACTTCATCATAGAATATTTGGTTTTGTCGTATGATATATTTACTGAATTCTTGGCCATAATAAGCATTGGATGTCTTTTTTTTATTTTTTTGGTGACTAGAAAATATGGTTGATATAAATTGTATATATAAAGAAGTACTAAAAATAAAATTTCGTTGTTTGTTATGTGTAATTTTTACTGTAATACCATACACTGTTAAACATTTGCATTATAAAACGGTAAATATCTGGCAACATTTATTCCAGGACTTTTTTTCCGTTTTAAAAACGGATATATTGACGTAAAGGAGTGGTATTACGGTCACCAATCCGTAAAAGATAATAACAAAGTAAGGTAAAATTACGGTCGCCTTTATTTTACTGAAATACAGTTGAGAAAATTATATTTTTACGGGGAATTCCAGATTAAAATTACGGTTTTTCTAACAATGTAAGCACTATATGTATTGAAGTAATGTTACATAATAGTGCATCAGATTGCATTAACAGAACATGTTTCAACTTTGAATGTGAGTAATTTTATAAACTATAAAATTCTGTATACATGTACTGCAGGAGATTATAATCTGTTACAGTGAAGCTCGTCTGTTATTTTTGTATTGTGTATACGAGCAGTCTGTTTACATGACACCCAGTCGGGAGCCATAGCTGGAGGAGCGTCATAAAGCTTGCGAACAGCAGTCGCAGTAATGTAGTTTACAGAAATAAATGTATCTTATATTACGGATGTATCATTTAGCATAACACAAGTTAATGAGGAAGATGGGATGAACCCAACACCAATAAACTGATATATTTCAGGTGAGTGAGCTACTATAAAGGTTCATAAGCAACATACAGTAGTTACAAAATTGGTGACGATCTATAGGGAAACCAAACTCGCGCAAAAGCAGGGATAACCAGAAAAATGCAAGCCTACCAGAGAGACGTCGGCCAACCAAAGGAAATGCAAGTCGCAGTAATCTACAATCAAGTTCGATGTCAAGAATGAAAACAACGTAAACATATCCCTTATTTAATTGTTATTGGAATAAGGTAGGAGTGAATTTAGTACATGTGGGCAGCGTGTAAAAGTAAATATTTACCTTAAGATACAGTTAATTTTCCATGAAGACACAAAGTGCATAACTAAATAAGTTTTTTGCATGAAGTTCAGGTAGGAATTCAAAATACCGCTTGACATTGAACATTCTGAGTGATTTAGCAAATTCTGTTGTGACACGATAACAATAGCGGTGTGATGATTTTAAGATTTATTTAGAAACATTGAGTAGCATGAAAGATGCATAGAAGAAAGCATTACTACGTCATAGTGTAGGCAGAGAAGTTCGGGAAGTGTTAAGACATTGCAACCTACAAATGAAGCTGCAATTACCTCTCTTGTCACATGTTTGGCTCCTCAGGTCAATACTTTCTTTGAAAGGTATTAAATTACGGCGCCGACATATCAGAAAGAAAATGAAAGTTTAGATGCATTTGTGACTACAGTAGACATAAGAATTTAGCTGTTTCATGTGAATTTTTAGAATTAGAAAATGTTATAAAAAATCAAGTTATTGCCCATTGTGCATCACAAGAGCTAAGAAAAGAATTACAGCAAGATAAAGATTTAACACTAGAAAGGGTATCAATTATAGGCAGACTTTCAGAAACATGAAATTAGCACAGTAACATAATATGTAGTTCTACCAGAAATAGAAAGGAAAATTCTAAATCTAGTAAGATAGGTTCCAGGTTTAAAGAAATAAGATTCAGAGAAAAATATGTCAAAGTCCAGTCAAAGGAAATTGCCTAACCCTAATGTTCATAGATATCAGGATCAGACCTAAAGTATACACAGAAGCAATAGAAAAAACTCAAATGCGTGGTAAAAATGATCATCATACATACGCAGGAAAGAAAGTCCCTGCTACAGGACAGACATGCCTGAATTATAGAAAGATAGGTAATTTTACAAATGTTTGTAGATTTCCTAAATGTAAGCAAAGAAAATAAATGTTGTAGTTGATACCATAAACCCACGAGAATAATGCAGGAAATGTTCATTATGTTCAGGACAGGTTTCGCATAACTTCTGTCAACAAAGATGGAAAGAAACATACATTTAAAAAAGTGATCATAAATGGTGAACCAATTCTGATGTATCAATTATGTCTGGGAAAACAGCTAAAAGCATTCTTAATTTGATCTAAGAAGGTACAAATGGAGTTTTGAAAGGTTATGATGTCTTTGATATTCAGGTAATAGGTGCTTCAAATGTAGAAGAACAGAAGTTAGATAAAATGCCATTAACAGGTAAAGGTAAAGGATAAACCTTGCTTAGTTAAGACTGGTTACAGTATCTAAAATTAGATTGGCCAAGTATTTTGAAGGTTACAGGCACACAAACTGAAAACAAGAATGAAGTTTCCGTGGATAATGTTTTAGACGAATTTAAGGACGTATTTAAAGACAAAAGAGATGAAGTAGAAAACACAAAGGCAATCTTAGTGTTGAAAACAAATAGTATATACTCCAAGATTTTTTTGTTACAAGACCAGTACCTTAAGCATTGAAAAGTGCAATTGAAACATAAAAACAGGGAGTTAGAAAGTGAAGGTCCATGGGAAAAGATTACATATTCAGAATGGGCAACATCATTAGTTCCTATTGGGAAGGAAAATGGCCAGGTTAGGTCATGAGTAGATTGCAAGGTTTGCAAGGTAACATTGAATCCAAAGCTTCAGGTAACTCAACATCCATTACCAAATCCGATAGACATGTTTGCAACTGTCAGAATATACTGTATTTTCAAAGTTGGATGTTGGATAAGCATTTCAACAGCATATCGTGGGTGAAAATTCACGAGAATTGTGTACAGTAAATACATCCTGAGGTTTGTAGAGACCAACCAGATCACCTTATGGAGTAGCAAGCAGTCTAGCTATCTGACAACAAAGTATGGATAAGATTTTTACAGGAAAGCAAGTAGTATTCATCTTCATAGATGATATTTTAGTCTGGTAAAGTTAAAGAAAGCATATAGAAAGATTACAGACAGTTATGAAAAAGTTAAAGGAACATGATATTAAAGTAAGTAAGTGCAAATGTATTTTAGAAGTTGATTCACTGGAATACTTTGGTTTTGTAAAAATAAGCAATGATATTCACAAAACTAAGGAGAAACTCATAGCAGTACAATCAACAAAGGTACCAGAAAATTTTAAGGAATTACAATAATTATTAGGTTTAGTAAGTTTTAATGGGAATTTCTATCAGGATATGTTTACATTTGCACATCCATTGTATAATTTGTTGAAAAGGGTGTACAATGGAATCGGACAAAAGATTGCCAGGGATCGTTTGAAGGAATAAAACATGAAATAAAATTTCTAGTACACCATTAAATTAATTTACCCGTTAAATTACCACGTGATGCATCAAGCATAGGTTTATGAGCACTGTTATCTCATGTAATTGCAGACGGAACAGAAAACCAA
>NC_090751.1:73582317-73669817 GCF_036898095.1 Palaemon carinicauda
CCTTGTGTGAGACAAAGATGAAAGGAAAGGATAAAGTGATGTTTGGTGAAATGTCTGGTAGAGTGTCTGGGATTGAAAGGGGAAGAGCGAGAGAGGGTGTGGCTTTATTGCTGAGTGAATGGATGACATGTAAAGTAGTGGAATGGAGGGAAATATCATCTAGGTTAATGTGGGTAAGGGTTTGGTTGGGCAGGGAATGTTGGGCATTTGTCAGTGCGTATGGGCCAGGTAGTGAGAAAAGTGAAGAAGAGCGGAATGAGTTCTAGAATGAATTAGCTAGGTGTGTAGAAGGACTGGGTAGAAGGAATTATGTAGTTGTCATTGGTGACTTGAATGCTAGAGTGGGTGCTGGAGAGGTAGAAGGTGTCATTGGAAAGTATGGCGTACCAGGTGAAAATGAGAGTGGTGAGAGACTGGTAGATATGTGTGTTGAACAAGAGATGGTAATAAGTGCTAGCTTTTTCAAAAAGAAAGATAAAAACAAGTATACATGGGTAAGAGTGGCAAATGGAAGAGTAGTAGAAAGGGCATTAATGGATTATGTGTTGATAACTAAAAGAATGTTTGGAAGATTGAAAGACGTGCACGTGTTTAGGGGTATGGCTAACGGTATGTCTGATAATTTTTTGGTGGAAGGAAAATTAGTTGTAGCAAAATAGTGGGGGAATAGAGTAGGTGGATGTAAAAGGGAGCTAGTGGGGGTTGAAGAGCTAATAAAACCGGGGATAAAAAGTAAATATCAGGAAAGGTTGAAAATGGCATATGACGAAGTGAGAGTAAGAGAAACTGGTAATTTAGAGGAGGAGTGGAAGTTAGTAAAAGAAAATTTTGTTGGGATTACAAGTGATGTGTGTGGCAAGAAGGTTGTTGGAGGCAGCATGAGGAAGGCCAGTGCATGGTGGAATGAAGGAGTGAAGGTAAAAGTGGAAGAGTAAAAGAGGGCTTTTGAAGAATGGCTGCAGAGTAATAGTATAGAGAAGTATGAAAAATATGGAGGTAAAGCGCAAGGTACGTGAGGCAAAGAGGGCAGCTGACCTGAGGTGGGGTCAGGGATTGGGTCAGTCATATGAAGAGTATAAGAAGAATTTTTGGAAAGAAGTGAAGAGAGTAAGGAAGGCTGGCTCAAGAATTGAAGAGACTGTGAAAGATAGAAATGGAAGGTTGTTAAAAGGATAGGAGGCAAGGAAAAGGTGGGCGGAATATTTTGAAAGTTTACTGAATGTTGAGGATAATAGGGAGGCAGGTATAATTGCTGTTGCAGGTGTTGAGGTGCCGGTGATGGGAGATGAGAATGAGAGAGAGATTACAATAGAGGAAGTGAAGAGACCACTAGATGAAACGAGAGTAGGAAAAGCATCTGGTATTGATGGTGTGAGAGCTGAGATGTTGAAAGAAGGGGGTGTGACTGTACTTGAATGGTTGGTGAGATTGTTTAATATGTGTTTTGTGTTGTCAATGGTACCAGTACATTGGGTTTGTGCATGTATTGTACCACTATATAAGGGTAAGGGAGATTATTATTATTATTACTTACTAAGCTACAACCCTAGTTGGAAAAGCAGTATGCTATAAGCCCAGGGGCTCCAACAGGGAAAATAGCTCAGTGCGGAAAGGAAAAAAGGAAAATAAAATATTCTAAGAAGAGTAACAACAATAAATATCTCCTATATAAACTATAAAAACTTTAACAAAACAAGAAGAAGAGAAATAAGAAAGGAGAGTGTGCTCGAGTGTACCCTCAAGCAAGAGAACTCTAACCCAAGACAGTGAAAGGCCATGGTACAGAGGCTATGGCACTACCCAAGACTAGAGAACAGTGGTTTGATTTTGGAGTGTCCTTCTCCTAGAAGAGCTGCTTACCATAGCTAAAGAGTCTCTTCTACCCTTACCAAGAGGAAAGTGGCACTGAACAATTACAGTGCAGTAACCCCTTGGGTGATGAAGAATTGTTTGGTAATCTGTGTTGTCAGGTGTATGAGGATAGAGGAGAATATGTAAAGAATATGCCAGACTATTCAGTGTGTATGTAGGCAAAGGGAAAATGATCCGTAACCAGAGAGGAGGATCCAATGTAGTACTGTCTGGCCAGTCAAAAGACCCCATAACTCTCTAGCGGTAGTATCTCAACGGGTGGCTGGTGCCCTGGCCAACCTACTACCTAAGTGCATGAGTGTTGTAATTCAAGAGGTATTAGTTTGTTGAGTGTAGTTGGAAAAGTGTATGGTAGAGTAATGATTAATAGGATTAAGGATAAAACAGAGAATGCAATCTTAGAAGTACAGGGTGGTTTTAGAAGAGGTAGGGGTTATATGAATCAGATTTTTACAGTTAGGCAGATATGCGAGAAATATTTAGCAAAAGGTAAGGAGGTGTATGTTGCGTTTATGGATCTGGAGAAAGCGTATGATAGAGTTGATAAGGAAGCAATGTGGAATGTGATGAGGTTATATGGAGTTGGTGGAAGGTTATTGCAAGCAGTGAAAAGTTTCTACAAAGGTAGTAAAGCATGTATTAGAATAGGAAATGAAGTGAGTGTTGGTTTCCGGTGAGAGTGGGGCTGAGACAGGGATGTGTGATGTCGCTGTGGTTGTTTAACTTGTATGTTGATAGAGTGGTGAGAGAGGTGAATGCTCGAGTGCTTGGACAAGGATTAGAACTGGTAGACGAGAATGACCATGAATGGGAGGTAAATCAGTTGTTGTTTGCGGATGATACTGTACTGGTTGCAGACACAGAAGAGAAGCTTGACCGACTACTGACAGAATTTGGAAGGGTGTGTGAGAGAAGGAAGTTGAGAGCTAATGTGGGTAAGAGTAAGGTTATGAGATGTACGAGAAGGGAAGGTGGTGCAAGGTTGAATGGCATGTTGAATGGAGAGTTACTTAAGGAGGTGGATCAGTTTAAGTACTTGGGGTCTGCTGTTGCAGCAAATGGTGGAGTGGAAGCAGATGTACGTCAGAGAGTGAATGAAGGTTGCAAAGTGCAGGGGGCAGTTAAGGAAATAGTAATAAATAGAGGGTTGGGCATGAATGTAAAGAGAGTTCTATATGAGAAAGTGATTGTACCAACTGTGATGTATGGATCGGAATTGTGGGGAATGAAAGAGACGGAGAGACAGAAATTGAATGTGTTTGATATGAAGTGTCTAAGGAGTATGGCTGGTGTATCTCGAGTAGATAGGGTTAGGAACGAAGTGGTGAGGGTGAGAACGGGTGTAAGAAATGAGTTAGCAGCTAGAGTGGATATGAATGTGTTGAGGTGGTTTGGCTATGTTGAGAGAATGGAAAATTGCTGTCTGGTAAAGAAGGTGTTGAATGCAAGAGTTGATGGGAGAAGTACAAGAGGAAGGCCAAGGTTTGGGTGGACGGATGGAGTGAAGAAAGCTCTGGGTGATAGGAGGATAGATGTGAGAGAGGCAAGAGAGCATGCTAGAAATAGGAATGAATGGCGAGCGATTGTGACGCAGTTCCGGTAGGCCCTGCTGCTTCCTCCGGTGCCTTAGATGACCGCGGAGGTAGCAGCAGTAGGGGATTCAGCATTATGAAGCTTCATCTGTGAAGGATCACGGGGGAGGGTGGGCTGTGGCACCCTAGCAGTACCAGCTGAACTCAGTTGAGTCCCTTGTCAGGCTGGGAGGAACGTAGAGAGTAGAGGTCCCCTTTTTGTTTTGTTTCATTTGTTGATGTCGGCTACCCCCCAAAATTGGGGGAAGTGCCTTGGTATATGTATGTGTATGTGTGTATGTATATATAAATATATATATATATATATATATATATATATATATATATATATATATATATATATATATACATATAAATATATATATATATATATATATATATATATATATATATATATATATATATACATATATTCATATATAATATTTGAATTAATGTTTTTCACCTTACTATTTGTATAAAAAATATAACCATGGTGTATCTTCCACGTTCTGATAAAAATTTCTGCTTCTTACGCAGAATTATGATTTAAAAAAAAAATATTTAGTTTTTTATAAAATAATACAACCATAAAAATTTTTATGGCTATATACAATTACAGTTTTAGCATTAACGGGAAAAGTGTGATTTAGTAGTATAGAGGGTCCAATAATTTCAGAACCTTTATTTCTACTAAATAGACATGATGAGGCTATAGGCATTGCTTCTTTTTATCGATAGCTCAAATATAGCTGTCAAATCGATTTACTTAGAAAGAAACGCTACTAAACTTCATCAACAAATATGCCCAGATGATTATACAAAAGCTTACCTTTTTATATCAGAATGTGAAATAACGAGTCCCGAATTTAATAACAAGGAAAGCACCAACAATTATTTTCAACTGGGCTGGCGTTTAAACGGTACTTTTCCTTTCATTGCTACACAATCACATATTATTTCACCTAAATCTAGTAAACCTAAGCATATCGCAAATCAAAATGTGTGTATAGAAAAAAGAAAATATTCTCGCCAAGCTTCATTCTACTTGAAATTTGACGGAATACAAGCGACACTTCTATTTTACAATAATCATTTTATTTTAAGTAATTCAAGTTTTTCTTATTCTTATATTCATATAATTCCTGAAAAAGTTGTATATACTTTAAAAGATTATAAATTTTTAGGAGAATATAATTCATATTCTGTGACAACTTCTAAAAGTGGATTACCAAAACCTAGTCCTCTTGTGATTATAGATATTCAAACATCTACTTTTACTGCTTTCAAACGTATGAAAATTATTCAAAATCTTAGAATAGCACTTGCACCTTATCTATATGAATACTTTATATTTTTCAAAGGTGAAATACCATATAATGATAAATATGAAATAAAAACTACTTTATCTTTTATCAAACTCCGTCCCATTAATCCATAATAGTATTTCTGAAGTTATTTTAGACTGTAAAAATAAAACTAATATTAATCAATTTATAAGACATCGGCCAGATAAATATAAACCCAATTCCACTTAACCAGATAAACGTTGTTTTTATTTATTAAATGTCACTTAGGCAGGATGGATTACTATTCATATTATATTTATTTAAATAACTTCTCATTTGTGGAGTTGTACAAGTGTACCTTCGTAAATGGCTTTGATAATCATAGGCGTGATCCTTTTCTCTGAAAACTTTAATGGCGTTACTAGACATTTGATGTTTTATGCGCATAGTAGTTATTTTTTATGATGAAGCATTATTAATGATCTGTTCATCATCTTCATCACTATCATGATTTTTATCGTGAAGACAAGATTTATTTGAATTGACAGCAATGAACAACTTGTGCTCGTTACTAAATCTGTTTATTAAATTTTGATAATAAACAGTTGCTCCTTTTAAAGTTAAAGGGGCCTTGTGACATATATTAGTTAGACTAAAGAGACCAAGATTTTGTATGTAAACTACATTTTCCGAGTAAAATCAAAAACAAATTTATTTCCTTTATATTTCAAGGAAGGTCCTATATCATCCTTTAATTTGCAATAATAATTCTTGTACATATCTTTCAATGATTTTAGCATTGCATGGTATTTACGAAAAACTTCAATATGATGTTCGTGAATAAAAGCATTTCGTTCTTTTATTTCATCAATAGTTGGAGCTATTTGATAATGATTTTCTGATTTTTTAAAAGCATTATACCATTTTTGAATCGTCTGGACACTCAATGTTGAATTAGGTACATTTCCTTTAGAAGTTAAATTTGTATTAGATGCTCTGGGAATTGTTTTACTCAAAAGAGGAGCGTCAGTCATATTTTTCAAGACAAGGTTATAAGAAGAACATAAATCTTTATTATCAATTGGAATAGCTTGAGATATAGCTTTACCATTGCAATTGACAAATAATATATTTGAAGTATAAATTATACAATTTTTATTCAAGGGTGGAATTTCTAGAAATTTCTTGCAATAACCACAGTTTATAGTGCAATTTCTTCTTAAGAAACGATTGATTATTCTTTATTCGTGACATTTTCTTCGTCAGAATTAATCATGCAAATATTTACCCAACCCGAAAGGATCTTATTATTCATTGCTAAAATTTGCTCTAAAATTCAGCTATCGGGTAAAATGACGACTCCAGGTGGGAAAGCAAAATTTTCATTTATAGCATACGCACTTGTTCCATGAATAAAAGGTCCTAAGTTATAAGGTACATGGGTAGGATTGGAAGGCTTGGTTAAACAAGATACTCCTCCTAAAGGATTTTCAATATCATCATAGATTAGACCCAATCTTATAAAAGAACAAGGTGGGCATATTTCATCAAATGTTCTTTCTTGTTTATTCTGTAAATCTCTATTGTTATACTCTACGTATACTCTACGCCAAATCAACCTGTAAACCGTGTTCTACAAGCTGACCTACAATATGAGTAAAACCACAATTTATGTTCAAATTTTTAGATCTTTCATTTAAAATCGCTAATAATTTATATTGATCAGTCTTTGATAGATCTTTTAACATAGTATTTATCTTTTCATCATTATTCTGAATCATAAATTGCTGCTGCTACGAAGAAAGAGGAAGAGGAGGAGGAGGAGGAGGAGGAGGAGGAGGAGGAGATGGATATGGAGTATTAGAAGAATATGATAGTGAAGATGGTTGATTGATATTCATTTTTTATTTATGTTAAAAATCATATAAAAAATCAATAAAGCATATAATTATAACAATAATAATGTTATTTTCTTTTTTAATGTTTCATCTTTAATTTTTGGATTTGATAAAATCTCAATAACTAGTTATAAGTATATTATCGACTAAATCAATTACGGTTCTTGACGCCCAATAGTCCATAGTGTCCCCAAGCTCCATATGTTTGCTAGATTTCCCTTTCTCCATAATAATAAATTTAGGAAAAAATGCATCAACCTATTCAATGAACAATTGCCTGCCCTTAATTTGAAAATAATTCCCATAAACCCCCGAACCATCGGCTCACTCTTCCAAGTCAAGGATAAGATCAGCCCCCTGTTTGCCTCCGGTGTCGTTTATAAGTATAATTGTCCCAGATGTGATCTTGGCACTTACATCGGTTGCACCAGGGGGCTGCTAAAAGTCCGAATTTCCTCTCATCAAGGAATTAGCTATAGAACGGGTTGTCGACTATCAAATCCAGAACAATCTAACATAAGAAATCACAGTAAAAGGTGCAAAACACACATAGATACCAGTCATTTTAATAATGTAGGAAGAACCCGACATGTAGACGAACTAACCACCCTTGAATCAATAATGATTAAGCTAACTGTACCTTCTCTTAACCACCAGTCGTCTTCCACCCAATTGTTTATTGCCTAATTACCTTTTGTTTTGTTTACACTCCCTTCCATAACAATTTTTCGTGTCAGTTCTCCTTACGCTACCACTGTGGGTAGGTGTCTTGTTCGTTCTATTATTATTATTATTATTATTATTATTATTATTATATATTTTTCTATTATTATTATTATTTTTTTAATTAATTTGTTTCTCTTTATTCGCCCCTAGCCCTTTCACTGTTATTCTGTGTTTATGTTTTTACTCCGTTTTTATTCTTAATTTATTAAAAAGGTTTTTAATTTTTTTGTTGGTAAACGTTGTGTGTGTCTTTTTACTTATACGCAATTGATTTGTAATCGTTTCAGCCTGGAAAATGTATCAAGTTGATACGAGACGTCGGCGCTAATAAATAGATGAAAGACAGAACACGTCTCCCTACTCCAATATATGTATATATAATATATATTTATATATATACATATATATATATATATATATATATACATATATATATATATATATATATATATATATATATATATATATATATATATATATATATATATATACATATGTGTATATATATTTATGTATATATATGTGTGTGTGTATATATATTATATACATGTATATATATATATTTATATATATATATATATATATATATATATATATACATACATATATATATATATATGTATATATATATTATTTATTTATTTAATTATTTATCTATTGATTTATTTATTTATTTATTTATTATATTAGTCAAACCAGTAACATGGTCACCCCTCGACTTATATTTCCAAATATTAATGAGGCACGAGTAACCGCTTCTATTAATCTAGTATATATAGGGAAAAATAAAATAATTGTTATAAATGTAAAGTGCCTGAAATATCCATAAGTAATTACATATATGTTGTAGAAAATATTTTGCTACAAAAAAAGAAAAAAAAAGTGATAATAATAAGGTTTTTTATCGTAAAATTCATTTTAATTCTTTGAAATTAACTAAGTTGGGAATATTTGCTAAACCTGCTTTTAGAAATATAAATAAATTTTTTATGAGTGTGTGTCCTAGATGTTTCTATTCAAATTGTTTAACATGTTGCTATTCAAAGCGTTCCGTCATCATTTAAATCTCTTGTTTTCATTGGTACAGCAAATTTGAACCAATGATAAGAAAAATTGAAAGAGTTAATGGTTTTCAAAATAAAAAATATCAACGTTCACACAAACTCTTATACAAGGAATATATGAATCAAAATAAAATCCAACTAATATTGAAATCTTGCGAAAACACCATTAATAATAACATCTATGAAAATAAAAATAAAATAAAAAATATTTTTGAATCAGCAAAAGAAGATTCCAAAAAAGAAATTATCTGTTATGATAACTTCTATTTTTCTATGATATTATTAACGCAAAATTTAATAGTGCCTCTATTAGCCTTTCTTGTGGGAATCAATAAACCAATTAGTTATTTCAAAAAAAAATGTAGGGTTAGAAAGAAATTCTTCAACTGTATAGGCCTATATTCCTTTTAGTATGGCATCTGTTAAAACTAAGTACGGATCTCTCATTTCTCGTGAAAGAGGAAGGAAAAATAGCATATTTCGAACTATATGCTGTAATTTTCAACTAAAATTTTTATATATAAGATTACCATTATCAGTATTATTATTATTCGTAAAAAACAATCTCTATAAACAAAAGTTGTATTGATTTAAAAAAAAAAAAAAACTAATGTTTTACCATTTCCCTTTACAAGTACATAACCCCAAAGTCGAAGAGGAAGAAATCTTAAATGAAACAGAAGAAGATTACTTGACTCAAGATTTTACCCAAGAAGACTTTATTCAAGAAGATTTTAATTATAAGAGAGAATCGTATTTAGCTCCAGTTTTATTCGTAATTGATTTCGACCATACTTTGGTCGTTAATGATGGCAAATATCTACTGGAAAAATCTATAACTAAACACCTTCCCAGTACATATACGAGACCTTTCATGATTCCATTTCTTGATTACATAAAGTCAGTAAATGATAATAATGTCGTTATAATGTGGATTGCAGGTACCAAGTTTTATATTTATCAAAATTTATTACTTTTAAATTTAGCTATTTATTTTAATTATATTTTACATCAAAAACATGTGTAAAGAATCGGATAAGAATTATGGAACGCTAAAGTCTTACCCATATTTAATAGAAAAATTTTCAATGTATAAAAACATGTGATCTATACTCATAGATAAATATGCCAGGAAAAAAAGGCCATAATTCTGGTTTTAATGAAATACTGTCTAAGAAACCAAACTGTTTATCAACCATTAAAAAATTATTTCTCGAAGTTGAATATCCACTTCTTGGTGATACGACTTTAGTTAATCCAATTCCAGAAGGATCAGTAAAACATGAGTTGTATGTCTCCGAGTGATTAAAATAACTATTTATGATACTTAGAAATTTTTATGGCACATATTAGTTTCTTTAATGAATTTTCTAATCTTAGTATTATTTGAATTATTACAATCAATTTTCTCCATTTTTCCACATGGTAACGTATACTGGCCTTCTCCAATATAATTTGGAAATTCATTAAAAAATATGTTATAAGATTCTTTACTATTTAAAGTTTTTATTCTTTCTGATAAAAGCTTTAAAGCCGAATAACTTGGGGAACAATTAATTAACATATTATATGGCTCTGTTGCTGTTACACACAAAATACCATAAGATTTTTTAGTACAATATTTTAATGCAGTATCGTTGTTACTCTAACAGAAAATAGAAGATTCCACATTTGCTAGTGTCATAATACTCTGATTTACCTTGCTTTTTGTATGTGCGCATGAAATTTTTTAAAACTAATTTGCAATTTTTAATAATTCGTCTAGAGCTGATTAAGAGAACGATCTAATGATTGAATCGTTCATCGTCATTTTTATATTTCCTTATCATTTTGGAAGGTGGATATCATAGGAGAAAAGATGAAAAAATGATAATATATATCTATATATGTATAATATTTGAATTAATGTTTTTCACATTTTCAAAATTTTTGCACATATTAACACCGATATTCTTTACTTCTACTAATTTATGGGTAAGATATTTTTCATATTTAGTTTGTAGCAGCATTTGTTTTTTCGTTAAGATAAAAAATAAAAAATGTGATTTCGAAATTTTAATAAATAGAGACAATCTAACAAAGCTCTACTTTGCAAATGTATAATTTTTTCAACACCACACACATGTTTTTAAGATTGAAAGTATTTTAATGGTATGAGTTATGTATATTAGTAATACCTTATATATATAATCAAGTAAAGGTCTTAGAAGTGATTCCCAATCATTAATATTTGAATTATTATTCATAATTTCATTTATTGACAATAATAAGCGAATATAGGTAGATTGCATTATTTCCTTTGCAAATGAAATTATATTATATATTTCATTTTGTAGTTTTTTCAATGATACATTATTTGCATTGTAAATGGTAATTCTGTTGTTATATATTGATATGAATTCACTTATCAATGGATGAATAATTTCTTCATTTCTACTTTTGATATCAAACATATCCCATGAGAGACTGTTATTTTCTGTCGTCGCATTGCATGATTTACTTTTGTTAGGAGTTGATAAAGCGATGAGTGAAGGATCTTGCCACAAAGTTGTATTCTCCCTTGTTTTATTTTCTATTAAGTAATGGTTATTTAATTATTTGTATTTATCATATATTTATAAATGAGAAGTCATTCAAAATACTTTGATATAAAGGATTATACACGTTTACAAATATGTTCATTTATGGTGAATAAGGATTTTGATATTTATACAAATTTCTTAAAACTTTTAGAAAAGAATAGTTTTATTAATCTGAGGTTTTGTAAAAAATATATCCTTAAATCATACCCCTATCAAACAGACATCAAGACTCCCTGTAAATAAATACAAATGTGAAAGAAAAAATCAAACATATGATACTTGTATTTATATAACCAACCATATAATCTATTTTTTACAACCAAACCAAAAATCTTTATTAAGTGTCATGAATAATTCACTGACAAATGTTAGAGAAAAATTAAGTCAGATTCTTACATTCCCCAAATTGAATTTGTGGTCTTATGATACTTGTTGTATAGAATTCGTTAATGATCCTTGTATAAATACACGCAAGTTTCCTACTTTGGGAACATTTTTAAATCAAGATTCTGAACAAGCAATTGGAGGCGTGAGAGAACGTAAAATTAAATATTTAGATATATACGTTAATTTCATCACTTCTGTTGGTGAAGTTTTTCAATAAATAATTCATCTTAAATACATAATACATCATAATAGATTTTTAATATGCAAGAAAGGTATTAAAGTTATGTGGCAATTTATTCGTTTATTTTATCACTCCACATCAGGATAAAAATAAAATAAAGAGTGCAGCGTATTCTCATCCCATAACTTTCCGTCCTCCTCAAAAAAATGATGACAACATTTAAAAATTTTACATCAATGTACGATAATGTGATTCTCGTTTTTTTTCATAGCTCTTTTGTAACGTTTTTATGGCTCTATACATTAGAAAAGTATGAATGTAATTACATAATAAAAAGAATTTTTTTTTTGATATTTCAAGTACATATTGTAAATTCAATCATGGATTTTGTAAAGTATTTGAAGGTGATAGAAATGTGTTAGAATTGGTTCATAAGCATGGATGCGTACATTTATTGGAAATGTTACCTAAACTTATTTCTGAGAGTATTAATGAAAGTCAAATGTGGGCGGAAATGATCTACTAAAATGAACAATATTAAACCTATTTGTCATATTTAAGAGTTTTATATGGGAATTATAAAATGGAGTTTCTCAAAAAACTTGAGAACAATGAATTTAATATTTTTATAAAAAATGACCTATTACCCGATGCAATGAATAACATCAAAAACCTACTTCAAAAATATGATAAAAAAAAAATGATATATTTATACACAAAATGTTAAATTTAACAAGCATTATGGGTTTACATGTTTCTAATATTTTACAAAAAAAAAAAAAAAAAAAAAAAAACCATGATGAACTGCAAAATTTTACAATCATATACATTTTTTTTTTTTTTTAAATACAACAAACTTTCATGTTTAATAAGGCGTCATAAAAAAATATAGGTATAGAAAAGATAAAAATTTACCTACACATCTTGTTATCTAAGTTAAAGGAAAATATAAATTCACTAATTGTTGGGCAAAGGTTAGGATTAAATAATAATAATAATAATAATAATAATAATAATAATAATAATAATAATAATAATAATAATAATGATAATAATAATAATCATAATAATAATAATATATTAATTACGCACTTTTAACGTTAAAGTCATAATTTAAAATGAACGGTAAGAACGAAAAAATGGAAACCTTATTGTTTGTTACCCAACGTGTTACCAACAAAATTTTTCCTATCAAATATTGCTATAGACGAAACTATATTAAAAAATATAATCGAATTTATGCTCTACGAAGAATAATTGCATAACTCAAAAATTATTTTCATTATGTCATTAATTATAATAATTTTGCTTTTTTATGTGAATAATAAGAATTATACCGTGATGTTTAACGCGGAAGATTTTGCATAGTTTTAAAAAAAATCTATAAGTCTACCTTGCTATGAATATGATGGTTTCATTTTTATATATAAAGATGAAATAATAGAAATTAAAGATGAATTTTTTTTTTAACTGCAAATTTAAGATGTGATGCGAATAATAAGATTCTTCTAGATAATACTAGTAATATTTATTTGGTAACGTAAAAAGAAATCCATTACTACTACTATAAAAAAGTAAAATGTCAAAATTCAAAATAGATAATGTGCTAAGAACTATAACTGATTCAGCCGATAATGTAATTATAACTAGAGGACAAACAACGAGAAAATTATTGGAAGAAAATAAACTAAATAAAATAATAAGAAATAAATCAAATAATAATAATGAAAATATATACGAAATAAAAAAAATAAGGAAAATCATCATTGCCATAATATAGATGAAATACGATTTTCTAAAAATGAAAATAAAATTCCTTACAAAGATTATAGGTCCATAACAAAAAAAAAAAAAAAAGGTCGATTATGCTAAACAGATGGGGTTTCTCAATGAAAGGGATTTTATAAAAATGTAGATGATTACTTGATTATGTTAAGGATCAAAGTAGCTTAATAAACCCTTAGTTACTGAATACTTTAAAATTTCTCCAAAGTCAAGTTAGAAAACACCCTAAATATATCATAGCAACTTTATTCGTACCTGGGTCTTTAATAGTTACGTTAAAACGCATATCAGAAATTCATAAGGAAAATTCTGGTTGTTTCCGTTATTATAAGCAAAATGGTAGCAGTCAAATTATAAAACATATAGTTTTGGGAAATTTTTGTATTGATGGTGATCAAGGAGATATACCAGAATCTGAACATCCTTTATCCTTTAACCTTTATAAGGGTTTTGATTTGTCAGGAATTAATAAAATGAAAGCAGATGAAATTTTAAATTCAGGATTTAATGGATTATGCAACATATTTAATTTTAATGCTTTGGCACCATCAACTTTGTCTGCATATCATGAAATTGAATTGTCAGAAGAAGAAGAAAAAGAATATATGCCTGTGTGCGAACAAGTTTCAATATTAAGGGAATTATGGACAGACGTAGATTCTATACGACAAATTACTAAAGGAGTCATAAACTCGCAATTTGGGCATGTTTTATATGATTATTTTCACCAAGTAAAATATATATATTTTTTTATATTATTGACAGAATTTTAGTATTAAAAGCATAATTACTTTATTCTCTCATAAAAAGGAATTTTTTTCAATGGGCGGGGCCAAATAATTTTTTTAACGCCTACGAACACACGCACCATATGCAAATAAATTTGAGCCGAAAGATGGAGAGACACAGTTCATCGATGAGTATACCACGAGACTACTACGATTATTATCCCTGGTGGGGCTACTACCCACAACGAAGAAAATATTATGGGCAACAACGAAAACCGCTACGACAATGAAATGGAAATAGTGCTAAGGTTGTCATATTTTATCCAAAGGACAAAGCTCGGGTTTCAGACTAAAAAAACGTGAAAAAATTGTCATTTATACATCAGTCAATAAGGTTGGCAACATTATCAACAATTTTCAATCACAATAAGAAGAGGCAATGAAAGAAACTACAAATAAGCTTGAAGATAAATATAAAACTATTATGCGATGTGTTGAAACTTTACTAGAAAAATCTCAAGAAAATCGTATTTGTAATATCAGGCTTATAAAACTTATGGAGGAATTTTTATCCCAAAAAGCCAATGAATTACCATAAGAGACGACATCATTTGAAGAAGGCGAAATAGAGCAAAAGAAGAAGCAAATTCAACACTCGAAGAAGGAGAAATAGCAGAAGAAGAGGAAGAAAAAGTTATGGAAGCAAAAGAAAATAGATTGAATAAAAGAATTAATAAAATCAATGGCATGATTAAGAATTATAAACAACAAATACAAGATTATTTACAATTGAGTGAGGAATGGAGAAAGAGAATATCCCTCGCTTACTCCTGTTTGCAACCTTTTTGTTGTCTCACCTGCTTCACGAATTTCGAAAATTTAACTGATCTTGAGAAACAAAGCAATTCACAAGGAACATGAAGGTTCCTTTTGTAAGAAAGAATTTGATAATAGAGATGAATTTAGGTTACATATTCTTATTCATCGTAATGAATAATAAATAAATTTATATATCTCTTAAGTTTGCTTTTTATTTACTACCTTCTTCTTACTTACTTCCACTCCCAGGTAGGCTTTAAGCCTATCAGTGGAATTATTATTATTATTACCATTTTGTTTTATTCTAAAAAATCCACGGTTTCATTATGGAAGCCAAAATGGGAAATAAAAAAAATTTCATTCATTTGTCACCTATATAAATCCTATGAAACTCAGCACGAAATATACGAAATCAGTTAAATATAGATTCCATATTCTTCCATGGGAAAGAGAATTTTTTTTATTCAAAATGATATATACAATAGTACCTTATAAGAACTATATTGTATTGAAGAAAATTAAGATTATTTACAAATTCTATTCGCTTTAAAATTACATTTAACTTCCCATATTAACAAATATCTTTTTGGTATTTGGCAGTATGATAAAAAACTTTGTATCCTAAATGTGTTCTTTATTCATAAAGCTGAGATTTGTGCAGCATTAATCCACAACGTATTCAAAGTACCTCACGATCACCTCGTTCTATTTACATTTTATAGAATGTCTATTAAAATAATACCGACAAAAAGTTGCTTATCTACTTAATGATAATAATCAGTTATGGAACGATTTAGCAGATCTTTTAAAGTTAAATATAAATTCTTTGACATATAAACGAAATGAAAAGTTTACAAAAAATCTCGCAAAATAATTGTTTTGCGTAGAGATGGATGTTTAAGTCTTGATTGGGTCACAAATGTATAATAATTTGCTGAAAAATAATAACGTTTTTCACATTGTTATTATTTGCAGTTTACATAATTTTTGCATTTTATATAACAAAGTTGCTGTTGTGTAATCTATACAATAATAATATGCCATCAATGGATTTTTATTGTGCCCTCCCAAAAGATGAAAGTATTTCTGATTATTCGTTATACAATATGACAGTTTACAAAATAAAAGAGAACGTATTAGCTGAACATATGCTAATGATCACTTTTTCCCTTCAAAATTACTATTTCTTTGTAGATAACAGTAAAGGTTATATTGAAATAATTTACGATATAAATAGTTCTCATGTGGATGAATATTATTTTAAATGTAAAAATATAAAACACTATATATTGCATAATCATTTCTGATAGACAATCCCAAAAATGTTAAAAGGAAACTCATAGGAAACTCGATTATCTTAAAAAAATATATATTTAAAACTTTTAATTCATTACATACCCCAGTCACTTTGAAAAAGATAAAATAAAAAATTAATGAAATAAATAGGAACAAAGTATTAGTGACAGTGAAAATAACAGTAAAAGTTCAAACAGAACTTTAATATCTTCCCTTATGAACATGAATCTGAATTATTAGGTACTCTTAGACGTTATACTATTTTATTTAGTGCAATGTCTTTAATTTATGCTCAACAATCAAATAACGTTGATATTGAAAACATATTAAAACAAATTTAACATCACTTTTGAATTAAGCATCCAAAATCGAAAAATTGAGCAAGGAATCAAATTATGATCACATAATAGACGAAAAAAAATTATATAGGTGACTTGGAGATTACTAATAAAAGTTCACAAAAAGATTTTTCGTTAAATGCTAGATTAGATATCTCAGAAACAAAATTAAACTATATATTTGATCCCTTAAACTTTGATAATATAATGAAAGCTACGCCAACAATTACTTTAGTTTATGAGGACATTCATAAATGTCAAGAACGTAATTTGACTATTTTTAACAACTGGATAAAATATTTTATGACTTTGTCAGCATTTCAAAAGGATTTAAATTTCAAACATATATTTGATTATCTTAACAATTATATATTTCACAATTTTTTAAACAATTATCAGTTTAATTTTTATCCATTACAAAAATAACAAAATAAACACTATTCAGAGATTATATTGGATATTTTAAGAATTGACCGACATGAAAATAGTAGATTAAAGTACCCTGAAAATAATGAATAAATATTTTATATAGTTACTCATAAATTTATTGATATCTACTTTCCAGAAGAATTAAGTCATTTGGAAAATACTATTTCAATGAAAAATTATAATGAAGATTTGTTTCCAATACAATGGAACCAACCTCCTAAATTTCCACAATAAAAAAATAAAAGTAATATTGTGGACAATTTAGAGATATATTCAATTCACGTTAATGATGATGACAAAATCAATCTTGTTAACTCTGATAAAGGGTTTATAGTTTTAGGAGCAAAGAGACCCTTATTTAATTCGACAATAAATACTAGTGTCCTAAACAAATTTAATGCCACCTTATATGGGATTGGACGAAATCTTATAAACATAACTAAAATCATTTTCCACGGTATGCCCCATATAAAATGTGAATTGGAACAAAAGGACCATAGAACGCATACAGACGATTTTTTAAACGAATACATAAATTTTCTTCCTTTTGTATTGTTTGGACATGTGTTATTACCAAGAGTAACAATATAGGAAAACACATGAAAGATCAAAATGAACCATTTTATCAAGGAGAAACGTCAATTCAACTTTTTTCTATCCCTAATTTCCTGAGCATAAAAATCTTTTTTAGTAAACTCAAGATATTTTAGGTAAACAATACAAGCTATTATTATAAACAGTGCTATAATGCTAAAGAGTGTTATGTATTGCATTTTTTATATTTTGAATATATACTTCGTACATATAATGAATATTGAAACTGGGTGGGTGTTTATTATTATTCATTCTTCTCTTGTAGTGTACTGAAAAGATGTCTATATAGGATATCCATGATACATATCGGCATTCTTGCATGTAAGAGATAAAATAGTTATAATAATGATAATTCAAACTTGATGAAAGGGTGAAAACAGGATCTAGGGGCAATTGCGTGGCTGATTAAAAAAAAAATGTGTTCAGAACAATATAAAATAGTTATTAGTCTAAGAGATGAAGAAGAAGAAGATGGAGCAGATGATTTTGTTTTATAGCAATAGAGTATATAAAGTATTGGCTAAATGTCTTATTGCTTATTCACATTCCAGTTTGGCGAAGTACCATTTATTGTGAATTGGCACTTTTATGCTTATTCACAATCCAATTTTCTTCTATATAGAGACATTAAATTATTCGGAACTGATTATTATAAGCTATTCCAGCAGGTATATCAATTAAAATAATATGCATGACCTATTATATCCTAGCCGCTATTAATCTTAGTATTATTTATTTTCATATTATAAACTTTTTATATTTGGGGGAGGATTTGTAAAAAAGAAAAAAAAAATTTTTCTCCCGCATAACATAATTCTTGTCATGCATATAAAAAAATATAACCATTCCACGTTTTGATACAAATTTCTGCTTCTTACGTAGAATTATAATTTCTAAAAAATTATTTAGTTTTTTATAAAATGATACAACCATAAAAATAATATATTATCGCTGTATGCGCTTACAGTTTTAGCATAGCTTTACATGAAATTCTTGGTCATGCTTTATATAAATAAACCTAAACAGAGAGATAGATTATTAGGAGCTTATGCAACAAATAAAGTTTCATCTTCTCTTCGTCTCTTTTATGAATTTAAAAGTATCAAAAATGTCATTTTGACAACAGAAAGGCTGTTAATAAATATGGTAGTCGTAGCTTTTGACGCAGAATTAACTGAACCTAGTAATATAACATTTACATTTTGAAAGAAAAGAAAATAGATTATATTATGGAAAAGGGATACAGAAGATATGTATATTGGAGTCATTCTCTGTTATTCAAAAAATTGAAGATATCTTGTAACGATTTTTCTAAAAAGAATTTTATATTTAGAGAAATTGAGATTTTATTTCGTGATTATAGACTTTGTATAGATTTAACCAAAGATACATATACTATTGAATACAAAAAAAAAAATTGCCCTAAAGAAATGTTTGTTGAACAAACATTAACGAGAAGAGTATTATTTAGTAGTATAGAGGGTCCAATAATATCAGAGCCTTTATTTCTACTAAATAGACATGATGAGGCTATAGGCATTGCTTCTTTTTATCGATAGCTCAAATATAGCTGTCAAATCGATTTACTTAGAAAGAAACGCTACTAAACTTCATCAACAAATATGCCCAGATGATAATACAAAAGTTTACCTTTTTATATCAGAATGTGAAATAACGAGTCCCGAATTTAATAACAAGGAAAGCACCAACAATTATTTTCAACTGGGCTGGCGTTTAAACGGTACTTTGCCTTTCATTGCTACACAATCACATATTATTTCACCTAAATCTAGTAAACCTAAGCATATCGCAAATCAAAATGTGTGTATAGAAAAAAGAAAATATTCTCGCCAAGCTTCATTCTACTTGAAATTTGACGGGATACAAGCGACACTTTTATTTTACAATAATCATTTTATTTTAAGTAATTCAAGTTTTTCTCATTCTTATATTCATATAATTCCTGAAAAAGTTGTATATACTTTAAAAGATTATAAATTTTTAGGAGAATATAATTCATATTCTGTGACAACTTCTAAAAGTGGATTACCAAAACCTAGTCCTCTTGTGATTATAGATATTCAAACATCTACTTTTACTGCTTTCAAACGTATGAAAATTATTCAAAATCTTAGAATAGCACTTGCACCTTATCTATATGAATACTTTATATTTTTCAAAGGTGAATACCATATAATGATAAATATGAAATAAAAACTACTTTATCTTTTATCAAACTCCGTCCCATTAATCCATAATAGTATTTCTGAAGTTACCTTAGACTGTAAAAATAAAACTAATATTAATCAAATTATAAGACATCGGCCAGATAAATATAAACCCAATTCCACTTAACCAGATAAACGTTGCTTTTGATTTATTATATGTCGCTTAGGCAGGATGGATTACTATTCATATTATATTTATTTAAATAACTTCTCATTTGTGCAGTTGTACAAGTGTACCTTCGTAAATGGCTTTGATGATCATAGGCGTGATCCTTTTCTCTGAAAACTTTAATGGCGTTACTCGACATTTGATGTTTTATGCGCACAGTAGTTATTTTTTATGATGAAGCATTATTAATGATCTGTTCATCGTCTTCATCACTATCACGATTTTTATCGTTAAGACAAGATTTATTTGAATTGACAGCAATGAACGACTTGTGCTCGTTACTAAATCTGTTTATTAAATTTTGATAATAAACAGTTGCTCCTTTTAAAGTTAAAGGGGCCTTGTGACATATATTAGTTAGACTAAAGAGACCAAGATTTTGTATGTAAACTACATTTTCCGAGTAAAATCAAAAACAAATTTATTTCCTTTATATTTCAAGGAAGGTCCTATATCATCCTTTAATTTGCAATAATAATTCTTGTACATATCTTCCGATGATTTTAGCATTGCATGATATTTACGAAAAACTTCAATATGATGTTCGTGAATAAAAGCATTTCGTTCTTTTATTTCATCAATAGTTGGAGCTATTTGATATTGATTTTCTGATTTTTTAAAAGCATTATACCATTTGTGAATCGTCTGGACACTCAATGTTGAATTAGGTACATTTCCTTTAGAAGTTAAATTTGTATTAGATGCTCTGGGAATTGTTTTACTCAAAAGAGGAGCGTCAGTCATATTTTTCAAGACAAGGTTATAAGAAGAACATAAATCTTTATTATCAATTGGAATAGCTTGAGATATAGCTTTACCATTGCAATTGACAAATAATATATTTGAAGTATAAATTATACAATTTTTATTCAAGGGTGGAATTTCTAGAAATTTCTTGCAATAACCACAGTTTATAGTGCAATTTCTTCTTAAGAAACGATTGATTATTCTTTATTCGTGACATTTTCTTCGTCAGAATTAATCATGCAAATATTTACCCAACCCGAAAGGATCTTATTATTCATTGCTAAAATTTGCTCTAAAATTCAGCTATCGGGTAAAATGACGACTCCAGGTGGGAAAGCAAAATTTTCATTTATAGCATACGCACTTGTTCCATGAATAAAAGGTCCTAAGTTATAAGGTACATGGGTAGGATTGGAAGGCTTGGTTAAACAAGATACTCCTCCTAAAGGATTTTCAATATCATCATAGATTAGACCCAATCTTATAAAAGAACAAGGTGGGCATATTTCATCAAATGTTCTTTCTTGTTTATTCTGTAAATCTCTATTGTTATACTCTACGTATACTCTACGCCAAATCAACCTGTAAACCGTGTTCTACAAGCTGACCTACAATATGAGTAAAACCACAATTTATGTTCAAATTTTTAGATCTTTCATTTAAAATCGCTAATAATTTATATTGATCAGTCTTTGATAGATCTTTTAACATAGTATTTATCTTTTCATCATTATTCTGAATCATAAATTGCTGCTGCTACGAAGAAAGAGGAAGAGGAGGAGGAGGAGGAGGAGGAGGAGGAGGAGGAGGAGATGGATATGGAGTATTAGAAGAATATGATAGTAAAGATGGTTGATTGATATTCATTTTTTATTTATGTTAAAAATCATATAAAAAATCAATAAAGCATATAATAATAACAATAATAATGTTATTTTCTTTTTTAATGTTTCATCTTTAATTTTTGGATTTGATAAAATCTCAATAACTAATTCTATAAAAAGTTTTCTATGTTTAATCTTGGATAAATAAAAAGATTTCAGTAACTTAGTAAAAACCGTATTTTATCTATATTATGCCAATGATAATCTTCAATGTTATTTATTTTTTTTCTATGTTTATTTTATTATTATTTGATTAATTTCTTATTATTTTATTTAGTTTATTTTCATCTATTAATTTTTCGTTGTTTGTCCCCTAGTTATAAGTATATTATCGGCTAAATCAATTACGGTTCTTGACGCCCAATAGTCCATTAGTGTCCCCAAGCTCCGTATGTTTGTTAGATTTCCCTTTCTCCATAATAATAAATTTAGGTAAAAATGCATCAACCTATTCAATGAACAATTGCCTGCCCTTAATTTGAAAATAATTCCCATAAACCCCCGAACTATCGGCTCACTCTTCCAAGTCAAGGATAAGATCAGCCCCCTGTTTGTCTCCGGTGTCGTTTATAAGTATAATTGTCCCAGATGTGATCTTGGCACCTCCATCGGTTGCACCAGGGGGCTGCTAAAAGTCCGAATTTCCTCTCATCAAGGAATTAGCTATAGAACGGGTTGTCGACTATCAAATCCAGAACAATCTAACATAAGAAATCACAGTAAAAGTTGCAAAACACACATAGATACCAGTCATTTTAATATTGTAGGAAGAACCCGACATGTAGACGAACTAACCACCCTTGAATCAATAATGATTAAGCTAACTGTACCTTCTCTTAACCACCAGTCGTCTTCCACCCAATTGTTTATTGCCTAATTACCTGTTGTTTTGTTTACACTCCCTTCCATAACAATTTTTCGTGTCAGTTCTCCTTACGCTACCGCTGTGGGTAGGTGTCTTGTTCGTTCTATTATTATTATTATTATTATTATTATTATTATTATTATTATTATTATTATTATTATTATTATTATTATTATTATATATTTTTCTATTATTATTATTATTTTTTTTAATTAATTTGTTTCTCTGTATTCGCCCCTAGCCCTTTCACTGTTATTCTGTGTTTATGTTTTTACTCCATTTTTATTCTTAATTTATTGAAAAGGTTTTTAATTTTGGTATTGGTAAACGTTGTGTGTGTCTTTTTACTTATACGCAATTGATTTGTAATCGTTTCAGCCTGGAAAATGTATCAAGTTGATACGAGACGTCGGCGCTAATAAATAGATGAAAGACAGAACACGTCTCCCTACTCCAATATTTGTATATATAACTACCCTTGAGTCATTATATATCAAACGGCTTGTTCCTTCTTTAAACTCTAATATCTCTGCCTCTCCTCTTTTCTTAGCATAACTGAAGTCGTAGGTGGGTAACAATTTTTACTAATTCGTTCTTCACCTTTTCCTATGGATGGTCTGGTGAGCACTGGTTCTCTTTTGTTTTACTGTTTTAGTTTTTTACGATTTTCCGTTATAAAATCAATAATGTTTTAATACTCTTTTACTATATTGTTTTAAATTATTGTACAAATTTTAAGAATTTTATATTTATATCTTTTACAGATTGATAATGAACATTGCAAATATTATATCTCCATTTATATATATATATATATATATATATATATATATATATATATATATATATATATATATATATATATGTGTGTGTGTGTGTGTGTATGTGTGTGTATATTATATATATATATATATATATATATATATATATATATATATATGTATATATATATATATATATATAAATATATATATATATATATATATATATATATATATATATATATATATATATATATATATATATATACATATACATATATATATATATATATATATATATGTATATATATGTATATATATTATTTATTTATTTAATTATTTATTCATTTCTCGTGAAAGAGGAAGGAAAAATAGCATACTTCGAACTATATGCTGTAATTTTCAACTAAAATTTTTATATATAAGATTACCATTATCAGTATTATTATTATTCGTAAAAAACAATCTCTATAAACAAAAGTTGTATTGATTTTTTTAAAACAAAAAACTAATGTTTTACCAATTCCCTTTACAAGTACATAACCCCAAAGTCGAAGAGGAAGAAATCTTAAATGAAACAGAAGAAGATTACTTGACTCAAGATTTTACCCAAGAAGACTTTATTCAAGAAGATTTTAATTATAAGAGAGAATCGTATTTAGCTCCAGTTTTATTCGTAATTGATTTCGACCATACTTTGGTCGTTAATGATGGCAAATATCTACTGGAAAAATCTATAACTAAACACCTTCCCAGTACATATACGAGACCTTTCATGATTCCATTTCTTGATTACATAAAGTCAGTAAATGATAATGATGTCGTTATAATGTGGATTGCAGGTACCAAGTTTTATATTTATCAAAATTTATTACTTTTAAATTTAGCTATTTATTTTAATCATATTTTACATCAAAAACACTGTAAAGAATCGGATAAGAATTATGGAACGCTAAAGTCTTACCCATATTTAATAGAAAAATTTTCAATGTATAAAAACACGTGATCTATACTCATAGATAAATATGCCAGGAAAAAAAGGCCATAATTCTGGTTTTAATGAAATACTGTCTATGAAACCAAACTGTTTATCAACCATTAAAAAATTATTTCTCGAAGTTGAATATCCACTTCTTGGTGATACTACTTTAGTTAATCCAATTCCAGAAGGATCAGTAAAACATGAGTTGTATGTCTCCGAGTGATTAAAATAACTATTTATGATACTTAGAAATTTTTATGGCACATATTAGTTTCTTTAATGAATTTTCTAATCTTAGTATTATTTGAATTATTACAATCAATTTTCTCCATTTTTCCACATGGTAACGTATACTGGCCTTCTCCAATATAATTTGGAAATTCATTAAAAAATATGTTATAAGATTCTTTACTATTTAAAGTTTTTATTCTTTCTGATAAAAGCTTTAAAGCCGAATAACTTGGGGAACAATTAATTAACATATTATATGGCTCTGTTGCTGTTACACACAAAATACCATAAGATTTTTTAGTACAATATTTTAATGCAGTATCGTTGTTACTCTAACAGAAAATAGAAGATTCCACATTTGCTAGTGTCATAATACTCTGATTTACCTTGCTTTTTGTATGTGCGCATGAAATTTTTTAAAACTAATTTGCAATTTTTAATAATTCGTCTAGAGCTGATTAAGAGAACGATCTAATGATTGAATCGTTCATCGTCATTTTTATATTTCCTTATCATTTTGGAAGGTGGATATCATAGGAGAAAAGATGAAAAAATGATAATATATATCTATATATGTATAATATTTGAATTAATGTTTTTCACATTTTCAAATTTTTTGCACATATTAACACCGATATTCTTTACTTCTACTAATTCATGGGTAAGATATTTTTCATATTTAGTTTGTAGCAGCATTTGTTTTTTCGTTAAGATAAAAAATAAAAAATGTGATTTCGAAAATTTAATAAATAGAGACAATCTAACAAAGCTCTACTTTGCAAATGTATAATTTTTTCAACACCACACACATGTTTTTAAGATTGAAAGTATTTTAATGGTATGAGTTATGTATATTAGTAATACCTTATATATATAATCAAGTAAAGGTCTTAGAAGTGATTCCCAATCATTAATATTTGAATTATTATTCATAATTTCATTTATTGACAATAATAAGCGAATATAGGTAGATTGCATTATTTCCTTTGCAAATGAAATTATATTATATATTTCATTTTGTAGTTTCTTCAATGATACATTATTTGCATTGTAAATGGTAATTCTGTTGTTATATATTGATACCAATTCACTTATCAATGGATGAATAATTTCTTCATTTCTACTTTTGATATCAAACATATCCCATGAGAGACTGTTATTTTCTGTCGTCGCATTGCATGATTTACTTTTGTTAGGAGTTGATAAAGCGATGAGTGAAGGATCTTGCCACAAAGTTGTATTCTCCCTTGTTTTATTTTCTATTAAGTAATGGTTATTTAATTATTTGTATTTATCATATATTTATAAATGAGAAGTCATTCAAAATACTTTGATATAAAGGATTATACACGTTTACAAATATGTTCATTTATGGTGAATAAGGATTTTGATATTTATACAAATTTCTTAAAACTTTTAGAAAAGAATAATTTTATTAATCTGAGGTTTTGTAAAAAATATATCCTTAAATCATACCCCTATCAAACAGACATCAAGACTCCCTGTAAATAAATACAAATGTGAAAGAAAAAATCAAACATATGATACTTGTATTTATATAACCAACCATATAATCTATTTTTTACAACCAAACCAAAAATCTTTATTAAGTGTCATGAATAATTCACTGACAAATGTTAGAGAAAAATTAAGTCAGATTCTTACATTCCCCAAATTGAATTTGTGGTCTTATGATAATTGTTCTATAGAATTCATTAATGATCCTTGTATAAATACACGCAAGTTTCCTGCTTTGGGAACATTTTTAAATCAAGATTCTGAACAAGCAATTGGAGGCGTGAGAGAACGTAAAATTAAATATTTAGATATATACGTTAATTTCATCACTTCTGTTGGTGAAGTTTTTCATCTTAAATACATAATACATCATAATAGATTTTTAATATGCAAGAAAGGTATTAAAGTTATGTGGCAATTTATTCGTTTATTTTCTCACTCCACATCAGGATAAAAATAAAATAAAGAGTGCAGCGTATTCTCATCCCATAACTTTCCGTCCTCCTCAAAAAAATGATGACAACATTTAAAAATTTTACATCAATGTACGATAATGTGATTCTCGTTTTTTTTCATAGCTCTTTTGTAACGTTTTTATGGCTCTATACATTAGGAGAGTATGATTGTAATTACATAATAAAAAGATTTTTTTTTTATATTTCAAATACATATTGTAAATTCAATCATGGATTTTGTAAAGTATTTGAAGATGATAGAAATGTGTTAGAATTGGTTCATAAGCATGGATGCGTACATTTATTGGAAATGTTACCTAAACTTATTTCTGAGAGTATTAATGAAAGTCAAATGTGGGCGGAAATGATATACTAAAAGGAACAATATTAAACCTATTTGTCATATTTAAGAGTTTTATATGGGAATTATAAAATGGAGTTTCTCAAAAAGCTTGAGAGCAATGAATTTAATATTTTTATAAAAAATTACCTATTACCCGATGCAATGAATAACATCAAAAACCTACTTCAAAAATATAACAAAAAACTGTTATATTTATAGACAAAATGTTAAATTTAACAAGCATTATGGGTTTACATGTTTCTAATACTTTACAAAAAAAAAAAAAAAAAAAAAAAAAAAAAAAAAAAAAAAAAAAAAAACAACGATGAAGTGCAAAACGATATTTACAAAGGAATTGGAGATTTAGAATTTTACAATCAAATACAATTTTTTTTTTTTTTAATACAACAAACTTTCATGTTTAATTAGGCGTCATAAAAAAATATAGGTATAGAAACGATAAAAATTTACCTACACATCTTGTTATCTAAGTTAAAGGAAAATATAAATTCACTAAATGTTGGGTAAAGGTTAGGATTAAATAATAATAATAATAATAATAATAATAATAATAATAATAATAATAATAATAATAATAATAATGTATTAATTACGCACTTTTAACGTTAAAGTCATATTTTAAAATGAACGGTAAGAACGAAAAAATGGAAACCTTATTGTTTGTTACCCAACGTGTTACCAACAACATTTTTCCTATTAAATATTGCTATAGACGAAACTATATTAAAAAATATGATCGAATTTATGCTCTACGAAGAATAATTGCATAACTCAAAAAGTATTTTCATTATGTCATTAATTATAATAATTTTGCTTTTTTATATGAATAATAAGAATTATACCGTGATGTTTAACGCGGAAGATTTTGCATAGTTTTAAAAAAAATCTATAAGTCTACCTTGCTATGAATATGATGGTTTCATTTTTATATATAAAGATGAAATAATAGAAATTAAAGATGAATTTTTTTTAACTGCAAATTTAAGATGTGATGCGAATAATAAGATTCTTCTAGATAATACTAGTAATATTTATTTGGTAACGTAAAAAGAAATCCATTACTACTACTATAAAAAAGTAAAATGTCAAAATTCAAAATAGATAATGTGCTAAGAACTATAACTGATTCAGCCGATAATGTAATTATAACTAGAGGACAAACAACGAGAAAATTATTGGAAGAAAATAAACTAAATAGAATAATAAGAAATAAATCAAATAATAATAATGAAAATATATACGAAATAAAAAAAACAAGGAAAATCATCATTGCCATAATATAGATAAAATACGATTTTCTAAAAATGGAAATAAAATTCCTTACAAAGATTATAGGTCCATAACAAAAAAAAAAAGGACGATTATGCTAAACAGATGGGGTTTCTCAATGAAAGGGATTTTATAAAAAGGTAGATGATTACTTGATTATGTTAAAAAAGGATCAAAGTAGCTTAATAAACCCTAAGTTACTGAATACTTTAAAATTTCTCCAAAGTCAAGATAGAAAACACCCTAAATATATCATAGCAACTTTATTCGTACCTGGGTCTTTAATAGTTACGTTAAAACGCATATCAGAAATTCATAAGGAAAATTCTGGTTGTTTCCGTTATTATAAGCAAAATGGTAGCAGTCAAATTATAAAACATATAGTTTTGGGAAATTTTTGTATTGATGGTGATCAAGGAGATATACCAGAATCTGAACATCCTTTATCCTTTAACCTTTATAAGGGTTTTGATTTGTCAGGAATTAATAAAATGAAAGCAGATGAAATTTTAAATTCAGGATTTAATGGATTATGCAATATATTTAATTTTAATGCTATGGCACCATCAACTTTGTCTGCATATCATGAAATTGAATTGTCAGAAGAAGAAGAAAAAGAATATATGCTTGTGTGCGAACAAGTTTCAATATTAAGGGAATTATGGACAGACGTAGATTCTATACGACAAATTACTAAAGGAGTCATAAACTCGCAATTTGGGCATGTTTTATATGATTATTTTCACCAAGTAAAATATAATTTTTTTTTATATTATTGACAGAATTTTTAGTGATTAAAAGCATAATAAATAAATTTATATATCTCTTAAGTTTGCTTTTTATTTACTACCTTCTTCTTACTTACTTTCACTCCCAGGTAGGCTTTAAGCCTATCAGTGGAATTATTATTATTATTACCATTTTGTTTTATTCTAAAAAATCCACGGTTTCATTATGGAAGCCAAAATGGGAAATAAAAAAATTTCATTCATTTGTCACCTATATAAATCCTATGAAACTCAGCACGAAATATACGAAATCAGTTGAATATAGATTCCATATTCTTCCATGGGAAAGAGAATTTTTTTTATTCAAAATGATATATACAATAGTACCTTATATGAACTATATTGTACTGAAGAAAATTAAGATTATTTACAAATTCTATTCGCTTTAAAATTACATTTAACTTCCCATATTAACAAATATCTTTTTGGTATTTGGCAGTATGATAAAAAACTTTGTATCCTAAATGTGTTCTTTATTCATAAAGCTGAGATTTGTGCAGCATTAATCCACAACGTATTCAAAGTACCTCATGATCACCTCGTTCTATTTACATTTTATAGAATGTCTGTTAAAATAATACCGACAAAAAGCTGCTTATCTACTTAATGATAATAATCAGTTATGGAACGATTTAGCTGATCTTTTAAAGTTAAATATAAATTCTTTGACATATAAACGAAATGAAAAGTTTACAAAAAATCTCGCAAAATACATTGTTTTGCGTAGAGATGGATGTTTAAGTCTTGATTGGGTCACAAATGTATAAAAATTTGCTGAAAAATAATAACGTTTTTCACATTGTTATTATTTGCAGTTTACATAATTTTTGCATTTTATATAACAAAGTTGCTGTTGTTTAATCTATACAATAATAATATGCCATCATTGGATTTTTATTGGGCCCTCCCAAAAGATGAAAGTATTTTTTTATTATTCATTATACAATATGACAGTTTACAAAATAAAAGAGAACGTATTAGCTGAACATATGCTAATGATCACTTTTTCCCTTCAAAATTACTATTTCTTTGTAGATAACAGTAAAGGTTATATTGAAATAATTTACGATATAAATAGTTCTCAAGTGGATGAATATTATTTTAAATGTAAAAACATAAAACACTATGATATTGTATAATCATTTCTGATAGACAATCCCAAAAATGTTAAAACAATATGTCATAGGAAACTCGATTATCTTAAAAAAATATATATATTTTAAAACTTTTAATTCATTACATACCCCAGTCACTTTGAAAAAGATAAAATAAAAAATTAATGAAATAAATAGGGAACAAAGTAATAGTGACAGTGAAAATAACAGTAAAAGTTCAAACAGAACTTTAATATCTTCCCTTATGAACATGAATCTGAATTATTAGGTACTCTTAGACGTTATACTATTTTATTTAGTGCAATGTCTTTAATTTATGCTCAACAATCAAGTAACGTTGATATTGAAAACATATTGAAACAAATTTATCATCACTTTTGAATTAAGCATCCAAAATCGAAAAATTGAGCCAGGAATCAAATTATGATGACATAATAGACGAAAAAAAATTATATAGGTGACTTGGAGATTACTAATAAAAGTTCACAAAAAGATTTTTCGTTAAATGCTAGATTAGATATCTTAGAAACAAAATTAAACTATATATTTAATCCCTTAAACTATGATAATATAATGAAAGCTACGCCAACAATTACTTTAGTATATGCGGACATTCATAAATGTCAAAAACGTAATTTGACTATTTTTAACAACTGGATAAAATATTTTATGACTTTGTCAGCATTTCAAAAGGATTTAAATTTCAAACATATATTTGATTATCTTAACAATTATATATTTCACAATTTTTTTAACAATTATCAGTTTAATTTTTATCCATTACAAAAATAACAAAATAAACACTATTCAGAGATTATATTGGATATATTAAATATTTTATATAGTTACTCATAAATTTATTGATATCTACTTTCCAGAAGAGTTAAGTCATTTGGAAAATACTATTTCAATGAAAAACTATAATGAAGATTTGTTTCCAATACAATGGAACCAACCTCCTAAATTTCCACAATAAAAAAATAAAAGTAATATTGTGGACAATTTAGAGATATATTCAATTCACGTTAATGATGATGACAAAAACAATCTTGTTAACTCTGATAAAGGGTTTATAGTTTTAGGAGCGCAGAGACCCTTATTTAATTCGACAATAAATACTAGTGTCCTAAACAAATTTAATGCCACCTTATATGGGATTGGACAAAATCTTATAAACATAACTTAAGTCATTTTCCACGGTATGCCCCATATAAAATGTGAATTGGAACAAAAGGACCATAGAACGCATGCAGACGATTTTTTAAACGAATACATAAATTTTCTTACTTTTGTATTGTTTGGACATGTGTTATTACCAAGAGTAACAATATAGGAAAACACATGAAAGATCAAAATGAACCATTTTATCAAGGAGAAACGTCAATTCAACTTTTTTCTATCCCTAATTTCCTGAGCATAAAAATCTTTTTTAGTAAACTCAAGATATTTTAGGTAAACAATACAAGCTATTATTATAAACAGTGCTATAATGCTAAAGAGTGTTATGTATTGCATTTTTTATATTTTGAATATATACTTCGTACATATAATGAATATTGAAACTGGGTGGGTGTTTATTATTATTATTCTTCTCTTGTAGTGTACTGAAAAGATGTCTATATAGGATATCCATGATATATATCGGCATTCTTGCATGTAAGAGATAAAATAGTTATAAGTTATAATAATGATAATTCAAACTTGATGAAAGGGTGAAAACAGGATCTAGGGGCAATTGCGTGGCTGATTAAAAAAAAAAAAAAAATAATGTGTTCAGAACAATATAAAATAGTTATTAGTCTAAGAGATGAAGAAGAAGAAGATGGAGCAGATGATTTTGTTTTATAGCAATAGAGTATATAAAGTATTGGCTAAATGTCTTATTGCTTATTCACATTCCAGTTTGGCGAAGTACCATTTATTGTGAATTGGCACTTTTATGCTTATTCACAATCCAATTTTCTTCTATATAGAGACATTAAATTATTCGGAACTGATTTTTATAAGCTATTCCAGCAGGTATATCAATTAAAATAATATGCATGACCTATTATATCCTAGCCGCTATTAATCTTAGTATTATTTATTATCATATTATAAACTTTTTATTTTTGGGGGAAGATTTGTAAAAAAGAAAAAAAAAAATTTTCCTCCCGCATAACATAATTCTTGTCATGCATATAAAAAAATATAACCATTCCACGTTTTGATACAAATTTCTGCTTCTTACGTAGAATTATAATTTCTAAAAAATTATTTAGTTTTTTATAAAATGATACAACCATAAAAATAATATATTATCGCTGTATGCGCTTACAGTTTTAGCCTAGCTTTACATGAAATTCTTGGTCATGCTTTATATAATAAACCTAAACATAGGGATAGATTATTAGGAGCTTATGCAGCAAATAAAGTTTCATCTTCTCTTCGTCTCTTTTATGAATTTAAAAGTATCAAAAATGTCATTTTGACAACAGAAAGACGGTTAATAAATATGGTAGTCGTATCTTTTGACGCAGAATTAACTGAACCTATTAATATAACATTTACCATTTTCAAAGAAAAGATTTTTCTAAAATGAATTTTATATCTAGAGAAATTGAGATTTTATTTCGTGATTATAGACTTTGTATAGATTTAACCAGAGATACATATACTATTGAATGCAAAAAAAAAAAAAAGTTTTGCCCTAAAGAAATGTTTGTTGAACAAACATTAACGAGAAGAGTATTATTTAGTAGTATAGAGGGTCCAATAATATCAGAGCCTTTATTTCTACTAAATAGACATGATGAGGCTATAGGCATTGCTTCTTTTTATCGATAGCTCAAATATAGCTGTCAAATCGATTTACTTAGAAAGAAACGCTACTAAACTTCATCAACAAATATGCCCAGATGATTATACAAAAGCTTACCTTTTTATATCAGAATGTGAAATAACGAGTCCCGAATTTAATAACAAGGAAAGCACCAACAATTATTTTCAACTGGGCTGGCGTTTAAACGGTACTTTGCCTTTCATTGCTACACAATCACATATTATTTCACCTAAATCTAGTAAACCTAAGCATATCGCAAATCAAAATGTGTGTATAGAAAAAAGAAAATATTCTCGCCAAGCTTCATTCTACTTGAAATTTGACGGGATACAAGCGACACTTTTATTTTACAATAATCATTTTATTTTAAGTAATTCAAGTTTTTCTCATTCTTATATTCATATAATTCCTGAAAAAGTTGTATATACTTTAAAAGATTATAAATTTTTAGGAGAATATAATTCATATTCTGTGACAACTTCTAAAAGTGGATTACCAAAACCTAGTCCTCTTGTGATTATAGATATTCAAACATCTACTTTTACTGCTTTCAAACGTATGAAAATTATTCAAAATCTTAGAATAGCACTTGCACCTTATCTATATGAATACTTTATATTTTTCAAAGGTGAAATACCATATAATGATAAATATGAAATAAAAACTACTTTATCTTTTATCAAACTCCGTCCCATTAATCCATAATAGTATTTCTGAAGTTACTTTAGACTGTAAAAATAAAACTAATATTAATCAAATTATAAGACATCGGCCAGATAAATATAAACCCAATTCCACTTAACCAGATAAACGTTGTTTTTTATTTATTAAATGTCACTTAGGCAGGATGGATTACTATTCATATTATATTTATTTAAATAACTTCTCATTTGTGCAGTTGTACAAGTGTACCTTCGTAAATGGCTTTGATGATCATAGGCGTGATCCTTTTCTCTGAAAACTTTAATGGCGTTACTCGACATTTGATGTTTTATGCGCACAGTAGTTATTTTTTATGATGAAGCATTATTAATGATCTGTTCATCGTCTTCATCACTATCACGATTTTTATCGTTAAGACAAGATTTATTTGAATTGACAGCAATGAACGACTTGTGCTCGTTACTAAATCTGTTTATTAAATTTTGATAATAAACAGTTGCTCCTTTTAAAGTTAAAGGGGCCTTGTGACATATATTAGTTAGACTAAAGAGACCAAGATTTTGTATGTAAACTACATTTTGCATATAAACATTGTCAATAATAGGTTTACTTGTATTTTTTTTTTTTTTCAGAAAAATCCAAGGTATGACTTTTTTTATTGCTTCTAACATCAAGTATTTTTCAGGGTAGATTTTCCGAGTAAAATCAAAAACAAATTTATTTTCTTTATATTTCAAGGAAGGTCCTATATCATCCTTTAATTTGCAATAATAATTCTTGTACATATCTTCCGATGATTTTAGCATTGCATGGTATTTACGAAAAACTTCAATATGATGTTCGTGAATAAGAGCATTTCGTTCTTTTATTTCATCAATAGTAGGAGCTATTTGATAATGATTTTCTGATTTTTTAAAAGCATTATACCATTTGTGAATCGTCTGGACACTCAATGTTGAATTAGGTACATTTCCTTTAGAAGTTAAATTTGTATTAGATGCTCTGGGAATTGTTTTACTCAAAAGAGGAGCGTCAGTCATATTTTTCAAGACAAGGTTATAAGAAGAACATAAATCTTTATTGTCAATTGGAATAGCTTGAGATATAGCTTTACCATTGCAATTGACAAATAATATATTTGAAGTATAAATTATACAATTTTTTTCAAGGGTGGAATTTCTAACAATTTTTAATGATCAACGATCAGGTGATAAACAAAAGATAAAAGATCATAAAGAATATGATTAACCAATTTTTGTTGATCAATCATTGATGGGTGATCTATATAAGGTTTATTTTTATTCTTTTTAGCGTTATATTGATATTCAATAAAAGCTTGTAAGCCCAACATCTTTTTAATATAAGCAACCAAAGCATTGTTAAGTTCAAATACACGAATACCAATTTCATCTGGTTTTATAGCATCATTTTCTGTTTTTTTTATAGATTAAGGGTTCTCCGTTTTGATAAATATTTTCTTCATTATAATTATCATCTATTTTAGGAATATAATCTATATCTTCTTCTTCTTTAGATGAATCTTCCTAACTATCATTATGCTTTCCCTTTTTTTACTGAAACAATCCAATTGTATATTTCCTTTTACTTTAATTATTATCTGTATAACCTTTCGTCTTTTATTATTTTTACTCTTATTCAACAATTTTGCTTCTGCTATATTTCTCTTGTAATAACCATAATTCAAAGTGAGGTTTCTTCTTAAGATACGTGTGATTATTTTCTTATTCATGACATTTTCTTTGTCAGAATCATGCAAATCCTTACCACACCCGAAAGGATATTATTATTCAATGCTAAAATTTGCGCTAAAATTCAGCTATCGGGTAAAACGACGACTCCAGGTGGGAAAGCAAGATTTTAGAAATTGAATCATTACTGCGGTTAGGGTGTTTCTTTTCATCTATAGCATACGCACTTGTTCCATGAATAAAAGGTCCTAAGTTGTAAGGTATATGGGCAGGATTGGAAGGGTTGGTTAAACAAGATACTCCTCTTAAATGCTTTTCAATATCATCATATATTAGACCCAATCTTATAAAAGAACAAGGTGGGCATATTTCATCAAATATTCTTTCTTGTTTATTCTGTAAATCTCTATTGTTATATTCGATATAGACCTGTCTATAATCACACGTCAAATCAACCTGTAAACCGTGTTCTACAAGCTGAGTAAAAGCACAAGTCATGTTCAACTTTTTAGATCTTTCATTTAAAATCTCTAATTAATTTTGATCAGTCTTTGATAAATCTTTTAACATTGTATTTACCTTTTCATCATTATTCTGAATCATAAATTGTTGCTGCTGCGAAGAAAGAGGAGGAGGAGGAGGAGGAGGAGGAGGAGGAGGAGGAGGGGGAGGAGGAGGAGGAGGAGGATATGGAGTATTAGAAGAATATGATAGTAAAGGTGGTTGATTGATATCCATTTTTTATTCATGTTAAAAATCATAAAAAATCAATTCAATAAAACGTATAATAACAATAATAATAATAATAATAATAATAATGTAAGTTTCTTTTTTAAAGTTTCATCTTTAATTTTTGGATTTCCTTTTACATCACCTTTTTCTACAATACACATTACCAGTATTATCTAGAAAAATCTTATAAATCACATCATATTTTAAATCTACAGTTAAAAGAGATTTAGCTTTAATATTTATTATTTCATTTTTATTCATAAAAATCAAACCATTATTTGGTACATGTTTTCTAAATTCTATTAAATTTGGGTGAAGCGTTTCTTTACTCATTATTGGTTAAATTTTACTGTGTGTATATATATATATATATATATATATATATATATATATATATATATATATATATATATATAAATTTATATATATATATATATATATATATATATATATATATATATATATATAATATATATATATATATCTATCTATATACCAAGGCACTTCCCCCAATTTTGGGGGGTAGCCGACACCAACAATGAAACAAAACAAAAAGGGGACCTCTACTCTCTATGTTCCTTCAGCCTAATCAGGGACTCGACCGAGTTCAGCTGGTACTGCTAGGGTGCCACAGCCCAACCTCCCACATTTCCACCACAGATGAAGCTTCATAATGCTGACTCCCCTACTGCTGCTACCTCCGCGGTCATATATATATATATATATATATATATATATATATATATATATATATATATATATATATATATATATATATATATATATATATATATATATATATATATATATATATATATATATATATATATATATAAGTGTGTGTGTGTGAAATTAAAAATATTCAAGACATTTCTAACTCTTCTTCTTCAGGGATAATTTCCTAATTATCATCCATAATTTCTTCATTTGTTGGTACATCTGTATTTTCTTCATTCTCTTTTTTTTTCATCATAAACACCATAAATTAAATGTTTTACGAAATTTGACGGTATAATAAGTTCTTTATCAGCATCAATATGTTTCACTCTTACTTGTTTTATTTGATCTATGTTGATTAATTTACCATTTTTAATATAATATTTAAGTGAAAAACTAATCCCTTCGATTCTTATATTTGTTTTATCTTTTAATAATGCTGTTTTATGAAGTATATTAATGTAATAAGTTGTAACATGAAAGTTATTAAAAATTATAATAATGAAAAGAATTATATGAAAAAATAATGTTAAATATAAATTAATAATGCCAGGAATTTCCATTTTTTTATTTAGTCTTTTTTCTCTTAAGAATATATATATATATATATATATATATATATATATATATATATATATATATATATATATATATATATATATATATATATATATATTACGCTGATGAATCTATACAAGAAAATGAATAAGAAAGCTATTCATTTTGTACAATGTACTGAAAAGGAAGAACATTTAGGAGAAATAATAATAGGAAACGACGACAACATTTCTTATACACTCGATGCTAACGTTATTGAAGCTATGGATAAGAAAATTATAGATACTTTACAAATAATTATTTGCGAAAAACACACTTTTTCGTGGTGTTTAATTTGTAATGAAAATTATCAGTTTTGTGAACATAGTATAAATATACCCATTTGTACATTTGGAGATTTTTCATAAATATCAGTTTTGTGAACATAGTATAAATATACCCATTTGTACATTTGGAGATTTTTCATAATCTTTTTTTACAACCTGTCCTCCCCCAGCTTTCCACCTACACACTGGGGTGGTGGCGTTAGTTATAAAAAGGCTTGTGTGAACTTGGTCAGGGCAGCTACAGGAAGAGAATGAGGAGATAAGGGGGCTACTCTTCACTTAACGTACACATCATCTGATCTGTGCTATAGAACACGAATCTCCATTTCCACTTTGTTTTTTGGGCATGAATCCCTACTTAATTTGTCCTTATTATGACAATTATACTTTTACTTATGGGAGATATGCTTTGATGATAGAAATTAACCGAAGAAAAACATTTAATCAATTTACTCTTCAAATAGATAAGAAAATAAACACATATAAAGCAGGATTTTATGCAATAGCGAAGTGATTTAATACGTTCTTGTGTTTGTTATTCTAAATACGCCATTACAACAATTGAATTGGAAAATCCTCTACCTTTTCCGGAAAAGGAGAACCCCATCTGTGTGTTTTTACAAAGACAAAAAGAAAATGAAAACAAACTACCCTCTAAGAAAATGAATTGTTATCGTTATTTAAGTATGAACAGGAGTGATTAGACAGCTTTATTGATTGGCCCATTCCGTTGCTAAATCCCAAAGATTTAGCGCAATGTTGTTTTTATTATTTAAAGAAACAAAAATCTGTTAATTGTGCTTTTTGTGGACACGCCTCTGAAAACTTTCAAATTCAAGAAGATATTTATTCACAACATAATATATACAATCTTTCGTATTGTCCCAATAATTTTCGAAATATGGTTTTTGGAAATGTTAACTATCAGTGTTAGTAACATTTTGAGTGATGGAGAGTTTCATAATATTCCTAATATTTTTGAAGACGAAGATTATACTGGTATAATTGGTTTAAAAATAATCTAGTCAAATACCATACATATGAACAGTGTCTTTATTTGCCTTTAACACTAAATGCCCCAGCAGTAGACTAAACTTGATATATCAATTGAATATTTTGCTTGTGCATGTTTTTGCTATTGTAAAGTTGAAGGTGATTCTATGTTTTGCCATCAATGTTTAGGTGGATTGAAAACCTGGCAGTTAGGTGATGATCCATGGAAAGAACATATTAAATACTATCCAATTTGTCCTTTAGTACAATGGTATATGCATAAAAAATGTAATAATCAAGTTGTACTCCGAACATACGAAGAACCTACTAATGAGCAATTGGATTTTACTATTAATAAATTCAAAACTTTAGATTTGATCATTATCAATAAGATATTGTCGGAGCTTGGCAGATTTTAAAGCTGCTTTCCCTAAAGGACGCACTTCACTCACACTATCTCCATGAATCTGTTTGGTTTTACCACTAACATTAGGTTGCGATTCTTCACCCTACAGTATTGTGGAGTTTATAAGTGGTGAGTGGATTTCCAAAGGAACCTATTTGTCTATGGTACGCTTACTTATAGATCCATTGTACAGAACATCCACTACTCTTATGATGTTTTCTTTATCTGTATACAATTTAACAATACGACCTAAAGGCCACTCATGTTGCGGACCTGGCCATTCAACAATAACTACGTCCCCTACAAGTGGTGCTTTATCCTGACATACGTGTGAGCCACCGTAATGTTTCTCACGTAATGCAGTTAAGTACTCTTTTCTCCACATATTCTCAAAGTGGTTCAGAATAACAGACACTTGGCTGTAACGTTTATTGAATTCACTATGCTCCAAAAAGTTCAGATATTCTTGACTATCTAGCACTACTGAAGGCACACTATAAATGAATTGGGGCAAGAGGTTCGATGGGAGTTTCTGCATCTATGTAAGTCAAGGGACGATTATTCAATTTACACTGAATTTCCTTCAGCACAGTTTCTAATTCATCTGCATAAGACTCTTTTCTTGAACAGCACCTTTTTTACACAGGACTTGGTTAGTCCAATGAGGCGTTCATAAAATCCACCCTACCAAGGAGCACGGCGTGCGATGACCTTCCATTGTATATTATTAACAGCCATATATTCCTTTACATCTCTTTGCATCAACAATTGATAAAAAAATCTGGCACTGGCCAAGAAATTACTACCATTGTCAGGAATAACAATGACAGGGGCAGAATAAATAGCACAAAATCGTCTAAAAATATTAATGAACGTTAATGCACTCATGTTAGATGCTAACTCTAAATGCAGTACATGTAAAAAGTACTATATAATATTTATGAGGTTTACCATCTTCAGTTTTGGTTATGGTAATGGGACCTGAAAAATCAATACCAGTAGAAAAAATGGCCGTGTAAATTGAACTCTTACAGGTGGAAGTGGAGGAGGACCAGGGTAATGAAATCTCCTACCTTGAATTCTCTTACAATTTACACAATATCTTAAGAACTTCTTAATGGTTGATATCAACTTTGGTATCCAATATTGTCTGCGAAGATAGGACAAAGTTTCTTTAACTCCACCATGCAGACATTTTTCCCGAGCAAAATCAATTAGGAGACTAGTTAAGTGACTCTTGGAAGGTATTAAGATAGGAAATTTGGTACTCTGGACTACATTAGAATAGTGCAGTCTACCACGACTATGAATAAGACCAGTAGACTCATCATAGTAAAGACCTATATCTTTAATAACTTGCAGTTTATCCTGCTCAAGATTGTTCAATTCCTTCCTAAGGAAGGCACAAATTCTGGGATAATGTGTATCTTGAACATATCTGATCCAATACACAAGGGGATCGACTAATCTAATAGCAGATTTAACACACATAATGAAATTATAAACAATTCTAGTAACATTCATCACCTTCCTAAGCGATGAGTAATTACTATAATAAAAAATAGGTTCTGGAATAGGCACTTCAGGAACAATCTCTGAAACAATTTCACAAATCATTACAAAAAATCTCTGTTCAGGCCATTGTTCAGGACGGGATAACCATTAAGGTCCATGGGTCCATAAACAAGATTTACGAAATTGAGCAATACTAATACCCCTTGTTAGGAGATCTGCAGGGTTCTCTTTGGTAGATACATATAAAAACTTGAAAGAGGATCCTATTTCCTTTATTTGAGCTTCTTTATTTTGTAAATAGGTAATTTTACATTTATTATTTTTAAGCTATTGGAGAGCAACTTCTGAGTCTGACCAAATTTTGACTTCTTCAATAAAGAAACTATTAAAAAGGTCTCGGATACAGCATGCAAATTGAGTACCTAGCAGTAATGCCGTAAGTTCTAACTGAGGTACAGTACGAGTTTTCAGTGGGGTTACTCTGGCCTTGCTAGCTACAAAATTAGATTGATTATTATTACTGAGATAACAAACTGTACCATACGCAGTAGTACTGGCATCTACAAAAACATGAAGTCTATAAGAATCTCCCATCCAACAGATACATCTAGGAAATTTGAAGGTTGGGAGCTCTGATAATTCACAAGCCATAGTATTCCATCTGCCAAGAAATGAAGGTGGTAATTTTACATCCCAACCAATACTTCTTTCCATGTTTCTTGAATTAATATTTTCCTTTTAATCAAAATAGGCACACACATACCCAAAGTGTCAAAACAAGAAGATACAAGAGACAGTAATTGTCTCTTCATAACATATTATAATGTTTCAAATTTACAGAGATTTACAAATAATGAATCACTTGAAAGTTCCCAATTTAAACATGATATTTTGTCAACAAGTGGAAATTCAAATGACTCCTCTGTACTCTGGTTTATATGATCCTTAAGTAATTTTGAATTACTGTTCTATTGTCTCAGATTCATTCCTGCCGTACTCATTTCAACATTAGCCACATCATATAACTACAATAACTGCTGTTCATCATCAGTATTATGCTGAAAATTATCCATATAAAAACTAGATGATAAAACCCCTGAATAGGGTGAATGTGATATTTGAAAATGATACTGTACGGTCATCTACAATAGACAATATTGGCTATGTAGGCAAATTTATTCATTCTAAACCTAACTAACAAATCAAGTAATTTCTCCGTTAACGATGGACCGGCCATGAGATAATCATTCAATGATGCCGAGGATTTACTCACCTTTGCACTACAATTATACACCACTCTAAGGGGTATAGTGGAGGAGTTCGTTCTGACTGCATGATGTGGAAGATAGTGGGTGTTGGGACTTATTACAGGATTTTCAACCTCCTTAATAAAACCTAACTTTAATTGCTCCTTGATTATGTTATTATAACATTTCAAAAGCCCTGGTTGATGCTGGAACCTTTTTAGTTGATTTTACATTTGACCTAATGCTACATTATAATTAGTTGGGAGAAAAGGATGATTATGCTTGAATGGTAATTCCACCCAGTATCTTCCATTCCTATGCAAAACAGTAGTTTCATACTTTGAAATAGTTTCTACATCACTTGGCGAAACTTGTGAAGGAATGATTCCAACCACATCAAGATCCCACAATTTATGCACAGGAAGAGTTTCATCAACCACAGCAGAGCTTATTGTGCGAGGATCAACCAACAATGGAGCACTTTCTCCTAACTCGACACTCACTCTAGCAACAAGGGCACTATTACAATGAATATGATCCGTACCTCTATGTGGAATGAGGCCATAAATTAAATAGCCACCTGGAGATTCAAGTAAATCTGCATTATTCACTTGTCTCATACCTGATAAATAATTTCCTAGGAAATCTGAACCTATGATAATTTTTATATTGGCAATCCTATCTGATTTTATATCTCTATCTGCAAGATGATAACCTATCCTATCAAAATCTCTCATCGTGTCACAAAGGCCAGAAATTATTATCTGTTCAGGCATATCTTTCACAACAATCAAGTTTACTCTCTTTTTCCTATTTCCCAAAGAAACTACAGGATTAACAATTTCATAATCCTTAGAATCACCCATACCATCAAAACTATTCAAAATCATATATACACTAGCAACTGTTCTGAGGCTTAACTTATTGGCCAAATCTTTATGAATAAAGAAACGTTGACTTCCACTATCAAAGAGGCACCTGACCGAGATTAACTGACCATCTTCTGATTTAACTGTTACCATTGCAGCAGGAAGAGCTACACTATAGTTTTGACGAGAAGTCTGTTTATGAATTATAGACATCACTTGATTCGATGTTACAGGGTCACCCTTCAATTTATCACTGTTAATATCCTTACTAGTTACTGTAGACTTACCAATATTAGAAGTACCAACTGAACCTTGAGAACTAATACAAAGGAAAGAATGATGTTTCCCATTTCTACAATGAGGACACATAGTGAGAATGGTAGCACACTCAGTAAACTGTTGTACCTTAGTACATTTAATACATCGATTCAATACCTTCAACCTTTCCCTCCTAGCATTTAGAGAGCTATAAATCGCACAGTCAAAGGGTCTATGTTTTCCCTTACAATACATGCAAGAATAATTACTAAGTGTAGTGTAAGTACCTACAGTATTTGAACCCTTAAATGGAGATGAAGTTTTTGCTGGTGACTGGAAACGGATTTTATTGACTTCTGGTGTTCCGTTATGAGCGTTCCCTTTATTTTCATGTTCAATAAAATTTAATAAGTGTTGAAGACCTTCCTTTATCTGACTTACACTAAAGTACATGGTTTTATAAAGACCAAACATAAAATCTTCTACCTCTTTTGGTAGTTTTAACACAATAAGTTCCCTCAATATCATCTCATTCGACGACACATCAATCTCAGAATCATGACCTATTTGCATGAGTAAGCTCTCCAAATCACCCTTAAAATCAAAGATTTCACTTCTAACGTATTTAGGCTTCCTAAATTAATCAAAGACCTGGATAAAGTTCACCTTATCTTCTGTGGATCACAATACATTTCAGTTACCGCCTTAATGGCGTCACCATAATCAGAAGCTTCACCCCTAAAAGCTGCAGGTAGCTTTTGAGCATTGCCCTTGATACATTGGGTTAGATATACATATTTAGTAACATCTACTATGTCCTTCTTTGAATGTATAGATGTACTAAATTGATTAAAAAATCTAGTCCAATCTGGAGGGTCTCCTGAAAACTCTTAAATTTTATTTCAGGCAACTTTACCTTAATCATAGAATTAGTACTATCATGTGGATTACTCGGAGAGATCGAGGAAAATTGTTTCATATACAATGACAGCTTAAGTTTAATCTCATGACATTTATCTTGGAGGTAAATATGTCTAGCCTCCCTCTCATCATAACCACTTTCATCAATATATTTATCAACAAATATGTCCCATTGAGACTAGTAACTGTTCCACCTTTTCTGTCGGGAATTTCGAACTGATCAATCGAAATTCCCGCCATTTGACTCCGCCTACGTTGCGTCAAATTGGAGAGAGAGGAGAGAACTCGCGGGCGAATGAATGTGGTTCAAGACGAGAATGTTTTAGAGCTAAAAGAGAAACCGCCTGGTAGGGGAGGCGCTGAGACTAAAGAAATCGACCATTTGTAATTGAAGATTAAGAAATATAACGTCACTCTATTGTAACATGATAAAAAAAATCCAATCTAGAAATTTAGGTTCAGGAAAAAATGCGGGAAAAAGGTGACGTCGGGGGTTGCAGAAGCCAGCTCTGCCTCTTTGATCCGACGTCCCCAACCACAGTAAGTCCTAATTGTTCTCTCTCCCCCCCTAGTGTACCCAGGTCGGTTTCCATATAGATTTTGCTAGAGTTATGTAAAATTTGTATCTGTGAATATTTCATCGATCCTTGTGCCAGGGGATCAGAGTTGTTTTGTAAAATACGTAAAAAGGTCTTGGTAAGGCGTTTATCGTGATAACTCACTAAATGTTTGATTAACTTTGCTAAAATCTTGAGTCCGATGCGGACATAGTTTTTTTCAGTTACGCACATGTTCATTAAGTCAAGTGTCTCTTTGTATGTCAAGTAAAGGTTTTTTTGGGCTCAAGCCATGGCGTCCTGATGGAAGGTTCCTTTTTGGTAGCTTCCTTGGGTATATCACTACTAAATATTCCCAGAGAATTTAACCACAGGTTATCACAGAATTCTAACTTCTGGAGCGAGTATCCTAAAGGTTTCCCTTTTAAGACATCGTATATCAACAGGGGATGCATGTATTAACGCGCCACATAGCTATCTACACCCCAAACAGAGTTAACACTTCGGTGTGTAGGGGCGGAGAATAGCTGGGGAGCCGTTCCACAGCTAATCTCGTTCGTGGCTACTTTTGGTACTCGAGACGTAAACAAACGGGCGCCATTGCTAAATGACGTCACGTCCGTCCCCATCCTTCTTCTAGTAGCTTGCCTTGCTAAGACGGATTTTCCCTTACGCATTTTCATCAACCTGCATCTTTGTCACGTCGCTACCTTCGGCCTCGCCTTCTTCTGGAAAGTTGAGTACAAGGTTCCAGTATTGTTTAAATAAGCTCTGACCATAAAGTAACTTTTACTTTTCGAGATATTTGATGTTTTGTGGCAGAGCTGTGCCTCCACCGGACCGGCCATTTTATGGCGTCGCTGTTGATTTCGCATGCCTTATTTAGATAGCCTCAACAGCTTTTCCGGTCTCATTAACTAATCGATACTATTAGTTATTTAGTCTTCATAGCTAGGAACTTTTATATCGTGTTTTGACGCTCGTTTATCGGTCATCACCTGACCCCATACCAGTTGGCTAGTATAGCCCCTAGGCCAGAGCGCCTATATCAGTGTTCATGCATGATTTTATCAGTGATCCTAGGTTACTTATGAAGATAGTGGCATTATTTTACAATACTATTGACTGTGATGCAAGTGTTTTTCGCCTTCAGGGACCATATAGGGGACAGGTTAGATAGTGTATCTTTCTAACCTAACCTACCAGTAGGACCCCTATATGCTTCCTTCACCCCCTGCCTTAGGGCTCCCCCTCTGTGTAGTCTTGCTCCCCCCTACCATGTAAGGGAGTCAAGTTCTTCTCAGAGTACTATATCGCTTCTCTGTCCCCCCTAAGGGAATGATCCCCCTTAGGGTTGCGTCCGAGGATGAGGAACGGCTAGTCCTTCCTCTATTGCTGGGGCTAGGTCTCCGACCTTTCCTGCAATAGCGATACGTCTTCTGTCCTTCCTAGTTCAGGGTGTGACATCCCTGCTCTAGGTTAGGTTTCGGAGAGGTTAGTTCTGTTCCTTGCTAAAACGATACCCATGCACCGTTTTCAGTCAGGCTGCCTTACCTTAGGCTAGGGAGTGTCCTCCCTTCCTTGGTGGCCGCTCTGGTACAGACTCCCCTCCGCAGAAGACTCTTCTCTTCTCCCCTCCCCACCTATCTCTTGTATGGCCTAGCCTATGCTTAGGTTAGTCTTTACCCATCTGTCCCCTGTCCTACAACTCCTCCCTAGGGTGGAGTTGTAGGGCTACCTTAAGCTCCTGTATACAGTCCGCTCTGGTACATGTACCCTTCATAGTGTCCTATGAGGTTAGCCACTAGATGCGTTCTGTCTATAGGGGTTCTCCCCCCCCCTTTGAGTGGTCCCTGCCCTCTCTTGGGCTCCCTTAGCCCCCGGCCCTCTGCAGCCCCGGCTTCTGGGTGATAGGGCTAGCCCCTATCATGGGTACACTCACTCAGGTGGGATGTCCTGGGGTCCGTGACCGTACCCTTACATCCCCCCTTCTGTCTCTTTCTCTATCCGGGTGCCAGTCCCTTGCCGCCTCTACTGTCGGTGATAACCACCTCCTACCTTGGTGACTTACCCCTACCCTCTGTGCCGCCAGTCCCCCGCGTGCCGGGGGATTGCCGCCTGCCGCCGGCGCTAGCCGATGGCCTTCCCTCCTTCCTAATAGCCTCAGTCGTCCGTCCACCGGCCGTCCCTTCGAGTGCCGGCATCCACTGCCGGCACTCCAATTCTGCTATAACCATCCTTGCCCCTGTCACCAAGACGGCTACCTCCGGCTGCCGGAACCGCCGCTCCCTGCCGGGGTGCCGCCACCCTAGTATTACTCTTGACTTCTAAATGTTGTCTTCCTTAATGCCAGAAACTCTGCTGGAGCGGCCTCCGGCGTGCCGGCGGTCTGCCGGATCCTTCCGGAGGCGTCAAGACGACTTGCAACCCCTTCTACTAGCTATCATCTGATGTTGATAGCCCTACATCGCACCCAGATGACTTGGTTACGTAAATGGATTGGTATTATCTTACCGTTCTATTAGTAAACATGCTGTCTTCTTGCATATCACAGATTTCCAGCATGCTGTGTGTATCTTAGCACGGCTGGTTGCCGGAAACCGTTACCCTATGGGATCTTCTAGTTCCCAATTCTAGTGTCTGAGTGGTCTCAGTCCTAGCCGTATACCCTTGACAATTTCCAATAGAATTCACACTGCCCTACGGGCATTCCATACTGTATTCTATCCTGTGTCTTCGTTCACAGCAGATTGTCTATGGGTGAAGGTCACGGTAACCAGCCGGGCGAGTTACACGGAGTATGTATCTTTCTCCTTCTCTCAGCCCATCCTCTGTGCATCACACCTAATGTCAAGTTAAAATTAATTAATTAATATTTAACTTTAGTTTAAGAGTCATTCTTATGACTCCCCCATACTCATGTTCTCTTTCTCTTACAGGAGGAGCAAATGAAGTGTGACCACAGCTTCTGTGCAGTGAAGCGCCCGCACTTCTATGGACACACGGCGTGTAGGACCCACGCCCCTTGTGCCAACAAGAAAGGGGATCTGAAGTTCTGGGACCCGCAGAACTGTACGGTCTGCCAGGATCGCCTGGTCGATGCGTTTAATAACCCTCCCTCAGCGGAGATTAGGGACGCTTCTCGAGATAAGCTACGCAAGTGGGTGCGTGGCTTCCAGAAGAACGCCACTGGACCATACCTTGCCACTGAAGATATGAGGGCCTTATTGTTCCCAAAGGCTTCCCCAGATTCTGTGGTCCCCAAAGATCAGATCCCCACCGTCCAGATCAGGGTGGAACCCGATGTCGTCATGGCCCAGTCCATGCACGAGTGTCGCCTGGATGCCGAAAACGATGAACGTATGTCGGATATTTCGGAGGACACGGAGAGGACCCTCATGGCCCAAGGCGCGGAAGATGAAGAGGACCAGGTGGATTACACCGAGTCGGAGTAGGAGGTCACTCCGCCTTCCATCCCCGCCCCTACTCCTACACCGACGGAAGTGTCTCTCCCGTCTACCTCCGCTACCCCGGATCCCATCCCATCCGCCCAGGAGATGTTCCGTATGATAGAAGCCCTTATGGAACAGAAGCTTCAAGTGACACACGAGTTCATCAGGTCCATGGGAGGGTCCAAAGAACCGAAGAGGATCTCGGTTAAGGACCTCCCTGCATGCTCACATGCCAACCCCTGGAGGTATGCTGAGCATATGGTTATCGCGACCGGCAGGATCTTTATCAGCGATAAGATCGGCACGGATCCCCTGGAAGAAGTGGAGTTCTTCCCGAGCTTTGAGGCTTACCCGGAGTGTTACGTCCGGCTTCGTTCTGAACCTGCCTCTAAAGAAGAGACCGAACCCAAGGAGGTGATAGTGTTCGATCTCCCGAAGGCTCAGGCTATGCTAGCCAACGCGTTCAAAAGTAGGGGTTTTACCTGCTCTAAGCTTCCGGCCCTGAGCAAGAAGCACCCTACTTACGTCGCAGTCCTTCCCTTCACAGAAAAGGCCTTCGCTGCGTGCCACAAGGCAGTGGAAGAAGGGAAACCCTGTCCTGCACTGGAGGAGTGCAGACCCTTCTCCATGGTGACTCCCCCCGACGTTCGACACTGGAAGGATACCCAGCATACCTTCGTGGTGGGAAAGTTAGATCCTGACGTAGCTGGACGTCAGTTTAACGAGGACCTCCCGAAACTCAATGACCATCTCCTTCGTCGGGAACAAGACACGAAGGAAAGGCTTGCAGCATCCATGTCCCTCCAAGTACAACTTGACGTCATGGCTGGTGACACCAGAGTCCCCGACCACTACATGGTACTCGCCAAATCACACATGGCGACTCTGGTAAAGGACTTGTACAACTTCATGAAGGCTCGGAGAGCCTGTCGAGAATTCGTGTTTTAAAGTGCCACTGTGAGACACGAGCCCCGGAGGCTGATTTCCTCCAACATCTGGGGTAAACACCTCTTTCCCTCCGATCTTGTGAAAGAGATCACTGACGAGGCTGCCACTGAGAATAGGAACCTTCTCAACAAGTGGGGCATGTCAAAAAAGAGGAAATCCTCTCAGGACGATGGCCCTCAACCTAAGAGGAAATCCTCCAAGCAAAAACCCCAGTAACGTCAACAGAGACGGCAGTTCCCGGGACCCGCTACTCCCCAAGTGGCTGCTCAGCCACAACAGACCTTTCAGTTGGTCACCCAACCGGTTTTGTCCCAGTCACCGGTTTTCACCCCTGCCTTTGAACAACAGACAACTACCTTTCGTCCCAAAGGTAGAGGCTCAAACAGGGGTGCAAGCAGAGACGCATCTCGCCGTCCCTCCAGAGGCAGAGGAGGAAAGGGAGCTAGCGGCCGAGGCAGTAAGCCCTCGGGACACCAGAAGCAATGAAGTGCTTCCGGTGGGAGGAAGACTCCGCTAATTCCAGGATCGTTGGACCTTCGATCCCTGGGTACACAGCATCGTCAGGAAAGGTCTAGGCTGGAGTTGGACTCAACCACCCCCAACCTTCCAGCAATTCTTCCAATGATCAACCCCCCTTCTGGAAGAATATGTTCTAGAACTCTTGAACAAGAAGGTGATAAGGAGAGTAAAGTCCACCAGGTTCCAAGGGAGACTGTTTTGCGTCCCCAAGAAAGACTCCGACAAACTCAGAGTCATTCTGGACTTATCCCCCCTCAACAAGTTCATAGCGAACGACAAGTTCAAGATGCTGACTCTTCAACAGATAAGGACCCTTCTGCCTCGAGGTTCTTACACGGTCTCCATAGACCTGGCGGATGCCTACTGGCACGTTCAAATGAACCATCACGCTTCCTCCTACCTAGGATTTCGACTCCAAAGGAAAAGCTACGCCTTCAGGGCCATGCCCTTCGGCCTCAACGTGGCCCCTCGGATCTTCACAAAGCTGGCGGACGCCATAGTACAACAGCTCCGCCTCCGAGACGTCCAGGTGATGGCCTACCTCGACGATTGGCTAGTCTGGGCTCCATCGCCAGAGGATTGTTTAAAATCCTGCAGCAAAGTCACCCAGTACCTAGAACACCTGGGATTCAAGATAAACGCGAAGAAATCTCGCCTCTCTCCAGCTCAGAAGTTCCAATGGTTAGGAATCCAGTGGAACCTTCAGTCACACCGCCTTTCCATCCCCCAGAAGAAAAGGAAGGAAATAGCAGGGTCTGTCAAGCGACTACTGAAATCCAAACGGATCTCAAGACGCCAGCAGGAACGTGTTCTAGGCTCTCTACAGTTCACCTCAGTGACAAACCCAGTGCTTCGTGCACAGCTAAAGGATGCCGCGGGAGTTTGGAGACGTTCTGCATCCATCGCTTGAAGAGACCTCAAGAGACGGCTCCCAAACAGACTTCGACTTCTCCTCAAGCCGTGGTCGGAAGCGACGGCCCTGTAAAGGTCCATCCCTCTTCAACACCCACCTCCATCACTCAACATCCACACGGACGCTTCGCTGGAGGGTTGGGAAGGTCACTCCCACCAAAAACAGGCTCAAGGCACATGGTCTCCACTATTCAAGACGTTTCACATCAACATCTTGGAGGCCATGGCGGTCCTTCTAACACTGAAGAAACTCTCCCCGCCTCTCTCGATCCATATTCGTCTAACCCTAGACAACTCGGTGGTAGTTCGATGTCTCAATCGCCAAGGCTCAAGATCGCCCCAGATAAATCAGGTGCTTCTAACAATCTTCCGTCTGGCAGAGAGGAAGAAGTGGCACCTATCTGCAGTTCACCTACAAGGATTCCGCAACGTGACAGCGGACGCTCTATCTCGGACAAGCCCGATAGAGTCGGAATGGTCTCTAGACACAAGATCATTCTCCTTCATCTCTCGCCAAGTCCCGGAACTTCAGATCGATCTCTTCGCAACGAGCGACAACAATAAACTTCCTCGATATGTGGCCCCGTGGGAGGACCCCAAGGCAGAGGCAGTGGACGCCATGTCTCTGGACTGGAACAGATGGTCCAAGATCTACCTGTTCCCTCCCACCAACCTTCTGCTGAAAGTCCTCTCCAAGCTGAGAACCTTCAAAGGGACAGCGGCCCTAGTGGCTCCCAAGTGGCCCCGGAGCAACTGGTACCCCCTGGTCCTGGAGCTGCAGCCCACGCTGATCCCTCTCCCGGGCCCAGTTCTCTCCCAGCAAGTACAGAAGTCGACTGTCTTCGCTTCATCATCGAAAATCAAGGACCTTCATCTCATGATTTTCTCTCCCTAGCCGCGAAGAAGAGGTTTGGGATCTCGAAGAAAAGTCTAGACTTCCTCGAGGAATACAAGACCGAATCCACAAGACGGCAATACGAATCATCTTGGAGAAAATGGGTCTCATTCGTCAAGGCAAAAAATCCTACGGAAATCACCATTGATTTTTGCATGTCCTTCTTTATTCACCTTCATGGACAGGGCTTGGCAGCCAATACGATTTCTACTTGCAAATCGGCCTTGACTAGACCACTGTTGTATGCCTTCCAAATTAATCTGTCCAGCGACATCTTCAATAAACTGCCGAAAGCATGCGCTCGTCTACGCCCAGCACCCCCACCGAAACCGATCTCCTGGTCATTGGACAAGGTGCTCCATTTCGCCTCCAACTTGGATAATGATTCATGCCCTCTCAAGGATCTGACTCAGAAAGTTATATTTCTCTTTGCTCTTGCTTCAGGAGCCCGAGTCAGCGAAATAGTGGCATTATCAAGAGAAGAGGGTCATATCCTGTTTACTGACTCAGGAGACCTTACCCTCTTCCCGGATCCGACGTTTCTCGCCAAAAACGAATTACCCACCAAAAGATGGGGCCCTTGGAGAATATGCCCCCTGAAGGAAGATGCCTCTCTATGCCCAGTAGAGAGCCTCAAGGTCTATCTTCGCAGAACTTCGGACTTTGGTGGAGGACAACTCTTCAAAGGAGAAACATCGGGCAGCGACCTGTCACTGAAACAACTAAGAGCGAAAATCACCTACTTCATTCGCAGAGCGGATCCTGACAGTACACCCGCCGGTCACGATCCTAGAAAAGTTGCATCGTCTCTGAATTTCTTTCAGAGTATGGACTTCGAAAGCCTTAAGAGTTTCACAGGCTGGAAGTCCTCGCGTGTTTTCTTCAAACATTATGTGAAACAAGTGCACGAAGTCAAACATTTTGTGGTAGCCGCAGGTAGTGTTATGAAACCTGCACCTAACTCTGCATAGAACAGTGAGTTACTTGGGACTCTAACTCTTCGGGTGCCTATGTTGACCCTCGAGTGATACGTAGTGATGTCGAAAACACTTAGCGCTTTTCTTATAACTGTTCTTATCACAGGTGAAATGTCATAGTCGTCACACGAGTGCCGCATGCCTAGAGCATGATGTGTTTTATTTAAAGACAGACGTTCCTCGAGAACGAGTGCCTACTAATAAATTTAAAATTCCCTTTCAGATTCAAGAGCAAGTCTTTATTACTATGTACATTATAATTTGTTGTAAATTAACTTTACATATTATTGCAATTCATTTAATTTCTCTGCAATTGTGAAATAAAATTCTTATTTTATTACTCGTGCGTCTCAATCCGCTCCTACTTATCCTATGAAATACATGTCTGTCATAGTTTTATTATCCCCTTCCTCTTATGGTAATGAAGATACTAAGGTCTCAACCCTTACTATATATTCACCTATGCAATGTAATATTCCAATACGAATACTTACTCTCTTCATACCTTAGAGACGAGACAATTCTCCTCTACATACAGTGCCTAACCACCACTCGTCTGCTCTTGAGAATGTTCCTATATGAATGCCAACCATTCAGTCTTGTCTCCAAGTTCTTCAGGTTCTTCTAGCAAGGTGAATAGCCCTTCGATAACCACTTTGATCTCGGCATGGCCCGTGGGAACTTCACTGCCAGGGGGGCAGGAAGGTCTCTTCCCTACGGTTCTTCTATTAAGATTACTATGCTACCCTGTTCAAAGCCCTTGGCACTTACTCAAATAGGGGAAAATCTACCACGATACATTGATTCTCTGGTATTCTTCCATCAGGACGCCATGGCTTGAGCCCAAAAAACGGATTTTGAGCGAAGCGAAAAATCTATTTTTGGGTGAGATAGCCACGGCGTCCTGATGGACCCTCCCTGCTACTTCGTCCAGTTTTTCAGGTCCCACCCTGCTCTGCTGTATCATGGCGATCGGCAAGCAACTGGCTTCAGGATGAGGACGGACGTGACGTCATTTAGCAATGGCGCCCGTTTGTTTACGTCTCGAGTACCAAAAGTAGCCACGAACGAGATTAGCTGTGGAACGGCTCCCCAGCTATTCTCCGCCCCTACACACCGAAGTGTTAACTCTGTTTGGGGTGTAGATAGCTATGTGGCGCGTTAATACATGCGTCCCCTGTTGATATACGATATCTTAAAAGGGAAACCTTTAGGATACTCGCTCCAGAAGTTAGAATTCTGTGATAACCTGTGGTTAAATTCTCTGGGAATATTTAGTAGTGATATACCCAAGGAAGCTACCAAAAAGGAAACTTCCATCAGGACGCCATGGCTATCTCACCCAAAAATAGATTTTTCGCTTCGCTCAAAATCAGTTATTTTTTATATTTCTCTCGTATCAGATGATCATTTTTATAATAAATTTGTTAAAATATAGCCGTATTCTACTTATTTCCTGAATGGTTTTGAGAGGCTAGCCCTTAAGGCCTTGTGATCAGCCCAGTACATCGGGCAATTTAGTAAACCGGTGAAATTTCGCCACATTTTCTCTAAAGAAGCACTTTGAAGTTCTAAATAGCGAACTCCTGCATCACTGGTTTGGGCATCGGTCATATACTTTAGACCTCTCGTGATATGACCACGCAAGCTAGCCATTGACCTATATTCAGCCTCCATTGTTATATCTATAGTAACTTTTGCACAATAAACATATAATACATATCTAACAAGAGTAAGGTAATCACAAATTCAAAGACAAATAAATATATAATATTGAAATATGTTAAAGTGACGTGAAAATTGCCAATAATTCAAAGGGTTGCAAAAAAACGTTAAGGAACAAGCTATCATATCCGGTTCGAAGGACCATTTTTTGTTTTATTACTGTGGAGGAAAGTTAGATAATTCAACTACACAATAAAATACAAAGAATTAATGTTACTCGGATAAGATGAAGGATAACATTTCCATTAGGCAACTAGTAAAAGGGGGTGAGGCAAATCAACAAGTGTCTCTTTCACATACCTTATAATGCTAAGAAGGTCAATATCTACATGTATCCTTCAGGAAAACCCAATTAAATAATTGTTCCTGGAAGAACAAAACAAATACCACAAAGCATCATGCCACTAAAACTGTTATATAAATTTGGCATACATTGCATATTGACAAAATAGAAAGAAATCCCACCCATTACAGTCCTCAAAAGGAAAATCAAAGCAATACATAACAATGTAATAAAATGGATGAATAATTGTAGGTTACTTTGCAAAGGAAAGGTTGATATTAGGCTAATAGGCTTATCAGTCTATTAACCTGATACTATAAATATATACTTTATTCTCATATTAGTCTTACATAAGAACTGCAATGGGTCAGCAAATAAGATATTGATTGTAACCTACCGTGGCCCCCCTTAGGGCCGCTAATAGTCGCATGGGTATTAGCCTAACAACCACGCCCTTAGGCCTAACATGTTAGACCACTAACCTAAACTATGCATTAATATTGGACATAGGATGTGGGTTAGTTTTAACCTAACCAAAGGTCAAACTATCATATGTGAACTTGGATGCTCGGCAACAGTACCACGCCGTATAGCCTAAATCAGACTACTGTAAAAATAAACAATTGGTTTCATTGTATATTATTACATCTCAATGTATCCTAGTATTCCAACTACTTTTTCTTATAGGAAAAATTACGCTCCCTTCGAAAATAACACTCGTTCCCGTCGCAAATGTATAGTTACAGAAATATATATACATCTATATCCGACGATAATGGGGGACCCCCAGTGGGAACTCGGGGTTTTGGGTGGGGAAAACATACTGGGGAACCAATATATAACCGTAATTCAGTCTTTTTCTTCTCTATACATTTCTTTCTGGTATTTATTATAACCGTAGAAAAAGACAAATCAGTATACCTGGATATATTTGGGAGGAGCCGTTTCAAAGGTTATTTCTTGTAGTAATACAGTAACCAGTGCTGCCAACGCCTGATGTAGATTAAATGTTAGAATTCCATACCTGATGTAGATCAAATGTTAGCGTTTCATGCTAACATTAGCACCCATTTGTTCGTTTGTTCGTTCGCCCCACCTTCCGTCCTTCGCTTATATAACCCCCCTTCGCAGGAGTTTCTCTCCATTATTACTCTTTTTATTACCGTATTATTTTCTCATTTTATATTCCCATTCAATATAATTTATCATACATTCCATTTTACCTTCCTATATTGGGTTTATTTGTTTTGTTATTTCCTGGGGAACCGATATATAACCGTAATTCAGTCCTTTTCTTCTCTATACATTTCTTTCTGGTATTTATTATAACCGTAGAAAAAGACAAATCAGTATACCTGGATATATTTGGGAGGAGCCGTTTCAAAGGTTATTTCTTGTAGTAATACAGTAACCAGTGCTGCCAACGCCTGATGTAGATTAAATGTTAGAATTCCATACCTGATGTAGATCAAATGTTAGCGTTTCATGCTAACATTAGCACCCATTTGTTCGTTTGTTCGTTCGCCCCACCTTCCGTCCTTCGCTTATATAACCCCCCTTCGCAGGAGTTTCTCTCCATTATTACTCTTTTTATTACCGTATTATTTTCTCATTTTATATTCCCATTCAATATAATTTATCATACATTCCATTTTACCTTCCTATATTGGGTTTATTTGTTTTTTTATTTCCTTTCCCATTTGTACGTACGTTCGTTTCATCAGTTTCCGACCTGCGCATATATCCCCCCCCCCTGCACAGGAGTTTCCACTCCCCCTTTATTCTTTTTATTAGTGTTATTTTCTCATTTTTTATTCCCATTCTATATTATTTATCATTCATTCCATTTTACCTTCCTATATTGGTTTTATTTGTTGGGTTATTTCTTTATCCCTTCCCGGTTTCACATGAATACTTACCCTGGACTAGTTTTTTTATCCAGTTAATTCTCGGTATGATCTCCTCATTTTATATTCCCATTCACTATTATTTACCGTTCATTCCATTTCATCTTTCTATATTGTTTGTATTTATTTTTGTTGGTTAGTTCCTTTTCTCTCCTCTGTGTCTTATAAAACTTTTCTTTCGTCTAGTTTCCGTATTTAGTTCATTCATGTTTTCCCTCTTTTGTTCGTTGTTTTTCCCTAAACCAATCATCACTCTAGGCCTATTCAGATATCTCCCTACCCCCCCCCTTCCTTTATCTCTGTATTCGCTGTTTTCCGACCCATTGTTCCCCTGCCTTTCCCGTTTTAACCTTTGACCTAGTTACTCGTCCTTCGTTACTAGTGCGTTTTTTCTCCCGTATTTTGAGATGGAACATATTATAGAAACTTGTACCGGTTGCAGCATTCCGTATCTAAAAGCAGTGGCTCAATTCCATGGTGATTTTGTTGATAATTCAGGTTATGTTGATCATTTTCTTAAATCTCACAATGTTATTCCTCAACGTTTAAACTGCCCCAAGTGTCGTGCGCTTTTATCTTATAGGGCAGACATTCACGGGTTTTATTGCTCTACTGTAACCACCATCCGTAAAACTAAGAAGAAACGTCGTTGTGGGTATACTGTTACGGCCTATAAAGGTACTTTTTTGGACCAAAGTCGGCTACCCCCATGGAAGATAATATTATGGGCGAACCAGTTTTTGCATAAACATTCGGACCATGAGACCCTCATGGATGGTATAGACATATCTTCAAAGACTAGTGTGGATTGGAGAAGTTTCTGTTCGGAGGTTACAGAATACTTCTTCGATAATCAAGAGGCGATTGGTGGTGATGGAGTTACTGTTGAAATAGACGAAACTCATTTTGGTAAATGTAAATACAACCGTGGTAGACCGTTAAGTGCCATATGGGTCTTTGGGGGTATTGAACGTGTGACCAAGAAATTTTTCATTATCCCTTTAGTTCCCCCCCTTTCTACTAAACGAGATTCTGCTACTCTAATTCCCCTCATCCAGAAGTATATTAAACGTGGTAGTATTATTATGAGTGATAAGTGGGCTGCATACAACTCTTTATCGGAAATTGGTTACGTTCATAAGTCGATTAATCATTCGGAGAATTTCGTTGACCCCCTAGACCCAACCATCCATACTCAAAATATAGAACGTCTCTGGAGAGAAGTGAAGGAGTGGGTTCAGAGGCCTGGAATCAAGACTGAACATTTCAAGCAATATTTTTCCAGGTTCTTTTTCACCCACTACTATCCTCGTCATACGTTGCTGCACCACTTTTTCATTACTGCCAGTCGCCTCTACCCTCCTTTACAACATCAGACAATCGACCCCCCCTACCCTCAAGACCCCGATGACCCCCAACCATCCACATCCCAGTCATAGAAGTTAATCCGTCAGTCTCTTCCTTCCGAGTCCAGCAAGTTTCGACGTTTCCTTCATAAAAGTAAGTCATTCCTCAATAGTCATTATTCGTGTTTTGTGACCGGGGTACTTCTAGGCAAGGTTAGGTGGGTTTGTTAGGTTCTGTGGCCTTTCTGTACTTTTTATATATTTCGTACCAGTTATATGGAGAAATTATTGAATATATCTGAGGAGATATTTAGCAGTTCTAGCTCTAGTAATGCCACCCTGTCGTTGGTAGTTCTGTGTACCATTCGTCTCCGTTGGTAGTACTGTGTATCAAGGTAAGTCATTCCCCCATTCTTATTATATGTGTTTTGTGACCGGGGTACTTCTAGGCAAGGTTAGGTGGGTTTGTTAGGTTCTGTGGCCTTTTGGTACTCTTTAATTATTGTGTAATAGTTTTATGGTAGTATTATTTAGTTTACGTATGGAAAAATTTATTTCTACCTCTAGTAATGTCATCGTGCCGTTGGTAACACTGTGTACCATTCGTCATCGTTGGTAGTTCTGTCAACCATTGGTAACGTTGCTAATGTTATCGTCCCCGACATCTGTTGTTTATATATTTTCTCAGTATATATGTCCACAGTGTTAATATTTATATGGTTCATTTGTATTGTATTTCATTGTGTGATTTCGTACAGGAAATATATGATTTTCTATAGTAGATATCGTGATTTAACTGGTTTTCTCATTCATTTCATCTGTAATAACATCAACCAATTCGTCAACTTATAACTAACCGAATTGGTTGATGTGTTTGTTTGCGATTGAAATGGTCATCAAAATCGGTTAAATCTCGTTATTTGCTATAGGAAATCATATATTTCTTGTGCGAAGTCACACGATGTAATAATATACAAAATTACCCAAATGGCCTCTAGGGCATGTAAGCCAACACAACTAGAGGTAGGCTATGTACTATCCTCAGATGAGGACACTATACTATCAACTGGAATAGATGATTATTTCGAACAGGACCGTCACAACATACTCACCTACCCCCCTAACGTTAATATAATAAATTCACTGCTAAAATCACCCGGCGACAACAGGTGCCAATAAGTCGAGATGTTCTCTCGGGCACGATTGTAATAACACAACAAAATTGTCGGGATTTCTCCCAAACCTTAACCTTTAAGCCAATGTTCGTATGTTTGATACAATTATGAAATAAATACATGGACGTAAGGTAGTTAACAGGGGGAATTTTTCTAGATGGAAAAGATAATGAATAACAGTATAATGATACAATAACTAGATTATTAATATCTTCAATAACCTGCTATTCTCTATACAATTAATGTTGAAGTCGAATCAGAACTCCGAACACAACTTCCAAACAAATGAAACTTGTTTTCAAGGAAAAGTGGATAATTTTAATTATATAAGAAACATCTTTATATTGTTACAATAATAACAAATTCCAATGATGAAATAAATCTATATTTCGAATATTAAATATATTGAAAATCAAAGAATCAAGAAATAAAATAAGAGTACTTTCATGTGACATCATCCGACGACTAATAACAGCAGAACTGATTCTGTTGAGTCTAACACTCGACACAACATATATGTACATATATTTTTAGATACATTAAAGATTTCAATTGTTATGCGTTTTTCGTCACCAGATTTACAATGTGTTTCTTCATCTATTTCTGTTATAGGATTAGATATCATTTTTGTCATTTTGCACTTTACCATACCTAAAGGCAAAATTTATCAATGAGAATATGAAGCAATTACTGTATGATTCAATTTTACATCAAATGTCAGATATATACTTTCCATTTTACATCTATTATTGAAACCTATCCTACAAACAATGGTAAAAGGAACATACTTTACTATATATATATATATATATATATATATATATATATATATATATATATATATATATATATATATATATATATATATATATATATATATATAATAATTTACTATTAATTTCCAAGATTTTAGTTATTACGTTTCTAATTTTCCAACTTGGAATATGATAATCATTGAATAATGATAGAAGTGGTGTTTTTAAAGTAGTTATCGGTGGCCATAACAATGAAAAATAAGAATTTTTCAATATGGAAAACATCATAGTTATTATCAATATCGTATTCTATTCTTCTATCGTTCACAGACTTGCTTATTCGTATCCTATATACTTGAATTTATATAAAAAAATAATTATGTATATATATATATATATATATATATATATATATATATATATATATATATATACATATATATATATATATATATATATATATATATATATATATATATATATATATATATATATGTATATATATATATATATATATATATATATATATATATATATATATATATATATATATATATATATATATATATATATATATATCACATTAATCAATCAAGTAACATGGTCACCCCTTGATTTATATTTCTAAATATTAATGAGGCTAGAGTAACAACTTCTATTAATCTAGTATATTTAGGATAGAAAATAAATAATTGTTATAAATTTCACGTGCCCGAAATATCCATAAGCACTTACATTGGTGTTGTAGAAAACATTTCGCTACATAAAAGAAAAAAAGTGATAATGATAATGATTTTTATCGTAAAAGAAATTTTAATTGTTTGAAATTAACTAAGTTGGGAATATTATCCAAAGCTGCTTTTAGAAATATAAATAAATTTCTTATGAGTGTGTCCAAGATGTTTCTATTCAAATTGTTTAACATTTTTCAATGCAAAGCGTTCAAACATTAATATAATATCTTGTTTTCATTGTTACAACAAATTTAAACCAATGATAAGAAAAATTTAAAGAGTTAATGGTTTTCAAAATGAAAAATGTCAAGGTTCACACGAACTTTTATATAAAGAATATATGAAATACAATAAAATCCAACTAAAATTGAAAACTCGCAAAAACACCATCAATAATAACAACTATGGAAATAAAAATCTAATTAAGAATATTTTTGAATCATTAAAAGATTCTGAAAAAGGAATTATCTGTTACGATAACTTATATTTTTCTATGAAACTATTAACGCAAAATTTGATAGTACCGCCATTAGACTTTTTTGTGGGAATCAATAAACCAATTGGTTGTATATAAAAAAACTGTAGGGTTAGAAAAAAATTCTTCATCTGTATTTATTCCTTCTAGTATGGCCTCTGTTAAAACTAAGTACGGATCTCTCGTTTCTCGTGAAAGAGGAGGAGAAAATAGCATATTTCGAACTATGTGCTATAATCGTAGATATGTATTATCTGCGAGAATGGTCAATGTCCCAAGGTCTTTTTTACAACTTCATGAATACATTCTTCCACGTCCAACTTATGCGAAATTAGGATATCCTAGGTGTGTTTTAGGTCATAGATATCCAACGCTTGATTTGAAAAGTGTGAGATTTCACAGTGTGAAAACAACCTGGGAATATAGTTGCATGGCTATATCAACTTCAATTGTTGCTGGTAACAATGCAGACTTTGATGGAGATTGTCTCCACATTATTCTAGCAACAACGTTAATGAGCAAATATGAACTTGAATGATTAGTTCATCCAAAGTATAACATAATTACACAACAAAAACTTAGGGTACTTTCTGACCATAATGAACGCCAGACATTTTATTCTTTATACGGCCTTATATCCGAAGAAATTCATAAAGCTATATTTAATATGGCCATTAAAGAAGGTTCAATAAAAACATATGAAGTATTTTGTAGTTTAAGAAAAGATTGTCATCTAACTTGGCAAACAAAAACTGTATCAGCATTACCTTTCAAGATTTTTTAGATTTTTTTAAATCTGCAAAAAAAAAAAAACATACTTATTCAGAATTTCTTTGCAATATATACAATGCTGTCCCGTTACAAAATAGTCTAAGAGAAATTATTGATTCTAATGCTTCAAGGTTTTCTATAAATCACTTGTTTCTTGGAAGGCATGGATACAAAAGCATTTATAAATACAGCCATGGTTTCTCGTAATAATCTTATTAATGAAATATCACTTTATGGCTATGCAGTTATGAAAATATGTCACTCCACAAAATCTATATTTATCTGATATGACAAAGGAGTTTTTACGACCGATGCTATTTTAGTTGCTATGGATGTAGAAGTTGTTTTATAATTATATTAAAAAAGTATGAATCAAGCTGAATTTATTCGCGCTTGATAGGGAACCTTGCCGCTATCATGAAACTCTAAAATTGGTCAAAAATTGGTCAAACACTAAACTCAGTCCTGACAGAAAATATGTATTATCGGCAAGTATGAACACTATTATAATTTAAATAATAGAAACGAATTATGATTAACTAATGAAGATATACAATACTTAATTTCTAAATACAATCAATATACATTACTACATATAATATGAAAAATGAAAATAACACCTACATACTAATCTCTCCAAGAAGAAGTGAAGAGAGTAAAGAAATAGCAACGGTCACTTCACCACCAACGCCTACCCTAGAGACTTCCCACTCTTATATTCCTCCATATATGCAAAATCCACAACCTCCCGTACCTATAACTTCTGATGATGATGAAGAAGAAGAAGAGGAGGAGGAGGAGGAGGAGAAGGAGGAGAAGGAGGAACAGGAATTACCAAAAAAAGAAAAAACAAATAGAAATCGCAGTCGTAGTGGCAGTAGGAGTAGAAGAAGGAGTAGAAGTCGTAGTAAGAGTCGTAGCCAAAGTAGAGAACGACAAAGAAAAAATTCTAATAGAAGAAGAAAAAGGCAATCTCCTTCTCCAACTAAAAAATATAACCCTCGTTCTTCAAGACGAGGAAAGTCGCCATCACCAGCACCTAAAAGAAAACCTGGTAGATCTAAAGGGTTAGCTAATAAAATAAAAAGGAGAGATATAAATCTTGTTCACCCTATAACTAATGATAAATATGCAAAAATAACTTGTGAAATTTCAGGTAACCAAGAACAAAAAAGAGAGTGAAAGACACATATAAAGATTTAGGTATAACAAAACCATCACATAATTTGACATTATCCTAACAGTGTTCAAGGAATCATTTTGAAACCATTTATAAAATATAGTTAATTATTCATCTCTTACTCATCGTTTTTTTTCGTTCCCCTTCTTCTTTTTCTATTTCAGTAGGATAGGATAGGGTGTTTTGAATATCATATGTTACTATATTGACCACTTGAATTGATGTTGCTTTATCTTTTTCGGATTTTATTTTTTCTATAGAGGTTTTATAATCTGCCATTACTGCATTTACTTTATTTAGTAACTTTTCGTGTGTTGTCAATTCATCTAGCCTAAGCCCATTAAGAACTTCATATATGGGAATGGTAACTACCGGATCTAATGAAACTGGAACTAAAGACATGGTGTCTTTTTGCTGTATTTTCATTGCTTCAGTCATTAAATTCGAAATTTTACTTAAAGTATTGAAGGGACACTGTATAATTTTAATTTTTAATTATAATATTTTGAATGATTTCTATTAGTTTTGGTCAAATTCAGCTTGCTGTTTTTCTTGTAGCAATAAGTTTTGGGTTTCTCTAAGGTAATAAGGTACTGTTGTTTTTGACAACATATTATAAATAACATTTAGAGTATTTGAAAGATAATTTAAGTTATTAGATAAAAGTTGTTCTCGAGAAAAATAATTCTATTTTCTTTTTATCAATAATCATTATGAAATCATGATCATATTCTATGGACTTAGAAACTCTTTGCAAGTCTTCCAATATTGGTATGTTATTATAATATATTTAAGGTGATAAGAAGAATAGATAATAAATTTTATTTAACGTCAGTAATAGATAGTTTGATTGTCATAATGAATATGATTTAAAGTTTTCATATTCATGTTGTAGTTTTGAGAATTCTGTTTCAAGAATGCTTATCTTTATATTGGTATTCTTAATGTCTTCATTGTCACTAGACATATTTGAAATTAACTGTTCATTTATTTCCTGTAATTGTTTATTTAAATCTAAAATTCGTACTTCTTTAAATTGTTGCTGTTTAGTCAATTCTTCAATTTTATTTTGTAATTCTTGATTCATCTTTATGGTTTTAGTGTTTATTTCCTCTAACTTTTGGCCTTCCGAAAATAATTTTGATTGATTTTTGTCCATTCTTCAATTTTATTTTGTAATTCTTGATTCATCTTTATTGTGTTAATGTTTATTTCCTCTAACTTTTGGCCTTCCAAAAAAATAAATTTGATTGATTTTAGGCAATTCTTCAATTTTATTCTGTAATTCTTGATTCATCTTTATAGTTTTAGTGTTTATTTCCTCTAACTTTTGACGCTCCTAGAGACACATTTGATTGATTTTGGTCAATTCTTCAATTTTATTTTGTAACTGAAAATGTCCTTTTTCCATCTTTTGACACTGCGAGAGACCAGTTTGATTAATTTTAGACAACTCTTCCATTCTATTTTGTAACTGAAAATTTTCTTTTTCCATCTTTTGACGCTCTAAGAGACCAAATTGATTAATTTTAAACAATTCTTCAATTTCACTTTGTAATTAAAAATGTTCTTTTTCCATCTTTTGACACCAAGAGACAAGTTTGATTAATTTCAATCAATTCTTAAATTTCGTTCTGTTTTATCTGTATAGTTTCAATAAATATTTTTGTATTATCTGACATATGCTGAGCTTGTATCTCCCTACGTAATTGTTCTATTTGTATATCTTTATTTAGTTGAACATCATTTAATTTTCTTTCAAATAACTTACTTTATCTCGTTCAGTAGACATATCCAATATTTTTTGCTTCATTTCTAATTTTCAATTATCATATATTGTTTGATAAGAAAAATACAGATATCTGAATATTAGATTAATAACTTTTAATCCTTCAATCCATTGAGGTGATCAAGAGAAAGTATTGTAATATGGATGATTAACATTATTTCGTTGATACCCATCTAGAATGTGTTTAAACATATTTGCAATTATTTAAATATAACCTGAATCCATAAATAATACATTTGTATCCGAATGGTTATATAAAGCCATATTTAAATCTCGGGAATCAATTTTATATGTGTAAGAAAGATATTTATCAATATCAGGAAACGATAAGTATAAGGATTTTTAGCATATTTCTCTATATTTTCCAAGTGACCATGTATTCTTTGGTAGTGATAAATTGTTTTATCATAATTATTTTCTTGAATCGCTATGCATAATTCATCTATAAAGTTCATAATTTTTTTAGGCATAAAAAGTAAATGCTAGCTTACTTACTTATTTTACTTGTTCATTCAAGTATATAAAAAAAAAATGACATGTGAAAAAAACTAAATTATATAGCATGTCTGTAGGGCCATATGACCCAATATCTTACGCAATGTTACCAAGAAAAAAAATTATTTTTGAACTTTACATTACAACTTATGATAAAAATCTAGCCTTACGAGATATACTTGATATTTTATGCATGAAAGCCAGGAATTCTACATGCCCAACCAAAGCTCGTATATTTAGTAGAATTCGGGATTTCAACTCCATAGACAATGGGAAATATATCTTTATAAGTTACATGCCAACTCTACGTATATATAAAGATAACAGTGGTAACAAAGTTCAGGATCTATTTCATTATTATTTATTACTAAAAAAGAATGACTGGAACAAAGGAAAATTAGATTTTTATATTATATATGATAATGGGATAGATAATATTCGTGTAAAAATAAATATGATAATAAAGAACAATTCATATTTACAATTAATGGAAATGATGAGTGACAATAAAAGTTTCCCTATGAAACGAGACCTTTATTTCTAATTTCATTAACTATGCTATGCAGTTTATAATATATATTTTGATAAGCGGAAATCTTAGATAAAGGTATTATATAAGAAGGTCGAATGAAATTAATATAGTGATAACGACACATTGAACAAGGGACTTAAAGGGACATACATAAAATGAAAGAATGGAGGACATTTAAAATAGTTGAACCTAGAATCTCATATGCATTTTCTTTAGCATTTTTTGGTAATGCATGAAAAATGTTCCAATAAATAGGTCCCCATGCATTGGTCGAGTATGGCACCCTTGTAGTCAAAACGTAATAAGGTGTAGTTAACGTATTATCAACTTCTTTATTCATTATATTGTCAGATTGTTCAATAATAACTTTTTCTTATTTTAGATATTCAATTAGCGCTGGGATTGATTGAACTTTATTGCAACTTGAAGTAACATCTTTTAACGCAGTTTGATTATTTTTAATGCTATCATCGTCCTCAAGATAGCATTCTAGATATAACATTTTTTCATAAATTCAAGTTTTCTTATCATATTCTTTAATTTCTGCATAATAATCTTAGAATCTTTAAAATTAAAAGTATACTGTTTATCATTAAGAATTAGTTTGAAAATAAACTCTAATATATTTAAAAATTGTTCAACATTACGTACTAAACATATATAATACGTAAGAGGTATAGGCAATGAAGACATTTCGAATTTTATTCTGTAATATGTTTTAGATACTTTTCCTAAAATTGCAGTCATAGAACAATAAAAGAAAGTAGTAAAACATAAGGATGGCGAATTTCATTTCCCCATTTTTTAATAGATAGAATTTATTTATTTATTTTTTATTTTTTTTTTTTTTTTGTAATTAAACAATGATAAAGTATAAGGGGTTCTTTTTTTCTATATTCTTTATTTCTTTCATCTTTTTATTTACCAGTAAAAATGTTTTATTATTGACTGTTGCCTGATGACATATTTTTTTGCCCGTTTCCTTGCATAAAATATGGGACAGTCACAATTTGTATATGTTATGTCATTATACGCTGTTCCTTGACAGTTTTCACACTGAGATATAAAAGTAGATTTATTTTTCTAAACTTTCCAATTCCTTCACTTGTGTTTGATAAATTTTTTTCTCGATAGGTTTACAATATGTATATTACGCAGTTGAAGTATTAATAATAGGTATTTTACAATTGACACATTTAGGTATCTTGAATACAATTTTAGACATAGGTCCAACTTTACCACAAGAAATAAATGTATTTTTAGTGTGCAACCCCTTTAATAATTGCAATTCTATGTTATCTCCTAGAATTGGTAGCAAATATACCTACAAGAGGTTTTATAAGTTGATTTTTCAAATAATTATCGTAATCAATGAGTATATTATTTTCTAATACATAAATTGGATTTTCAACTTTTTCATATAACGGTGTAACTTTTATTGCTGCTATAACTACGTATGGTATTCTGTCACCTAATTTAGGAACTGTCCCTTGATCTCTCTTTGGTATTCTATTCGCCAGTTTAACATGCCCCTGTTTACTGGCATATTCTTGGTTTAGTTTTGCTAATTCCTTAGTAATGGCTAAACGAGACAAATCAATACGATTTTGCAATAGATCAGATATAACTTTTTTTACCCATACTACCGCTCTTATTAGATTCCTCTCTATTAAAAGTTTATTAAGACAATCGTTTATTACATCAGACAATAAACTACAATTATCTCATTTTACAGTTTCAATACCTTTAAAATTAATCTTAACATAACTTTCGGGATTAGTATAATATAGTCCTGCATAGCGTCTTTTGTTGATTAAAAGATAAGGCCAATAGACTTTTTCAAATTCTAATTTTATCGGTTTGACAAAAAATTCTGTGACATACGCGGCTGATTCTTTCCCCAAATCAATGGCACATTTAATTTCCTCAACACCAAATTTAATCATAACTGAATCAGCTTCTCCATATATAACTTTGGAATTCAACAGAAATCCATTGATAATGTTATATTTTTCTTCTATCTTTTCTTCAGTCATTTGAAACATGGTACAGCCAAAAGCTGTAACACTTTGAGATAATGCAACGCACAGAAACTTGCCAATTTGAGCCCCAGTAAATCCATATACTGAATTGGCTGTAATTTTTAAAGCAAACTGTCTACCTTCCAAAACTTTCTATTTTAACATGTCAGCTTCCACTTTTAAATCAGCTTTAGCTTTTTTACTAGCGGCCACTTGATTTTCTAATATTTCGAGCAACAGACCCTTGTGTATGTGAGGTTTAATGAAATAATCACCAGATGGTGTTTCTGTATAATTACCTAATATAAAAAATATCTTTTATGAAAGGTTCTGTTTCTCCTTGATGAATAACTATATTGCCAATTTGTATAAATGGATCTAAATCAGGTGTTGGGATAATTCCTTTTAGACTCGCACATTCTGTACCAAATGATAACACTCTGAATGGAGGAGTAGAGGACAATTTTTCCACGTTTATATTTGGCATATAAGCTATAAGTTTGTTCCAAGAAATATCAATTTCCAATTGGCATGTAGTACTACCATTTTTTCTTATTTTCCGATTATTTGGAGGTAATTCAATTCAGGAACAACCAAAAATATTTGTGTCCACCAAAAAACAAATTTCAAAATCTACATTAGTTTCAAGAATTTTTTTCAGAAATGTTTCTTCATTTTTTTCTTTTTCATGAGTATATTACCTTTTTCGAGTACTTTTTTTGGTAATAGGTATTAATGAAGGAAATGTTAAAGTTATTTTCAAGAAAGGTTATTTTCTATCGTTAAATTTATAACCCATTATATCGAGTTTAAGCACTATTTCTGTTAAAGATATTGCTTCACATATGGAATAATTTAAATATTTCATAATGGTTTTGTTTAGTATTTTTCTTAACTCTTCTGTATATTTTTTCGCTTTTACAGATGGTGAACACCCAACATAAAAGTACGGGAGAAATCAATGTATTAAACAGCAAACAGAATGTTTATTTTTCGTATTTCAAACATTCTCAATATAGGTGAACATTCTTCTATGCAATGATCAATGTCTAAAAATTTGAATATAAAAGAATCCAATTTAGATTAAAGTATGCTAATTCGACCTAATTTTGTAGTAGTCGTTTATCTTAATTAATAATAGAAAAATGTATTCATATATCATCCAACTAATTTTTTTTCGCATATATATATATATTATTATTATTATTATTACTATCCAAGCTACAACCCTAGTTGGAAAAGCAAGATGCTATAAGCCCAGGGGCTCCAACAGGGAAAAATAGCCCAGTGAGGAAAGGAAATAAGGAAATAAATAAATGAAGAGAACAAATTAACAATAAATCATTCTAAAAACAGTAACAACGTCAAAACAGACGTCATATATAAACTATTAACAACATCAAAAACAAATATGTCATAAATAAACTATAAAAGACTCATGTCCGCCTGGTCAACAAAAAAGCATTTGCTCCAACTTTGAACTTTTGAAGTTCTACTGATTCAACCACCCGATTAGGAAGATCATTCCACAACTTGGTAACAGCTGGAATAAAACTTCTGGAGTACTGCGTAGTATTGAGCCTCGCGATGGAGAAGGCCTGGCTATTAGAATTAACTGCCTGCCTAGTATTACGAACAGGATAGAATTGTCCAGGGAGATCTGAATGTAAAGGATGGTCAGAGTTATGAAAAATCTTATGCAACATGCATAATGAACTAATTGAACGACGGTGCCAGAGATTAATATCTAGATCAGGAATAAGAAATTTAATAGACCGTAAGTTTCTGTCCAACAAATTAAGATGAGAATCAGCAGCTGAAAACCAGACAGGAGAACAATACTCAAAACAAGGTAGAATGAAAGAATTAAAACACTTCTTCAGAATAGATTGATCACCGAAAATCTTGAAAGACTTTCTCAATAAGCCTATTTTTTGTGCAATTGAAGAAGACACAGACCTTATATGTTTCTCAAAAGTAAATTTACTGTCGAGAATCACACCTAAAATTTTGAAAGAGTCATACATATTTAAAGAAACATTATCAATACTGAGATCCGGATGTTGAGGAGCCACCGTCCTTGACCTACTTACAATCATACTTTGAGTTTTGTTAGGATTCAACTTCATACCCCATAATTTGCACCATGCACTAATTCTAGCTAAATCTCTATTAAGGGATTCACCAACCCTAGATCTACATTCAGGCGATGGAATTGATGCAAAGAGAGTAGCATCATCTGCATATGCAACAAGCTTGTTTTCTAGGCCAAACCACATGTCATGTGTATATAGTATGAAAAGTAATGGGCCAAGAACACTACCCTGTGGAACACCGGATATCACATTCCTATAATCACTATGGTGCCCATCAACAACAACTCTTTGAGATCTATTACTTAAAAAATCAATAATAATGCTAAGAAACGACCCACCCACTCCCAACTGTTTCAGTTTGAAAACAAGGGCCTCATGATTAACACGGTCAAAGGCAGCACTAAAATCAAGGCCAATCATACGAACTTCCCGACCACAATCAAGGGATTTCTGTACAGCATTGGAGATTGTAAGAAGGGCATCACATGCTCCAAGGCCTTTACGAAAACCAAATTGCAAACTAGGGATTAGATGATTACCTTCAGCAAACCTATTAAGACGTTTTGCCAGAAGACGTTCAAAAACTTTAGATAATATGGGAGTTATGGAAATTGGGCGGTAATCAGTGGGACTTGAGCTACCACAAACACATTTACATAGAGGAGTAACATTACCAATTCTCCAACTAGTGCTAAAAGCTCCTCTTCTTGCTAATTTGCGCAAAATAACAGATAACTTTGGAGCTAAGAAATCTGCTGTCTTTATAAAAAACAAAGGAAAAATACCATTTGGGTCTACACCTCCATAAGCATCAATGTCCATCAACAGAGCTTTAATCTCACGAGATCGAAAAGCTAAACTAGTTAGTTTAGCCTCAGGAAAACAGGAATGAGGAAGTTCAAGTTTTTCATTACTCTGTTTACTGTCAAAAACATCAGCCAAAAGGGTTGCCTTTTCCTTTGGACAGTGAGTGACTGAGCCATCTGGTTTAAGTAAAGGAGGAACTGTTGCATCTACACCAAAGAGTGCAGATTTAAGGGTAGACCACCATTTATGTTCCTGAGTTGTACCAGAAAGTGTTTCTTTTATGGTTAAATTGTACTCCTTTTCAGTTGAGGCATAAACTCTCTGAGCAAAAGCTCGAAGCTGAGTATAGTTGTTCCAGGTCAAATCTGATCTGTTACCCTTCCAAAGATGATAGGCCTCCTGTTTCTCCAAATAAGCACGTCTACAATCATCATTGAACCACGGTTTGTCCTTCACTCGGTACCTTAGCACACGAGAAGGGATACGCCTATCAATTATGTTGACTAGATTCTCATTCAAAGGGACAACAGGATCTACACTATTATATAATTGTGACCAATTCAAGCACAAAAGATCATGTAAAATCCCATTCCAGTCTGCTTGGGATTTCATATAAATTTTACAAGAATATGATATATCAGGGACAGGCTGCTCAGTCTTCACTAATAATGAAATCAAGGCATGATCAGATGTCCCGACTGGAGAACCAACCTTACTAGTTATAACGCCAGGGGAGTCAGTGTATACGAGGTCTAAGCAATTACCAGACCTGTGAGTAGCTTCATTCATGATTTGCTCACAGCCTGATTCAGAGGCAAAGTCTAAAGCTCTTAAGCCATGGCGATCGGTAGGAGAGACAGAACTTAACCACTCCCAATGGTGAGCATTAAAATCACCAACAAAGACAAAAGAAGCCTTTCTATCATCTTCTTGTATCTTAGCCATAATGGTAAGAAGACAATCGAAGATAGAATCATCTATGTCTGGATTTCGGTAGATCGAACACAAATAAAAGTTGTTATGCCTGCCACAAACTTTTATTACCTGAATCTCATGACATACACACATATATATATATATATATATATATATATATATATATATATATATATATATATATGTATATATATATGTATATATATATATATATATATATATATATATATATATATATATATATATATATATATATATATATATATATATAAATTATATATATATATCACAAGAGAGAACAAGATTAAGAAAAAAAAATATGAAATGGAAAATACGGATTATATAAAATGTATCCATATTCGAAATAAAATAGTGTCAAAATTCTTTATAACTTCAATCAAAGAAGATGGAAATTATGAAAACCCTGTATTAGGAAGTGAACCTATCAGAAAGATGTTAACTTAACGAATGCTGCTGCCAAAGAAAATCTAACTAAACTACCTCTTTTGGAAATAATAGCAGAAATTACTCGTGACATCGATTTTGATATTGATGAATGGATAAAGGAAGCATAGATTATTATTTTTTTAACACTTGCATATATGACGAATATACATTTTCTAATGGACGTCTTTTTGAATTTGATAAATCTTCTCCGGTTCATGACGAATATTTTTTCTATGGACTAAAAAAATCTCAAACAAAAGCTACCAATGATTCATAAATCGGGTTTAAAGCACATAAATACCAGAGAAAACTTTTTACTCGGTAAACTTTCTTCGGAAATTTATGAATTTAATTACCGTTGTGGTTATCGAAAAATGTTTATAATTATGCCAAATAATAAATGTTCTAAAGAAGAACTATTCCAAAACTAAATTTCGAGCAATATTTGTATTGATCTACTATTAGAAAATCCAAAAAATACAAACACAGGATTTTTTAAAACATACACAAATGTAATAATGCCTAAATTTTCCCACAAAAAAAAAAAAAATCTTTAAATGACGTTTTGAAACAAATGCCTGTGGTCTCACCCTATATAAACCCTTATAATGTTGACCCTAAAAAAATTAAACCAAAGGCAATCTGCGTACATTCCATAAATAATGAGATTTCTATTTTGAAAAAAATCCTATTATAATAGTGAATACGATGATGATTTGGTTTATGATAAAGATTGTTATAATTTTGAAATGGAATGTTCAAATTATAAATATCCCCTGAAATTTAACATCTGTAATGTCGAAACCACATTCCATTGTGACAATGATAAGGATAATAGAAATAATGACGATGACTATACAAAGTCCTTACAACTTGATATAAGTAGAAATATTAATACTGATAACCTACCCCTTGAATTAAATAAACCCTTCATATATATAATTTATGATAAGATAGAATGTTGTATACTGATTATAGCTGCTTTTACAGGATAACAAAAAATAAAATATTTATTTATTCATTTATCTTATCCTAGGTTTAAATATTGATGACCAAAATGCAAGTAATACAATCGTTAATAGTTTCTTCTATTATGAGACATTTCTTTGATGATGTTTTCAATATAAACCTCTCTCTGTTTTATTAAATCTTCTCGTATAATTTCGCGATTGTATCCTCCTATATTATAAGTAGTCAGTAATATTTCAAGAATAAGAGTAATTAAACCTAATGATAATATAATATTTGCAATGTTAGCGAAAGAAATTAATATTCTCGTTGCCATTTTAATCAAAACCTCTATTATTATTATTATTATTATTATTATTATTACTATCCAAGCTACAACCCTAGTTGGAAAAGCAAGATGCTATAAGCCCAGGGGCTCCAACAGGGAAAAATAGCCCAGTGAGGAAAGGAAATAAGGAAATAAATAAATGAAGAGAACAAATTAACAATAAATCATTCTAAAATAAGAAACAACGTCAAAACAGACATGTCATATAATAAACTATCAACAACATCAAAAACAAATATGTCATAAATAAACTATAAAAAGACTATGTCCGCCTGGTCAACAAAAAAGCATTTGCTCCAACTTTGAACTTTTGAAGTTCTACTGATTCAACCACCCGATTAGGAAGATCATTCCACAACTTGGTCACAGCTGGAATAAAACTTCTAGAGTACTGCGTAGTATTGAGCCTCGTGATGGAGAAGGCCTGGCTATTAGAATTAACTGCCTGCCTAGTATTACGAACAGGATAGAATTGTCCAGGGAGATCTGAATGTAAAGGATGGTCAGAGTTGTGAAAAATCTTATGCAACATGCATAATGAACTAATTGAACGACGGTGCCAGAGATTAATATCTAGATCAGGAATAAGAAATTTAATAGACCGTAAGTTTCTGTCCAACAAATTAAGATGAGAATCAGCAGCTGAAGACCAGACAGGAGAACAATACTCAAAACAAGGTAGAATGAAAGAATTAAAACTCTTCTTCAGAATAGATTGATCACCGAAAATCTTGAAAGACTTTCTCAATAAGCCTATTTTTTGTGAAATTGAAGAAGACACAGACCTTATATGTTTCTCAAAAGTAAATTTACTGTCGAGAATCACACCTAAAATTTTGAAAGAGTCATACATATTTAAAGAAACATTATCAATACTGAGATCCGGATGTTGAGGAACCACCGTCCTTGACCTACTTACAATCATACTTTGAGTTTTGTTAGGATTCAACTTCATACCCCATAATTTGCACCATGCACTAATTCTAGCTAAATCTCTATTAAGGGATTCACCAACCCTAGTTCTACATTCAGGGGATGGAATTGATGCAAAGAGAGTAGCATCATCTGCATATGCAACAAGCTTGTTTTCTAGGCCAAACCACATGTCAAGTGTATATAGTATAAAAAGTAATGGGCCAAGAACACTACCCTGTGGAACACCGGATATCACATTCCTATTATCACTATGGTGCCCATCAACAACAACTCTTTGAGATCTATTACTTAAAAAATCAATAATAATGCTAAGAAACGACCCACCCACACCCAACTGTTTCAGTTTGAAAACAAGGGCCTCATGATTAACACGGTCAAAGGCAGCACTAAAATCAAGGCCAATCATACGAACTTCCCGACCACAATCAAGGGATTTCTGTACAGCATTGGAGATTGTAAGAAGGGCATCACATGCTCCAAGGCCTTTACGAAAACCAAATTGCAAACTAGGGAGTAGATGATTACCTTCAGCAAACCTATTAAGACGTTTTGCCAGAAGACGTTCAAAAACTTTAGATAATATGGGAGTTATGGAAATTGGGCGGTAATCAGTGGGACTTGAGCTACCACAAACACATTTACATAGAGGAGTAACATTACCAATTCTCCAACTAGTGCTAAAAGCTCCTCTTCTTGCTAACTTGCGCAAAATAACAGATAACTTTGGAGCTAAGAAATCTGCTGTCTTTATAAAAAACAAAGGAAAAATACCATTTGGGTCTACACCTCCATAAGCATCAAGGTCCATCAACAGAGCTTTAATCTCACGAGATCGAAAAGCTAAACTAGTTAGTTTAGCCTCAGGAAAACAGGAATGAGGAAGTTCAAGTTTTTCATTACTCTGTTTACTGTCAAAAACATCAGCTAAAAGGTTGCCTTTTCCTTTGGACAGTGAGTGACTGAGCCATCTGGTTTAAGTAAAGGAGGAACTGTTGCATCTACACCAAAGAGTGCAGATTTAAGGGTAGACCACCATTTATGTTCCTGAGTTGTACCAGAAAGTGTTTCTTTTATGGTTAAATTGTACTCCTTTTCAGTTGAGGCATAAACTCTCTGAGCAAAAGCTCGAAGCTGAGTATAGTTGTTCCAGGTCAAATCTGATCTGTTACCCTTCCAAAGTTGATAGGCCTCCTGCTTCTCCAAAAAAGCACGTCTACAATCATCATTGAACCACGGTTCATTTATGATTTGCTCACAGCTTGATTCAGAGGCAAAGTCTAAAGCTCTTAAGCCATGGCGATCTTACCATTAACATTGCTACATTCATACAAATTGATATATTAGTAGGGAAAACAGCCGCATTCTGATCCATAAGGCGATAAGGAAATCGATCCACAAGGGTGCCCCCCTAACTTAACTCCAGCCCCTCCCTTAACCCCACTGGCTATCTCTAACCTAACTCCACCCCCCTACTCTTAACCTCATTGACTACCCTTAACGTATCTCTCTCTCTCTCTCTCTCTCTCTCTCTCTCTCTCTCTCTAACCTAACCTAACCTAACCTCTCTAACCTAACCTACACCTAACCTAACCCAACCCAAACCTAACCTAACCATTCAATCTTAAAACTAACCTAACCTAACCTAACCCTAATCTAACCTAACCATTCAATCTTAAACCTAACCTAACCTAACCCATCAAGTGAGTGAAATAATACCTAACTAACCGTAACCTAACTTAACCTAACCTAACCCAACCCAAACCTAGCCTAACCTAACCTAACCTAACCATTCAATCTTAAACCTAACCTAACCTAAGCTAACCCATCAAGTGAGTGAAATAATACCTAACTACGAGTCTATCATTCAATCTTAAATAGTTATTATGCGAATTATTAAAGTTATCGTTATATTTTGAAATTATTGTTTATTACAATACCCATTATTATTATTATTGATTAAATCGAGGGAATTCAAGATTTTTATAGCTGGTGGCATTATATTATTTTGTATTACCTGGAATATATATTTCAGGTTGAAACTTCTTGTTAACAATAAACAACTGTTACGTATAATGTCTATCCTTGAACAACCCAGTACAATAATAATAATAATAATAATAATAATAATAATAATAATAATAATAATAATAATACGAATCCATCATCCAACCTAAATAATTATTATGGAAATTATTAAAATTATCGTTATGTTTTGAAATTATTGTTAGTAAAGTTACTACAATATTCATTAATATTATTATTATTATTATTATTATTATTATTATTATTATTATTATTATTATTATTATTATTATTGTTGTTGTTGTTGTTGTTGTTGTTAGCAGTGTTGGTAAATTTAATTGCTTATCCTATTATCCTTCTTTGATACGATAACACCTGAATAAACAGATTTAGGAATGTCTCTCCTCGTGACGATTTGTCATATTTCTCGTGATGATGATAAGCCACGATATTTGATACGATAACACCCACATGACTGAACGTCTATGTGTCATCTTTCTCTTGATTATGATAAGAAGCCTCGCCCCAGTAATTTATCTCAAAATAGATGAACTCTATGGTTAATAAAATCAGAAATGGAATCTTTTCGTAGTGTTTTATTTTATGTGATATACAACCAGACTAATTTTTTTTTTATATATGCATGTATTTCTTATTTCTCCTACTTATACTTGATACATATTTATATAAATATACATGTAATCAATCGTAGTCAAATAGAAAATAACCGATGTGTGGGTTCAGAATTCTCCTACGATGCTAAAGAATGAAACAATTAACACGTGAAACTCATGACGACAGCTCAACTAAGGAATGAATTAATCCTATGAATAATTCACGCCCCTAATTAATAAATGAATAAAAAAAAGAAAATAAAGATTAACTCGCCTGTCATGGATATAAATGAACTTGTGCCAACCAGGGACATACCCTATTAAGACTATTTGTAATAATTAAACTTAGAAATGTCAATAAGCATCCCTCATTCTGATGCATTCTTTATATGTAATCTCTCTTTTTTCTCCCCCTTTCCAATCAGAGTAGCATTTCCTGGTCCATCATTCAGCCTTATAATATTATAACTGGTGAAAAACATGGTCTTTACTTTCTGTAACGTATGCCATACCCCATAATGACTAACCGAATGTATGAAGAATAAACATATAACTCGCACTTTTACGATGAATCTAGTTGTATCGGTGTCATGAATTTGAATAATTCAAGGGATTTATTCCTCTTGAAGAAAGCCAGGAAGTGTTTACTGTATATCTCCGGGGAAACACCACATCTATAAATAATATGATATAATTTTCAGGTGACTTAGCTACATAAAAGCACACCCAGTCTCCCATGTTCCTAATGTTTGAAGAGGTTTCCAACGTATTTGCGATGGTGATAGCCTCCTCCCTGTATGACCCAAAGGTTATACCTCTCATATGATCAGGAGAAAATAAGCCTAGGTATTTCCCTAATTTGTCCACCCTCCCGCTTAGAGCTCTATCCTGCTCTCTTGCATCTATCAGTCCTAAGCCCTCCCATCACCATAAATAATTCTGTCCGCATCAATCGATAAAATACCCGTAGTAACATGATAACACGGGGCGTTATTACTGCTGTACTAAATTTTAAAAGGATTCGCATACTGGCAGACTTCTCTTACTGGTAGAGCTTCTGTCAGATCCTCATGTACGAAATTAAATTTAAACAATGGTTCTCCTCTTCGTAAAACTATTCAGGGATATGATATTCTCATGGTCTATGCTAATTTCCTTCGGAAATTCATAATATGCCTGCATAACTTTATCCGGGAATGGTGCATTTTTATTATAAATGGTACTTCCGTTAATGGTGATATGTATACTATTTACATTTGCATTGTGGAAGAATAATAGAATAATAGTTTTCTTGTATAATCCCCTGTAAGTGTCTCGTATCAATTAGTGCCAGTGTCATCTTGTATGGAATATGTGAACCAAACGTATGTCTGATAGAGAGACTAGATGAATATATATTATAAAGGCTTTGGTAATAATGACTGATTCAATACAGCCATTGCGTTATAATGACAAGTGACACGATCTATCCATGACTTCGATTGCTGTATTGTTAAGTTATTTAAATGTCCCTCTTTATCCGCGTTCATAACTCAACTCTCATTCGCCAGCTTTAATCGAATTCTCAGATTGACAGAATCCATTAGATACATGACAATACTTGCTAAATCTAGTAATAGCTGGAACTAAGTGTTAATTCCATAAATTTTGAATTTTGGCGCCTGCTTAACTCTACTGTGATTTTCTTTCATTCAAACCTTTACGAATATAATTTTCCAAGTGTGGAAGAGAATCCAAGGAGAATCAATGTTTGTGAGCCAAATTGCGAGGCTGATATTATGTTATTACTACGTAAACGCTAATTCAGTCAATAATTTACCCGTTTTTTTCTAGTAATCTGCTGACACAACTGGTCAGTGAAGTTGGTCTGTAATCTTTTGGATTACTGGGATCTTTTCTGGCTTAGCTATCGTTAATATTATTGTCTGTTTACATGTATTTGGAAGTGAATGTTTGTTTCAAAGATGATTGTAAAACTCTCTTGGTAGGCCTTTGCCAAAGGGGGGCTAAATATCTCATCATATCGAAATTTATATTATCTTTACTAGGGGCTGTTGAACTTCCTCGCTTTCGTTAAATATAAGTAATAAAGGTTTTCACTGAAACGATATCGTAAGTTTTAAGCTTTACAATAAGTGGTAATAATCAATATAAACATTAGGCAACGCATTCCTAACGAAACATATATGCTAAATGTGTATTACAAATGCAGGTAAATAAAATGGCAATAATAATAATCTTAAGTATAACTAAATTATTATAATAATAATAATCCTTCTAAACTACAATTTGATAATGCAAAATCCAGCTCCTCTTTAGCAAAATTATGTGCAATTGCTTCTCCTTTTCTTTTGAAGGATCGAAAGTGGGCATTCAGATTATTAATGCTATTTATGCTGTCAATATTTCGCCCAATGAAATTTGAGATTGCTCGTGCATCATGAACCCAATATGCATTAATGCATGTCTTCCAGGCCTGCTAAAGGAACCAATATTTTTTTTTTCTTTTTTTTTTAATTTCTGCTAGACGCATTCTTTTGCCACGGTATTATCCTGCTTTTATTGCTTCTTTTCGAAAATGTAGCAAAATATTAAAATACGGTTTTAATACACTCATTTCTATCGCTATATCAATGCGTTTGTTAATTGATTTCTCCTAACATTAGGGGACCAGTACTCAAGTTTTAAAATACTTTATTCAAAGTTTATAATTTTCATTCAATCGCGCGCTTTTCTTTTATCAATTGGGTTATTGTATCTGACCACCAAGGAACCGAGTGTTTCATGTTTGGACATTAGTCAGATATACATTTGTCTGGCGCTTGTGTGATGAATTTTACAAAGAACCCTTTGTTGTCATAAAGATACATGGCTTTATGTCATATGCTACATATGCACTATTTCAAGAGCGGTTAGCCTACTCGTAAAAGTAATAGCTAAGGAAACTTTATTTCAAAAGCAATTACTGTAAACCATTTTCAGCTGAATTGCAATAGAGAAATCGCCCACCTCATCTCTTTGTAATCTGTTTTCTTGACCTATTTACCTCAGCCTATCCGATGATTATGAATCGAATCATCAAAATTAACATGAAAAGTAGATATTTTAGCGATAAAAATGAATTCCCTTGAGATATCTGAGTTTGATTTACTATATTAACCGAGATGAATTTGCTGATTTTTGGAAAATGTTCACCCTTTAGTTTCGTCAAGTTCATGTTTTATCAAGGTGATTAATCGTTGTGAAAATGAATGTATAGATTATATAATGCAAATCTCAATCAGTAATAAGGTGAAAAAATTGCAAAACTTCTTACAGGAAGCAGAAAGTGAACCCTTATAGACACAGCGTGACGTTTTCGTCATAATTTTCTATTTTTTTATTTATTTTTTATTTATTTTTTTTTTTTGGGTCGTGGACGTTCTGCTAATACTACTGAACTGCTAAATTTCACCCTTCCAAAGAAGGTTAAATTACGAAACTTCACCTTTTTAATGAAGATTTAATGCCTAGACTTCTACCTTTAAATAAAGTTAAATTACTAAACTTCACTCTTTTAATTAAGATTGAATGAATAAAACGGATTTTGAGCGAAGCAAAAAATCTATTTTTGGGTGAGATAGCCATGACGTCCTGATGGAAGGATGGAAGGTTCCTTTTGGTAGCTTCCTTGGGTATATTAACTACAAGGATATTCCCAGAGAATTAAACCACAGGTTATCACAGAATTCTAACTTCTGGTGCGAGTATCCTAAAGGTTTCCCTTTAAGACATCGTATATCAACAGGGGACGCATGTATTAACACGCTACATAGCTATCTGCACCCAATATAGAGTTAACACTTCGATATGGAAAGGTGGAGAATAACTGGGGAGCCGTTCCACAGTTACACTCGTCCGTGGCTACTTTTGGTACTCGAAACGTAAACAAACGGGCGCCATTGCTAAATGACGTCACGTCCGTCCTCATCCTGATGCAGCTCCTTGCTAATCTCCATGATACAGCAGGACAAGGCGGGGCCTGAAAGGCTGGACTAGAATAGCAGGGAGGGTCCATCAGGATGTCATGGCTATCTCACCCAAATATAGATTTTTCGCTTCGCTCAAAATCCGTTTTTTGGGCTCAAGCCATGACGTCCTGATGGAAGAGTACCAGAGAATCAATGTATCGTGGAAAATTTCCCCTTATTAGAGTAAGTGCCAAGGGCTTTGAATAGAGGTATGCACTGTGACCTCGGTAGAGGTTCCGTGGGGATACAGCTTCCTGCCCCCCCTGGCAGAGAAGTCCCAACGGGTTATACCAAAATTCAAAGTGGTCATCGAAGGGCTACTCACCCTGCGGAGAGTTCGTGAAGGACTCGGAGACAAGACAGAATGGTCAATATTTGTGTAGGAACATTCTCAACAGTAGATAAGTGGTGGTTAGTCACTATATTCCATGGTTAGAGAACGATCTGGTCTCGAAGGTATGGCGTAAGTAAGTATTCAATTAGGAATATTACACAGCATAGGTGAGTATATAATACAGATAAAACATATTATTCTTCTCATTTCAAAAGAAAGGGGTAAATGAAACTATGACATCCATGTATTTCATAGTGTAAATAGGAGCGAAGAGAGACGCACAAGTAATAAAATAGACATTTTATTTCACAATTGCAGCTTATAGTAATAATAAATGCAATAAGGGATGTAAAGTTAATTTAGAAGACTTCGATCTTGAATCTGAAAGAAATTTCAAATTATTAGAAAGCACAAGTTCCAGAGGAACGTCAGTCTTTTAAAAAGGGAAAAAACACATCATGCCCTAGGCATGTGGCACTCATGTGAAGTCTATGACATTTCACCTTGTAAAGAACAGTCTATTAGAAACACTAAGTGTCCATGAAATCGCTATGTATCACACGAGGGTCAACACAGGCACCCGTAGAGTTAAAGTCCCAAGTAACTCGCTGTTCTATGCAGAGTTAAACTGCAGGTTTCATAACACTACCTGCGGCTACTACGAAATGTTTGACTTCATGCACTTGCTTCGCGTAGTGCTTGAAGAAAACGCGCGAAAATTTCCATCCTGTGAAGCTCTTGAGGCTTTCGAAATCCATACTCTGGAAGAAATTCAGAGAGGATGCGACTTTTCTAGGATCATGACCTGCGGGTGTACTGTCAGGATCCGCTCTGCGAATGAAGTAGGTGATTTTCGCTCTTAGTTGTTTCAGTGACAGGTCGCTACCCGATGTTTCTCCTTTGAAGAGTTGGCCTCCACCAAAGTCTGAAGTTCTTCGAAGATAGACCTTGAGGCTCTCTACTGGACATAGAGAGACATCTTCCTTCAGGGGGCAGATTCTCCAGGGGCCCCATCTCTTGGTGGGTAATTCGTTTTTCGCGAGAAATGTCGGATCAGGGAAGAGGGTAAGTTCTCCTGAGTCTGTAAACAGGATATGACCCTCGTCTCTTGATAATGCCACTATTTTGCAGGCTCGGGCTCCCGAGGCGAGAGCAAAAAGGAATATAACTTTTTGAGTCAGATCCTTGAGAGGGCACGAATCGTTGTCCAAGTTGGAGGCAAAATGGAGCACCTTGTCCAGGGACCAGGAGATAGGTTTTGGCGGATGTGCTGGGCGTAGACGAGCGCATGCCTTTGGTAGTTTATTAAAGATATCGCTGGACAGATCAATCTGGAAGGCGTACAGTAGTGGTCTAGTCAAAGCCGATTTGCAGGTAGAAATCGTGTTGGCTGCTAAGCCTTGTCCATGAAGGTGAATGAAGAAGGACATGCAAAAATCAATGGTGATTTCCGTAGGGTTTTTTGCTTTGACGAATGAGACCCACTTTCTCCAAGATGATTCGTATTGCCGTCGTGTGGATTCGGTCTTGTATTCCTCGAGGAAGTCTAGACTTTTCTTCGAGATCCCAAACCTTTTCTTCGCGGCTAGGGAGAGAAAATCATGAGATGAAGGTCCCTGACTTTCAGTGATGAAGCGAAGACAGTCGACTTCTGTACTTGCTGAGAGAGAACTGGGCCCGGGAGGGGGATCAGCTTGGGCTGCAGCTCCAGGACCAGGGGGTACCAATTGCTCCGGGGCCACTTGGGAGCCACTAGGGCCGCTGTCCCTTTGAAGGTTATCAGTTTGGAGAGGACTTTTAGCAGAAGGTTGGTGGGAGGGAACAGGTATATCCTGGACCATCTGTTCCAATCCAGTGATATGGCGTCCACTGCTTTTGCATTGGGGTCCTCGTACGGGGCCACATAACGATAACGAGGAAGTTGATTGTTGTCGCTCGTTGCGAAGAGATCGATCTGAAGTTCCGGGACTTGGCGAGAGATGAAGGAGAACGATCTTGCGTCTAGAGACCATTCCGACTCTATCGGGCTTGTCCGAGATAGAGCGTCCGCCGTCACGTTGCGGAATCCTTGTAGGTGAACTGCAGACAGGTGCCATTTCTTCTTTTCTGCCAGGTGGAAGATTGGGAGAAGCCCCTGATTTATCTGGGGCGATCTCGAGCCCTGACGATTGAGACATCTGACTACCACCGAGTTGTCCAGAGTCAGACGAATGTGGATCGAGGGAGGCGGAGAGAGTTTCTTCAGAGTGAGAAGGACCGCCATGGCCTCCAAGATGTTGATGTGAAACGTCTTGAATAGGGGAGACCATGTCCCTTGAGCCTGTTGATGGTGAGAGTGACCTCCCCAACCCTCCAGCGAAGCGTCCGTGTGGATGTTGAGTGATGGAGGTGGGTGTTGAAGAGGAATGGACCTTTTCAGGGCCTTTGCTTCCGACCACGGCTTGAGGAGAAGTCGAAGTCTGTTTGGGAGCCGTCTCTTGAGGTCTCTTCGAGCGATGGATGCAGAACGTCTCCAGACTCCCACGGCATCCTTTAGCTGTGCACGAAGCACTGGGTTTGTCACAGAGGCGAACTGTAGAGAGCCTAGAACTTGTTCCTGCTGTCGTCTTGAGATCCTTTTGGATTTCAGCAGTTTTTTGACAGACCCTGCTATTTCCTTCCTTTTCTTCTGCGGGATGGAAAGGCGGTGTGACTGAAGATCCCAATGGATTCCTAACCATTGGAACTTCTGAGCTGGAGAAAGGCGAGATTTCTTGGTGTTTATCTTGAATCCCAGGTGTTCTAGGAACTGGGTGACTTTGTTGCAGGATCGTACACAATCTTCGGGCGATGTCGCCCAGACCAGCCAATCGTCTAGGTAGGCCATCACCTGGACGCCGCGGAGCCGGAGCTGATGAACGATGGCGTCTGCCAGCTTGGTGAAGATCCGTGGGGCCACGTTGAGCCCGAAGGGCATGGCCCTGAAAGCGTAGCTTTTCCTTTGGAGTCGAAATCCTAGGTAGGAGGAAGCGTGATGGTTCATTGGAACATGCCAGTAGGCATCCGCCAGGTCTATCGAGACCGTGTAGGACCCTTGAGGCAGAAGGGTCCGTATTTGTTGAAGAGTCAGCATCTTGAACTTGTTGTTCGCGATGAACTTGTTGAGGGGGGATAAGTCTAGAATGACTCTGAGTTTGTCGGAGTCCTTCTTGGGGACGCAAAACAGTCTCCCTTGGAACCTGGTTGACTTTACCCTCCTTATCACCTTCTTGTTCAAGAGTTCTAGGACATATTCTTCCAGGAGGGGGGTTGACTGTTGGAAGAATTGCTGGAAGGTTGGGGGTGGTTGAGTCCAGCTCCAGCCTAGTCCCTTCTTGACGATGCTGTGTACCCAGGGATCAAAGGTCCAACGATCCTGGAATTGGCGGAGTCTTCCTCCCACCGGAAGCACTTCATTGCTTCTGGCTTCCCGAGTGTTTGCTACCTTGGCCGCTAGCTCCCCTTCCTCCTCTGCCTCTGGAGGGACGGCGAGACGCATCTCTGCCTGAGCCTCTGCTTGAGCCTCTACCTTTGGGACGAAAGGTAGTGGATTGCTGCTCAAATGCAGGGGTGAAGACCGGTGACTGTGACAGGACCGGTTGGGTGACCAGCTGAAAGGTCTGTTGTGGCTGAGCTGCCACTTGGGGAGTAGCGGATCCCGGAAACAGCCGTCTCTGTTGACGTTGCTGGGGTTTTGGCTTCGTGGGTTTCCTCTTAGGTTGAGGGCCGTCGTCCTGAGAGGATTTCCTTTTCTTCGACATGCCCCATTTATGGAGAAGGTTCCTGTTCTCCGTGGCGGCTTTGTCGGTGATCTCTTTCACTAGGGAGGAGGGAAAGAGGTGTTTACCCCAGATGTTGGAGGAAATCAGCCTCCGGGGTTCGTGTCTCACTGTAGCACTTGCGAACACGAATTCACGACAGGCTCTACGAGCCCTAGTGAAGCTGTACAGATCCTTCACGACCGTTGCCAGATGTGTTTTGGCAAGGACCATGTAGAAGTCTGGGACCCTAGTGTCACCGGCCATGACTTCAAGCTGTACCTGGAGGGACATAGATGCGGCGAGCCTTTCCTTCGTATCATGTTCCCTACGAAGGAGGTGATCGTTGAGTTTTGGGAGGTCCTCGTTAAACTGACGACCAGCAACGTCAGGCTCTAGCTTCCCCACTATGAAGGTCGACTGGACGTCTTTCCAGTGCCTATCATCAGGGGGAGTGGTCAGGGAGAAGGTCTGCACTCCTCCAGTACAGGGCAAGGTTTCCCTTCTTCCACTGCTTTCTGTACCGCAGTGAAGGCCTTTTCAAGAAAGAGGAAGGTCACATTGTCTGGTGCGACGAAGGTCGGGTGCTTCTTACTAAGGGCCGGCATTTTTGAATTGGTGAAGCCCCTACTTTTCACCGCATTGGCTAGCATAGCCTGGGCCTTCGAGAGATCGAACACAATAACCACCTTCGGTTCGGTCTCTTCTTTAGAGGCGGGTTCGGACCCGAGTCGGACGTAACAGTCCGGGTAAGCCTCAAAGTTCGGGAAGAACTCCACTTCTTCCAACGCGATCGAGCCGACCTTCTCACTGATGAAGATCTTGCCCGTGGTGATCGGCATGTGCTCGGCATACCTCCATGGGTTAGTATCCGAGGAAGCAGGGAGGTCCTTAACCGAAATCTTTTTCGGTTGCTTAGAACTTCCGATGTTGGACTTGAAAAACTCATGAGTCTCGCGAAGTTTCTTATCCACGAGAGCTTCAAGCATCTTGAAGATCTCCTGAGTGCTAGATGGGATGGGGTCCGGGGTAGCGGATGTTGAAGGAAGTGATTCCTCAGTCGGTGTAGGAGTTGGTGCAGGGGTAGAAGCGGGAGCGACCTCATGCTCCGAATCAGGGTATTCCACCTGATCTTCCTCATAGTCGAGCTCCTCGCCCATGAGGTTTCTCTCCGTAGTCTCCGACACTTCCGACATACGTTCCACGTTGTCGGAATCTAAACGGCACTTGTGCATAGACTTCAGGTATATCAATCAAATTATTCCCTTCATATGTCCTATTAATAATCTCACTAAAGTGTTCCATCCAACGTTGTCGTTCTTCATCTTCTGTTGCTATAACAGAGCCATCTCTCTTTTTGATGGGTATATGCTTCTTCCTCTTTGCCCCAGTCGAGATTTCATTAATAATTCTATGAGCAATTCTCACACCATAGTCACTTCCTGAATTAATAGCTTTGTCGGCCTCATAGGCTTTACTGTCTAAATACTCTCTCCAGTCATTCCTGGCTTTTCTTTTGACCTTGCTGTCAATATTGGAATACTTAGCATGCTCTACCTTGTAATTTTCATTCCTTCCTCGTAAACTTTCAACAATCAATTTCTGTCTTTGCCTCCTTTTTATAGTATCCCAAGTATCAATCAATATCCATGGCTTTCTCCTTGTAACTGTTTGTCCCAAGACTTAACTACCAACTGACTGATATATGTTCTTAATATCACACCATTCTTCATTAATTGTCTGTTCTTCGTCTCTTAAAATCTCTAAGACTGCTAATCGATTCCTACATTCAACTGCAAATGTTTCTCTGTGCTCTTCCTCTAGAAGCTTAGTTGTATCAAACCTATGTATCTTTCTGTTGGGTGCTTTCAGTTTTCATTTCAGTGTGACAATGAGGAGCTGGTGATCACTACCAATATCTGCACCTCTATAGCTTCTTACATTTCTCAGAGTCCTCCTTCTCTCTTTATTAACGGCAATGGGATCTATCTGATTTTTGTAGTTGCTACATGGTGAAGTCCATGTATACTTGTGGATGTTCTTATGTTGGAACAGAGTACCACCAATGACCAGATTTTTTTCTGAACAGAAACTTAGGCGGTATATCTCAGCAATCCATGTTTGCCAATGGTTATACTCGTATAAGTGGATGAGCTACTTGGTGGAGTAATGAGAGCTTTGGGTGTGGAGGAAATGCCCCCCTAAATCTCGATGAAGTCACTGGCAGCAGGGTGATGGATGGGTTTAAGGCAATAGACATACAGTCTCTTTGGCCTCTACTCCTGATACCTGGATGTTGATCTTACTAGAATTAGTATGGACTGGTAGGGGTCACTTGCCTTAGTTAGATAGGCACTGCACATCACAAGGAACTGGCTATCCTCTATGCATTTAGCCAGTCATGGATAGAGGAGATGAGTATAGCCCCCAGTCCCGGGCAGGCGTAGCTAGGTGCAAAGAATCTCACAGTTTATAAATACTAAAGAATAATTGAAAATAGGTAATTGGAATGTTAGAACCATGAATCAGGTTGGGAAGTTACAGCAAGTGGAGAGAGAACTTATGAAATATAGTTTGTATATCTTGGCCCTAAGTGAAACACGTTGTAAGGGGATTGGTAAGGAAACTTCAGACCAAGGGAATACAGTATATATATTTACTCAGGAAGGTCAGATGAAGCTGGAAGAGAAGAGGTAAAAAGGATGATGACACCAGGAGCAGAAAAGGCATTAACCGAGTGGAGAGCTGTAAATAGTAGATTGTTACTAGCTAACATCAAATCAAAGCAGTGCAACATGAGTATTACAGTTTGCTATGCCCCAACAAAAGATTCCCCTGAAGAAAGGAAAGATGAATACGATGAAGAACTGCAGAGGATAATAGACGAGATCCCTGAGAGAGATATAAAAATTGTGATTGGTGACTTCAATGCTAAAGTTAGAAGAAATAATCAAGGGATAGAGAATGGGATGAGTGTCGAGGGTCTTGGCCAAGTTGCAAATGAAAATGGAACATTTATATACATATACAGTATATTTATATATATATATATATATATATATATATATATATATATATATATATATATATATATATATATATACATA